>NC_090739.1:72225850-72275850 GCF_036898095.1 Palaemon carinicauda
CAGTCCTCTGATGAAGTATCACGAAACTAGTCAGGACTTAATCTTATATTTCTTATTTTCATTTTCCCTGTGGTTCTCCTGCATATATATATATATATATATATATATATATATATATATATATATATATATATATATATATATATATATATATATATGTATATGTATACATATGAATGTATATGTATATATATATCTATGTATATATATATATATATATATATATATATATATATATATATATATATGTATGTATACTCTATGTGTATGTATGTGTGTATATATGTATACACACACATATGTATATATATATATATATATATATATATATATATATATATATATATATATATATATATATTCAATTGGCCAGTAAAGTGAATTAAGGTTGATTGACCTGCATAGTGGCAGTAAATGTTTCCTTGGATAGGAATAGTGTACCTGCAGGTCTATTTCAGTTGTTGCCCTGATTAGCAAGACTAGATTATTTTGCAAAGGATTGTTGTCAACATATGTTCTTTAATTAAAAATAAAAAGATAGTAAACTGCTCTACCCGTGTGATATTTCATAATACCACATCATTTTTCGTTGAACTCTTTTCTGCCAATGATATTGTCAGAGTCCTCATTGAATTATATCAATTTTCTAATTAGTATATCCCATATCAGACAGATTTCCAAAACATCATCCAATGGACGAATCTAATATCCTTCACATTTCAATTTGATTAAACCTCGCAATACGTTATTGTCATTGGCAGTCAAACAATCTAAACAGGCTTAACAACCCAAGGACTTCTTCAATTTATGAACAATAAATCCTGTAATGTATGTTACAATACTACTAGAACGAAGTGATAGGGATAAGACGTATGAATGTAAGTATAGTCGTCATGGATATCACTTTCATCAAAATTACTAATTATTAATTTGAATTTAAAATTCTTTATTAGCTGCATAAAACTGTATGAAGTAAGGTTACTATTAAATCCACCTAAAATTCTTATTTTGCCCCCCCCCCAACCCCCCCCAAAAAAATAAATATCTCTTCTCATTTTATATGACAGTAAAAATCTATTTTTTTTTTCACTAGAACATCCAATCAATTAGCCATTCAAATTTACCAAAATCCGAATACAAGCCATACAGCCTTGAAACCCCGTTCTTCGGTTTGGATTCAAATTTTTTTTTTTTTCTGTCAGTCTTACAGGTCTGGTATAAGTTTCAGCTTTAACTAAAAACTCTTTAAACAAGCATATATTTTTTGGTCATATTGGGCATTTAGTCATTACTGTAAAAGTTCCTTGAATTGTGGATATCAAATAAATCTGTGAATATCATAATAAATTTGATTGTTTCCTTGCATACTTTGAACTCAACAAGTTAGTTTTCTAGTCGATATTGCAAGTAGTTTGTAACGGATTCACCAATAAGTTGAGCAGCAAGTTCAACATTCATTTTTCTATGAAAGCCGCACAGGGGGGAGCCATCGCCAATGAAAATCACAAGAAAATAGTTACCGTCTATAAAATAAGATCTGAATAGAACCGACTCATATTTCATTACACTGTCAGAGATTAGCTTGGGAATCAAGAACTGTCATTTTGACTGGTAAGTTTGGTTTCGATTAATCCGGGTCAAGGCATCTCCGTTTATTTTTCCTCCAAGATGGAGATGGCTTGGGAATGATCTTCGCACTCCCCAAGAGAGATTAGTTCACCAAACGTTTAACTGGGCTCCACAAGGCATTAGAAGAGCTGGAAGAACTAGATTAATGCAATGATACAAACATATACATACACAATCACACATACAATCTAACCATAAAAGTAACCCCTTCTGGTACAACCCTGAAACATAAGTGGTGGACTACCCTTAAATTTGCATTCTTTGGTATAGATGCAATAGTTCCTCCTTTACTTAAACCAGATAGCTCAGTCACTCACTGTCCAAAGAAAAAAGGCAACCCTTTTGGCTTATGGGTTTGACAGTAAGCAGAGCAATGAGAAACTCGAACTTCCTCATTCCTGTTTTCCTGAGGCTAAACTAACTAGTCTAGCTTTTCGATCTCGTGAAATTAAAGCTCTGTTAATGGACCTTGATGCTCATGGAAATGGAAATCCAAATGGTATTTTTCCTTTGTTTTTTATATAGAATGCTGATTTCTTAGCTCCAAAGTTATCTATTATTTTGCGCAAGTTAGCAAGAAGAAGAGCTTTTAGCACTTGTTGGAGAATTGGTAATGTTACTCCACTATGTAAATGTATTTGCAGTAGCTCAAGTACAACTGATTACCACCCAATTTCCATAACTTCCATATTATCTAAAGTTTTTGAACGTCTTTTGGCAAAACGTCTTAATAGGTTTGCTGAAAGTACTCATCTGTTCCCTAGTTTGCAACTTGGAGCATGTTATGCCCTTATTACAATCTCCAATGCTATACAGAAAATCCCTTGATTATGTTCAGGAAGCTCGTATGATTGATCTTGATTATAGTGCTGTTTTTGACCGTGTTAATGATGAGGCCCTTGTTTTCAAACTCAAACAGTTGGGAGTAGGTGGGTCATTTCTTAGCATTATTATTGAATTTTTAGGTAATAGATCTCGAAGAGTTGTTGTTGATGGTCACCATAGTGAGTATAGGAATGTGATATCTGGTGTTCCCCAGGGTAGTGTTCTTGGCCCATTATTTTAAATCTTATATACACATGACATGTGGTTTGGCCTAGAAAACAAGCTTGCTGCATATACAGATGATGCTACTCTCTTTGCATTAATTCCATCTGAATATAGATCTGAGGTTGCTGAATCCCTTAATAGAGATCTAGCTAAAATTAGTGCATGGTGCAAATTATGGGGTATGAAGTTTAATCCTAAGAAAACTCAAAGTATGATTGTAAGTAGCTCAAGGACTGGGGCTCCTCAACATCCAGATCTCAGCATTCATAATGTTTCTTTAACTTTGTATGGCTCTTAAAATTTTAGGCGTGATTCTCGACAGCAAATTTACTTTTGAGAAACACATTCTTCAATTGCCCAAAAAATTAGCATATTGAGAAAGTCTTGAGATTTTCGGTAAGCAATCTATTCTGAAGAAGAGTTTTAATTTTTCATTCTACCTCGTCTCGAGTATTATTCTCCTGTCTAGTCTTCAGCTGCTGATTTTCATCTTGATTTGTTGGACAGGAACTTACTGTCTATTAAATTTCTTATTCCTGATCTAGATAATAATCTCTAGCACCGTCGTTCAATTAGTTCTTTATGAATGTTTCATAAGATTTTTCATAATTCTGATCATCCTTTACATTCAGATCTTCCTGGACAGTTCCATCTTGTTCGTAATACTAGGCATGCAGTTAATTCTAATAGTCAGTCCTACTCCATCATGAGGCTCAAAACTACACAGTATTCTAGAAGTTTTATTCCAGCTGTGACCAAGTTGTGGAATGATCTTCCGTATCTGGTAGTTAAATCAGTAGAACTTCAAAAGTTCAAAGTTGCAGCTAGTGTTTTCATGTTGAACAGGCTGACATAAGTCTTTTTATAGTTATATATAAATTATCTGTTTTAATGTTGTCAAAGTTTTTTTAAATACTATATTCTAATTTTTTCATTACTTTTTATATCGTCTATTTTTTCCTTGTTTCTTTTCCTCACTGGGGTATTTTTTCCTGTTGGAGCCCTTGGGATTATAGCATCTTGCTTTTCCAACTAGTGTTATGACTTTGCTAGTAATAATAATAATAATATATATATATATATATATATATATATATATATATATATATATATATATATATATATATAAATGTGTGTGTATGTGTGTGCACGCTTTTATGTTTACTTTAAAATAACCTGCATATTGTTTTTTTTTCATAAATCAACACGAGAAGAATGTAGGAAGTTGTAGTATTCCAAAAATCACTAACTTTAACATGGAAAGTTAACTGACTTTGTCATAAAGCTAAATTAATAATAAGGGTTGGTTTTCTTAAACGTTAAGACCTCATCGTAGACTGGTAATTTGCAAAGTTTAGTAGCAAGCTTTACCATGAGCAGAACCTACTTTAATGCAACGCTACTTGTTAATGTAATTGTTGTTTCTAGTTACAACCTCCCGTCAAAACTTAGAAATTAGTGAAGGGGTGTTCAAGAAAGAGACGACTGGCGAAATCTAACCGGGGCCCTTTGCGTTAATAGACTTAGGAAGAGATGCTGATGATGATGGTGATGGTGATGAAGGGATGCTGTAGCTCATTACGGTGATACTATGAACAATTTTGCCTATATTAAGGTATTTATATCTTATAATTATAACGAAGCTGTTGCGTTACAAAGTTAGTTAACTTCATTCCGGAAGGGAATTTTGTATCCTTATGTAACAGCTAAATAAAAACTGTTAGTCACATAATCATTATTTCATTACTCGTTTTCTACAGGTTAAAAAATTTAATTACGCTAACTTTCATTGATATAAAATATCTTTCTTCAAATATGTATTATTTTCTGACTCTCTCAGTGTCCTTCAAGATGGTATTATTCATAAATTTCATTATCAGTTATCTTAAAAAACAAATTATTATTGTACTTACATAACCGACAAACAAAAAAAAACAGTAAAAGAAAATTATAAATTTGCAGAAAACTAATTAGGTCAGCTTATTCCTTCTCTTTCTATATTTTGGTCGTTATTGTTTTTCAAATTTATTTGACTAATATATCTATGATGAACATTTGTATGTTACTCACTCTATTTTTTTGTTGAAGCCAAAGGTCTAAATTCGGCCGATGCTTAGTAGGTTTTATTTAAGTACAATTTATTTAATCTTTTGTAGGCTACATTCTTTTCCCTGTATTTCAAATAATATATTTCGTTAATTTTCTAAGCCTTTAGAAATGACCCATAATATCAAACATTTGTTTAGCGTTGATAATCATCTTAAGCTTTAATTTTGTTGTATACTTGGATTATGTACACTACAATTTATTGAAACAATAAGATACGCAAATTTCTAAGTTAGAAAGTAGAATTAGTTTAGTTTCCAGTATAAGAAAAGTAATTTCTCCCTAAAGTTTCTATATGAAGTAATTGAAATGTTACCAATGTGTTCTTTCATTTTATCTCCTGGGGCTAAACTGATCTCATACTACAGTATAGTGTCATCCATCATATTCCATTTTTACACAAGGAGAGTCTCTTATACCAGGAATGCTATTGTAACATTGTTTCCGGACCGTAAAAGTCATAGTTTGTGATAAGTTGTAAGACAGCTTCAATCACCTTCTTCATAGTCTAAGGTAATGTAATAAAAAAGGACTAAAATTTAACTATAAAATCTACGATAATTTTATCTGTATATGATTTCAAATTATCTTCTTCCCAGTATTGAGAGAACTAATTTGAACATCCAGTTGCAGAAGAATAAGATGAAAGCGCAACGAAAAAGGATGATACCACGTCTCGCCTTTCCATAGATGGATGGAATTTGGACCATTACGGCCTGATGCTGGAGGATGCTGGAGCCAGGAAGGTCATTCAACACCTGAGTGCAGCTATGAAGTATAAGTTAAAAAACTTTGGTCATGAAACCTAAGTAAAAGAAGTTGAAATAAAGGTAAAGTAGAAAGCTGCAGGGGAGGATAGTGTGATATTGGCTACTGCAGATAAGAGAGGATAATTCTTAAGTCATCTGAGACTAATAAAACCCTTCCTGTTCTTGAAATATTTTGTTTTTCCTTGTTTCCTTTCCTCGCTGGGCTATTTTCCCTGCTTTTCCAACTAGGAGTGTAGCTTAGCAACTAATATTAATAATGATAATAATAATAATAGTAATCAAGATTGTTAGATTCTCATTAATTGAAGTCAAATACTAGAAACCTAAAAATAATGAGTAATAAGGTATATCTGTTTACAGAATTCTATATGAAGCCATAAGATGAAACCACGAGTATCTTACAATAAAATGAAAACCAAAGACACGATACCCATGACAAACCACCCACAAATAACTCGCTAAGGAAGGTAGGTTATTATTTTTAACATAAGTACATGGTCCGCCTTTGCAATAATAATATGAAAGAGTCTATGATTATAAATACTGAAAATATCATTTGGCATGATCACAACCACAAAAATAATTTACATCAATCAAAAAGTTTATTTCCATTTACCTGTCTTTTTTTTTTTTTTTTTGTAAAAAGAAAGCTCTAATTCTTAAAATACATTATTCCCTAATAAGAAGTCTGCACTAACAAGTTGATTATAGAAGTAATTAGTGTGAAACAGCTTCCTCAGTAGAATAACATATCCGAAGGATATTTTCCGGTCTAACATGTCTAAATATCACTTTGTATATAGAGAAAGATAGATGGTAATCAGGTCACGTTATCTCCTCTTACACCTATTGACGTGAAGAGCCTCTGTTAGATTTCGCAAGTCATTTCCATTTTGAGCTTTTAAATCAATACTTCTCCATTCATCATCTCCTACTTGACGCTTCATAGTCCTCAGTCATGTAACTCTAGGTCTTCCAACTCTCTCTCTCTCTCTCTCTCTCTCTCTCTCTCTCTCTCTCTCTCTCTCTCTCTCTCTCTCTCTCTCTCTCTCTCTCTCTCTCTCTCTCTCTCTCTCTCTCTCTCTATATATATATATATATATATATATATATATATATATATATATATATATATATATATATATATAGATAGATATAGATATATATATATATATATATATATATATATATATATATATATATATATATATATATATATACAATTACAGTATATAAATTTTAGCATAATGATCATATAAAAATGTTGGAAAAATTAATGAATGGTTAATGTTTCTTTTACTATATTCACTTTCTCTCACATTATCTATCATTTTTATAATGTGCAGTTTCCACTGTCAAGAGAGGCTCTTTTGAAAAAATCGGTCTCTCCAACATTTGTTCTTAACCTGGTTAGAAGAAAATGAATTATTATAGAGCACTTCGTCTCTGCTCGGGAGCCACCTTTATTAGATATAATGACTTCTTGCTAGAAAAAATTAATTTTATTTACTTTTTTTTTTTTTTTTTTTTTGCATAAAGTTAGGACAATTTTACAAAATTATTGCATCTTCTTTTAAATGACACAGAGCTTGTCAACTATTACCTGTTCAAAGGCATTGCAGAACAGATGTGGTATCTTTGTAGGTTATTTATGATAAATGATTTCGTCTCATAAAAAATAAGATTATTTGTTTACTGTTTTACGAATTTAAAGGTAGTAGGTTTGCCAGGGCACTAGCGACCCGTTGAGATACTATTGATAGAGAGTTATTGGGTCCTTTGACTGGCCAGACAGTAATACATTGGATCCGTCTCTGGTTACGGTTTATTTTTCCTTTGCCTACACATACAAAGAATAGTCTGCCCTATTTTTTACCGATTTTCCTGTGTCATGTACTTGATAACCCTGAGATTATCAAACAATTCCTCTTCTCAGAAGATATTAACTACTGCACTCTAGTTGTTCAATGGCTACTTCTCTCATGGTAACGGTAGAAGAGAGACTTTTTATCTATGGTAAGAAACTCTTCTATCAGAAGGACACTCCAAAATCAAAACATTGGCCTCTAGTCTACAATAGTGCCATAGCCTCGGTACCATGGTCTTTCACTGTCTGGGGTTAGAGTTCTCTTGCTTGAGGGTACACTAGGGCACACTATTCTATGTTATTTTTTCTTCCTCTTATTTTAAATGGTTGTGCAGGCTAAATAGAAGGGCCATGGATGCCTGGTGGTTTATCCAGAGGTAGTCCTTTCCTTATCTGTTTCTTCTAAAACCGTCTTTACCTGTCCTCACTTCAGCTGAAGTGGCTATCATGCAGGGAATTTAGCCTTGCATGGTGCATCGGCTCAGCCATGTTGACCAGTTTTTCCGACTTTCTTATCTATAGTCTAAGGATTTTATCAATCACTTTGTTTATATTTCTGTACATGTTTTTTATTGTCATTATTGTTAATTTGTTTGTATGTATGATGCATACTTTTTTATTGCTTTTAACTTTCATTCTTATTCTGTCTGAAGACAGTGAGCAAAATTCTGGACCAGTACGTACTACATTTCGTCAGTGTCATCTACTTTATTGAAATATTCGTGGTATACATGCAAATATTCAAGACCTTACAGTTGCGTCCAGACAGCATGATATTCTTTTGTGCTCAGAAACTTTGGTTTCTGATAAGAGGCACTCATCTAAGCTCCTTGTAACTAGTTTTAAGAAGCCAATAATTTTGAAATGGGATGCCATTCCTAGGGCCATGGGAATGGCGGTTTATATTAGGACTGAGTACCATAAATTTCGTAAGTCCTGCTATGAATGTGGATGTTATGAGATTCAGGTAATAAACGTTTGTGGCAGGTATAACAACTATTTGTGTTCGATCTACTGGAATCCAGACATGGATGATTCTATCTTCGACTATCTTTTTAACAAGAAGATGATAGAAAGGCCTCTTTTGTTTTGTTGGTGATTTCAATGCTCACCATAGGGAGTGGTTAAATTGTGTTTCTCCTACTGATCTGGTAACTGCTTGGACCTCATATACACCGACTCTTCTGACGTTATAACAAGTAAGGCTGGTTCTCCAGTTGGGACATCTGATCATGCATTGGTCTCATTAGTAATGAAGACTGAGCAGTCTGTCCTTGATGTATCATACTCGGAACATCGGTTTTTTCACTTTATTACAAAAAGGTTTGTGAATACACTATACACTTCCCGAATACTGTCAGACGAGTACTCACTTGCTCTTATGTTCGCCCGAGTGGCACTGCCTAGGCCTCGGTAAATAAAATGCAATATCTCTCTGTCAATATGCTGAATTGTTAGGTTTTGTGGAATTCTCCACTGTGATGGAAATATACTGTCACCAATAGGGTCTTAACACATCACCTTATAAGACTTGGTACACGTCACTTATAACAGAGTTCAGTGATCGTGCAATATAATTTGTGACAGTCATAGTACTCTTAAAAGGTCATTAATCTCACTGTAAAAAAACACATATTTTGCATACAAATATTAGGACAGTCATTTTAAGTGATCTTTGGGGTTTGACTTGGTCATATTCATATAATAATATTGATGCTGTTGTTTCTTTGAATGATAATTTAGTCAGCACAATTGTAAAGCGTACCCCCTCACGTGTGCTAGGGTACCGAGTGAAAGACAAACCTTGGTTTAATGATGATTGTAGACGTCCTTATTTGGTGAAGCAGGAGCCCTATCATCTTGGAAAGGTAACAGATCAGATTTAACATGGAATATCTATACTCAGTTTAAAGCATTTGCTCAAAGAGTTTAGGCTTTAACTGAAAATGAATACAGTTTAACCATAAAAGAAACCACTTCTGGCACAGCTTAGGAACGTAAATTGTGAGCTACTCTTAAATCTACACTCTTTGGTGTAGACGCAATATTTCCTCCTTTACTTTACTGTCCAAAGGAAAAGGCAAACATTTTGGATGATGTGTGTAACAATAAGCAGAGTGATGAGAAACTTGATCTTCCTCATTCCTGTATTCCTGAGGCTAAACTAAGTAGTTTAGCTTTCCGTTCTCGTGAAAATAAACCTCCCTTGATGGAGAGTAATAGGAGTAACACTAAGAGACAGAAAATTAGTAAAATATATACGAAAACAAACTAAAGTAGAGTATATTCTAACATGTAAGAAAAAGAAATGGACATAGGTAGGATATGGTTGCTAATGAAGGTGGTGACCCAAATGGTATTCTTTCTTTGTCTTTTATAAAGACTACAGATCTTTAGATCCAAAGTTATCTGTTATTTTTGCAAGTTAGTAAAAAGAAAAGCTTTTATAATTTATTGGAGAATTAGTAGTGTTACTCCATTTTGTGAATGGGTTTATGGTAGCTCAAATCCAACTGATTACCACTCAATTTCTGAACGCCCCCCCCCCCCTTATTATCTAAAGTGTTTTGGCCAAACGCCTAAGTAGGCTTGCGGAAGTTAATCATATGTTCCCTAGTTCACAATTTGGTTTTCATAAAGGTCTTGGAGCATATAATGCCCCTCTTACAATATCCAATGCTGTACAGAAATCCCTTGATTGTGGTTAGGAAGTTCGTATGATTGACCTTGATTTAGTGCTGCCCTTGATAGTGTTAATCGTGAAGCCCTTGTTTTCAAACAAAAACAGTTGGGAGTGGGTGGTTCTTTTCTTAGTACCATTATTGAATTTCTAAGTAATAGCTTGCAAAGACTTGTTATTGATGGGCTCCATAGTGAGTATAGGAATGTGAAATCTGGTGTTCCTCAGGGTAGCATTCTTGGCCCATTACTTTTCCTATCATATACTCATAACATGTAGTTTGACCAAGAAAACAAACTCATTGCATATGCAGATGATGCTATTCTCTTTGCATCAATTCCATCTCCTGAATGTAGATCCGGGGTTGCTGAATTTCTTAATAGAGATCTAACTAAAATATAACGGGATATGAAGTTGAATCCTAGTAAAACTCAAAGTATGATTGTAAGTAGGTCGAGGACAGTGGCGCCTCAACACCCGGATCTCAACATTGATAATCTATCTTTAACTCTGTATGAATCTTGTAAAAAAAATTTAGGCATGAATCCGGACAGCAAATTTTCTTTTGAGAAAGCGTTAGGTCTGTCTCTTCTTCAAATGCACAAAAATTGGGCTTTTTGAGAACGTCTTTTAAGATTTTTGGTTATCAATCTTGCTGCAGAAATGTTTTAATTCTTTCGTCCTACCTTGTTTCGAATATTGTTCATCCCCAAGGAATTTATGGTCTATTAAATTTCTTATTCCTGATGTAGATATACATCTCTGGCACCTTCGTTCAATTAGTTTGTTATACATGTTGCATAAGATTTTTCATAATTCTGACCATCCTTTACATTCAGATCTTCCCAGACAGTACCATCCTGTTCATAATACTAGGTATGCAGTTAATTAAGGGAGTCAGATGGTATCATCATATTATATTGTTCCAGGACATGAACATTGTCGGGGAATGGTGTAGAAGATAGCCTGGTTAATCTTTTCTAATAGTTCCTAGGCACCCCGCCTAGGAACTATTAGAAAAGATTAACCAAATATCTTAGCATTATATATATAAAACGTTGGACTAGGTAGCTGTCAACACAAGTGCATCATTCACAGTATTAGCAGAAGCAGCCTTTATCATGAATTGCAATGTCTGTACTTTATGTGACCAACCTTCTCTTCCTAATCAAAAATTACTGAATGATTCTGAAAGAATTGATTTATTAGGGAAAACAGTAAAAGAGCGATTATCCTTTGGACAAATTAGAACTGGTAACCGATATCACTGAAAATGGGGGGAAAATAGTTTCCAAAAAATACTTACCTCTAATGACAACAGAACTCCCTGCTCCTAAATGTGTCTTAGAACTAAGTGTGAATGTAAGAGAGGATGTACATCCAAGCATTGCAGTTGTATGAAGAATAAGTTACCCTGCACACCATTATGCAAATGTTTTCATGATGATTGTGATAATAGGGGGAAGTCATCGGAGTGCAATGATAATGATGATGGACGTGAGATTTATTAGAAATCTATTGGAATATTTATGAATAGATGTTTTGCTGTTAAACTGTTATGTTTCATTTAACATAGGTTTTAAGTTAAATCATATTTTATAATATATGTAATGAAATATTGATATTAACTAATTTTATTTTCAAGTGAATGATAACTTTTTTCTATACCTAGAAAAATATATCTACATTGGTGTGAGCGAAATTCAATGAGGCAATTATATGTTATTTCAGGCTATTTCAAGATCCAAGATAGATAAATGATGTGGTTATGAGGTAAAAATTGAAATAAATTCCATAAGGACACCAATTAGAAAGAAATGTGCTATCAAACACCATGTAGGTGAAAATTGATTATTGTCGAAAATGTGGTCCATGGTGGTTTTTTCAAGTCCCCGACAAATGGGAATTGCGAGGTAAAAAAATAGAAACCCCCCTATTTTTTGAATGATTGGGATCCTGGTGAAGCAATAACAACAATAAAATCAATTGACACAACCTTTCCAGCAATAGTAACATCACAATTCAAATTATAATTATTTTAGGTTATATCTAGCTATTTTTTTTTTTTTTTTTGGCTAGTTTAGCCAATTTTCAGCCCATTTATTGCTCTATAGGTGATAAATACTACCATTAGATTAATTATATGATAATTTAGTGTAATCAGGACATCAATACGAACAAAATCAGCTATCAAGTACCTCTGTACGTAAAAATTTATTTTTGCCGAAATTTTGGTCCGGTGGACACTTTTCACTCACCCCATAAAGGGGGCGCTCTGGGTTGATCAATTGGAACCCTCATATTTTTGGATATTTGAGGTCTTAATGAAGCAATTTAAACAATAAAACCAATTTGCATAGCCCATTCAAGCACGATTACATAACTACCCTGACTATTTCCTTACTGGGCTATGTTTCCCTGCTGGAGCACTTGGGTTTATACCATCCTGCTTTTCCAGCTAGGGTTGTAACTTAAATAATAATAATAATAATAATAATAATAATAATAATAATAATAATAATAATAATAACAACAATAATAATAATAACTAATAACGGTTTCAAGGAATAAAAAATACAACTAACACAATAACTTCATTATTATACAATGAGCAAAGTTTGATAAAAGTAAACATTGCACATTGCAAGGAATCTTTCAGTTTATAATACTATTTTCATAATGTTACACGAACTTAATTCTAGATAAACAGAAAATTTGTATTTAAATCATATATCTGACTCTTTGGCATAATCAAACCAACTTTCATACATGTCTATACCGTGGTATGTAGTCTCGTGCAGTTTCAAATGTTTAGTTTCAAATTTCATAATTTTTCTTTAGTATTTGGTATCTATTAATGTTGCGATGCTCGGTTATGATATTAAACTAATCGATTTCTTCAAGAATTTTCGATTAATTAGACTAGTGGTAATTAAGAAGAAAATTATTTTTATTACACTTAAGATGATTAGTCTCCCAATCTTGTTATTACGACTGGGTGGTATTTACAGTGTAGGGTTCCGGATTGCATCTTACCTCCTTAGGAGTCCATCACTTTTTTTATGTGCGCCGTTTCTAGGATCACACTCTTCTGCATGAGTCCTAGGGCTACTTCAGTCTCTAATTTTTCTAGATTCCCTTTCAGGGATCATAGTGTTCCTATGATTATGGGTACAATTTCCACTGGCATATCCCATATCCTTCTTATTTCTGTTTTCAGGTCTTGATACTTATCCATCTTTTCCACTATTTCTCTTCAAGTCTGGAGTTCGATGGTACTGCGACATCAATGAGTGATACTTTCTTCTTGATTTTGTCAATCAACGTCACGCCTGGTCTATTTCCACGTATCTCCCTTTCTGTTCTGATACCATAGTCCCATAGGTTCTTGACCTGGTCATGTTCTATCACTCCCTCAGGTTGGTGCTCATACCACTTATCACTGCAAGGTAGCTGATGTTTCTTGCACAGGCTCCATTAGAGGGCTTTTGCCACTGAATCTTGCCTCTTTTTGTACTGGTTCTGTGCAAGTGCCGAACATTCGCTTGCTATGTGGTTTATGGTTTCATTTTTCGTATTGTAATCCAACATATGGGAGAGAAGTTATTTCTGGCTATCGTTCTTTGAACTTATCTGTTTCTTAGGGCCTGATCTTGTGCCGCTGTTATCATTCCTTCATTTTCCTACTTGAGCTCTCCACTCAGTAGCCATTGTCACGTGCCATTGCCACGTGTCATCGCTGGCTAGTTCTTTAGTCTGTCTCATGTATTGTCCGTCCATTGGTTTGTTGTGCCAGTCCTCTGTTCTGTTTGTCATTCGCATGTATATTTCTGGGTCTTCCTCTACCTTTATCGGTCCTTCATCCCATGCATTCTTGAACCACTAATCTTCACAGGTTTTCGGATATTGCCTCTCCCTCCTTCCTTTCGTGTCATGTATAGTCTGTCCGTATTTTCTCTTGTGTGTAGTGCTTTGTGTATTGGCATATGTTTCTAGTTTTCAAGTCTATACTGCGGAGTTCTGCCTTCGTCCATTCAACCATTCCTGCGCTGTATCTGATTACTGGCACTGCCCATGTGTTTATGGCTTTTATCATATTTCCGGAGTTCGAGTTTTGACTGGAGTATCGCCTTGAGTCTCAGAGTATATTCTTTCCCGATCGTGTCCTTCATCTCTTTGTGTTTTATATTCCCTCCTTCCATTATTCCCAGGTATTTGTATCCCGTCTCATCTATGTGTTTGATGTTGCTCCCATCTGGTAGCTTTATCCCTTTACTCCCTGTTGCTTCATTTTTATTATTATTTATTATCATCATCATCATCATCATCATCATCTTCATCACCATCATCATATTATGCCATTCTGATGTAGTTTTTTCTAGCAAGCCAGCCATGATTAAGAAAAAATGATAAAATTTGTTACTGAAACTTATTCAATCGTATACACTACATAATTAATATTATATACAAAGAAGTTATGATCTTGCTAGAGTCAGGTACATAATCAATAGAGTTTACGAAAATATTTCTTAGGACAAATTAATTATCTACTTAATTACTTTCCCAAGAATTTCAAATGTTTTCCCTTCCTTTATAATGCTGATCACAAATCAGATATGTTATTATCTATCACCTGTGTTTTTGTTTTTCTTGAGATGAATTAAATTCACATAAAAGAAAACCCTTTGCGGTGAGATGAAATAAGTTATTCCAAAATATGATGACTATTATCTGCCATGTAGTTTTCACTTATAAAAGCTAACTATCAAGAGTAAGTAATAGAGGAGTTTTTTGTCTCTTTTATGTTGTTTTACAAGAGTTCAAGACAATCTTGCAAAATCACTGTACTTTAGGGACACAAAAGATAGCAAATTAGATAGTTTATGCAGAAAATATTGGGCCATAGAAATTAACTGCACAGTAAATAAATGATATAGTTTATGTCATGGTCTATTTTTACCGTATTTGAATGATTTTAGGATCAACTAACCACAAGTGCTGAGTAATGGCTGCACTATTTTGTGATCAGTATTTTGAAAGGAAAAATAAAATCTCACGTGACAATTAATCTTTTGGTTATCTGACTAGTTAATAATCATTTCACCTCACTTGATTTTTGATAATGAAACCCATTTGACCTTAGAGTAAAATTTCGATAAATCAATTATATAATTATATCCCTTTCCCTAACAAGAACATACTAAATAAGGGATAGTTGTGGTGACGTTCGTTTGTAGAAACAAAGATGAATGTTTGATAAAATACTTCAAAAATTTCATTATATCTAAAATGTTTATGGAGGAATTGATTATTCTTCGGATTATAGTCCATTCTAATGTGGTGCAACCACACCAAATTGAGGGAAATGATAGTCTAGTCTCCAGATTTAAAAAAAAATAGGAGTCAACTCTTGTAGTTACCATCTTGGATACTTATTTTTTTTTTTTTTTTATCTTTTCAAAAAATAACAACTGGTCGTAGATAGCTTTAACTTGATCTCCATAATGTGCATCCTCTCTCCTACCAGTCATCAATGTACTTATAAAAAGTACCTGTACCTGTAAATAAAAAGAAACTATAAAACAATCGCACTGAATTTTTTTTTATATAACTTTGTTATGAATGCTACATTAGATAAATATTCACAGTTGTGTTTCCAGAGGTGAAATATGCAAGAGTTTCAATGCTAACTTCAGTTTCATAAGTCATCTTTTGTGTGCATATCTAAATTTAAAACATTGTCTAAGGCCTGTTCTTTGATCTATTGCAAAGGTCCAACCTAGACAAATGAATGATTTAAATGGGATGATCTATTTGAAAAAGTGAAGATCACGAGTTTGAAAATTATGTAAATATAACAATAGAAATGGAGTGTATGTGGGAAGGAAAGTAGGACTACGAGAAAAAAAAAGTGTCCGAGAGTCTTAGACGTATGAAGATGCATAGATGAGTATCACAATGAATGTAAATGCAACGTTTCTGAATGAATACGGTGGGAATAAAAGAGCCTGAGAACGAGCCAATAAAAGAGCTATAAGAGAGGCGTAAGAGCAGGGGGTTATGGCTGGGGGGGGGGGGTGTTACAGCCAACCCCGGGACCTTTCTCTGCCGAAATTCACTTTTAATTCAGAAAATATTAAGATTAAATTCCATAAATTTAGTAACTCATTCCTAATAAGAATTATCATTTAATAGCAATTACTCGAGTAGAAGGTTTTAGTCAACATGCATTTCCCTGTTGAAAAACATACACACACACAGACACACACAGACACACACACACACACACACACACACATATATATATATATATATATATATATATATATATATATATATATATATATATATATATATATATATATATATATATATATAACTTTGTGTTTGCGATAGAAATAATCTGTAAAACGGATTAGAAAGACGTAAATCTATAGTTTTTAAGGTTTTATTGAAATCTTATTTAAGTTTCCACATGTCCGCCATCATTAGCAATACAAAGGGTAATACGATTTTGCAGATCACGGAAAAACTTTGCCAACATATGGGTTGTGGTGGCCGATGTGGTAACGTCCTTGACTGGTGAACGCCAGCCTAGGGTTCGAGTCCCGTTCAGACTCGTTAGTTTCCTTGGTCGTTGGGGTGTTTGGGGTTACCTATAGGTCTATCTGCTGAGTCATCAGTGTTCACCGCCTGGCCCTCCTTGGTTCTAGCTTGGGTGGAGAGGGGGCATGGTCGCTGATCATGTGTATATATGGTCAGTCTATAGAGCATTGTCCTACTCAGTAGGGCAATGTCACTGTCCCTTGCCTCTGCCATTCACGAGTGACCTTTAAAATTTTAAACTGATTTATAATAATGCCTGAAATCACAATAGCTATTTTAGCTTTCAAATAGTCTATTAAACTACCTTTGGTTGCATACACAATTATTTTCACATGTCAATCCCCCCCCCCCCAAAAAAAAGAAAAAATCTAATGAAGCCAAATCAGGTAAATATAGAGGTCAATAGAATGGTCCATACCTTCTGATCCATCTGTTAGGAACTGTATGTACACATGTATGCTCATGTGTGTTTATATATAATAATATGCAGATAACTATTTGATGAACTAAACTTTCTTGGGGAATGCGAAACCATCTCCATCTATCCCTCACCATGTTCTCATCCACATATGGCATTCGCGTAATCTCTCTTACAGTTTCATTTCTAATCCTATCCTACCAAATCTATTATATGTACTTTTATTTAAAAAAAAAAAAATAATGGTGTTCATGCTTTTAAATTGGTTCTTTCAGCAAATTTCACAAGCATGTCTCCTTTGTCATTTCTTGTGATACTTAAAATTTTATACAGCTGATTCTCCTCTCTTTTTGTGACACACTTTAGCATTGGAATCACACAAAACAGTTGTAAATTGAGTATTAAACTTTTTTAAGATATCTCCAGATCTTCATAAAAAGTTCCTATGTATTCCTCTGTATGGGCTGTTGTTAGTACATACGTTTGAATTATCTGTAATTTATACTTTTCATTTAGTTTGGCAATCAATCCTGTAATTATATCATTCATACAATAAAATTCTTCTCTGTTACATGCAAGATTTTTCTTGATAAGAAAAGCCACTCCATTTTCTTTGTTCCTGTCATGTCCTCTGAAGCAAAATATATGACCCTCATTAAATTCATATAAGATTCTCCAGTTCTTATAATAATGGTGTTCATGCTTTTAAATTGGTTCTTTCAGCAAATTTCACAAGCATGTCTCCTTTGTCATTTCTTGTGATACTTAAAATTTTATACAGCTGATTCTCCTCTCTTTTTGTGACACACTTTAGCATTGGAATCACACAAAACAGTTGTAAATTGAGTATTAAACTTTTTTAAGATATCTCCAGATCTTCATAAAAAGTTCCTATGTATTCCTCTGTATGGGCTGTTGTTAGTACATACGTTTGAATTATCTGTAATTTATACTTTTCATTTAGTTTGGCAATCAATCCTGTAATTATATCATTCATACAATAAAATTCTTCTCTGTTACATGCAAGATTTTTCTTGATAAGAAAAGCCACTCCATTTTCTTTGTTCCTGTCATGTCCTCTGAAGCAAAATATATGACCCTCATTAAATTCATATAAGATTCTCCAGTTCTTATAATAATGGTGTTCATGCTTTTAAATTGGTTCTTTCAGCAAATTTCACAAGCATGTCTCCTTTGTCATTTCTTGTGATACTTAAAATTTTATACAGCTGATTCTCCTCTCTTTTTGTGACACACTTTAGCATTGGAATCACACAAAACAGTTGTAAATTGAGTATTAAACTTTTTTAAGATATCTCCAGATCTTCATAAAAAGTTCCTATGTATTCCTCTGTATGGGCTGTTGTTAGTACATACGTTTGAATTATCTGTAATTTATACTTTTCATTTAGTTTGGCAATCAATCCTGTAATTATATCATTCATACAATAAAATTCTTCTCTGTTACATGCAAGATTTTTCTTGATAAGAAAAGCCACTCCATTTTCTTTGTTCCTGTCATGTCCTCTGAAGCAAAATATATGACCCTCATTAAATTCATATAAGATTCTCCAGTTCTTATAATTTCCCTCAATCATATTATATCAATTTATTTATTTCAGCTCTTCTAGTAACAGCAAGATCTTCATTTGATAGAAATGTGAGAGTGAGCAGCTAGGTTGTAATTGAGAGGCGAGGTGAATGCAACTGACTTTATTTCAACAGAGAGCGAGTTTATATACAAATGATTCGAGACAAGAAGGTCACAAAAACTCGAAGAAATTCATTCATGAAAAGACAGGCTGAGCATAAGTATGTTTAACTCATATTGGATTTGGTGTCACCATTGCGTATATAAGTGCTTTGGAAAGAATGCCTAAAGTGAATGGGCAGAAGATATGCAAAGGGCTTGTGAAAGAAATGAGAGAACTCTATATGATTCTTGATACGAAATTTTAAGAATCTGTTAATATTACTGGAATACGGATAGAAGAGGATGATTTTTTTTGTGATTGGCGAAGTGAATAAGAAGTGTATATATAGACGATATAAGTTTCTGTTCTAGGGCATCTAGTGCATGAGATGATTGATTTGTGCTTGGATGAGTATACTAAAAATCAATTGTATGCCAAGAGTAATGGTAGTGTTAGATTAAAGATGTTAAATGGAGTTTAAGTGTCTGCTATGGAGGATTGGAAATCACCAAGATTCGCTAGAAGTCTAGTAAATTTTGCGGTTATTAAGGTTGGATGGCATAGGAATCTGGGTATAAAAGGGAATAATTAATATATATTTGTAGTCTAAGGCAAGTTATAAAAATATGGAGACCCAAGAATATATTTGCAAGTGAATACAGATGAGCTTAAGAAACGATGGAAACGATTACGAGTAGCAGAAAAGCTACGAGTAATGAGTACTATTGTGAAAGATGACAAATAAAAGTGTTTCTGGATATCATAATGACAAGTGAAATTCAACAATGAGAATGAAAGTATGAAAATTTCATAGAAAAATTCAATTGAATAATAATTTAAATAAAAGTGAGAATCATAAGATGCTTAATATGTTATGGGAAAGGAGAATTGTGAGTCTGGGATATAAGGATTTTGAAATATCATGGTTTCCTAAGTTTAAGATAGTTTTGAATAAGGATACTACAATATATTAGAGTCTATCACTTTCTGCCAGTTGTTGCAAAAGAGACTGAGGAGCAGTGTGAAAAGGTAGTGAGTGGGTGTGATTGAATAGAATCAGTCCAATAGTACAATAGTCCCTTTGAGGAAGCTTGAAGAAATATTAACGAATGTGTATAGATTATAAAAAGATAGAGAGGTGAATGAGGATACTGTGAAAGATAGGCTTCTAATCTGTGTTGTGTTTGAGTCTGTATATATTATACATGAGATGGAATTCTACGAAACTGGATTTACTTCATGGGTATGACCAAATGCCAATTATAAAGGAGACTGGACCAATTACTTCCTTTATAACAGCATAAATGAATATCAGTTTATGAGCTTGCCTTTTAAATTGGCTGATGTCCCTGCTGTCTTTCAAAGACCATGAATATAGTGTTGAGTGAGTTTCCAGATTATTTCTGGATGATATTATGATCGTGGTTGAAGCAATTAAAGAGCATATGCAGTTAATGAAGGCAGTAACAGAGAGGTGTGTAAAAAAGGGATAGTGAAAGTATCTAAGTGTGAGTGGCTTGGTGAAAAGGAAGAATTTTTGTGACAGCGAGTGCATGTGGATTGAAAAGGGCTATTAAAATTGTAAAGAAAGAGTTCCCTAAACTTAGAAAAGAGATTTTTTGGGAATTTAGGATTAATAGAATTAGGAAGGAAGTTAATGAATAATTGTTCATGTGTGACTAAACCTTTGACTGAATGAACTGGTGGTTGGAAGAGTACTGTTTTGAGATTGGATGAAAAAGGTGTAGAATGATTTTGAGATACCGAGATACGAAGCAGTAAAAGAAGTTGAGTTGGCTTATACAGAATATACTCCAGATGCAAGAATGCATGAAGTATATACGGATGCTATTATATATTCGATAGGTTGATTATTGATGCAGGATCTGTTTGTGAATGGAATTGAGAGAAAAAATTGTGTGCTGGTGTCGAAAATTTTAGTGCATCTGATAGAAAATATGTGACGGTTAGAAAAGGAATTAGCTGCATTAAAGATTTATTTAAAGTCATTAAGATTGTTTTGTATGGAGTAAAATTTGTGATGAAAACAGATCAAAACCCATTGATATATCTGTAGCGAATGACGAATTTTGATAGTAAACTTGCCAGGACGATTGAAGATTTGAGGGATTGTTATATTGCGGAGGAATACATATCCGGTAAAAAGAATGAAACGAATGATTAGATAGCAAGGATGCCTGGAAACAGAAATGTAAGTACACTAGGGAATGTGGATCCTGTCTTTCATAAAGGTCTGATGATTTCTAAGAATTATAAAGGAGATGGGAATTCAAGGTTTGCGTGTGTTTTGTATGGCCTGACCGATTTGGTAAATTGAGGACTTTATGTAATCATTCCTGGGAGAATAAATGAATTATGGGAGAATGTTATGAAAGATGTATAAAAAAACAGAAGAAATTTTATATTTGAAAGTAAATATGTATTGTAAATAGAAAGCAACATTTATGCCTGTAGTGCCTTTTCAGGAGATATTGGTAGCTATGTGTTGGTTGTATTTAGATTGTAATATGTACATTAATATGTAATATGTACATATTAAGGATAGGTGAAGCCTGTTTTGTATTGTGCTGTGTAAAAATGATGTTAGCATATGTTACATTTACAGTGTTTGAGGAGTGTTTATTATAGTTATATTGTTTAGAAGAAGTGTTATAATTGTAATTATGAGTTGGGTGATGTGGAAGGGATGACCAATCCATTAGAAAGAGAAGAATATTGAGGCCTTTTTGGATAATGCAAAGAATGTTTGTGATTGTATACCCTGCATATGCAAATATTGTTACAATGACATTATAGGTAAAGAAAATGATGAACTGTATCATGGATTAATTGATACATGAGCGCAGAAATTGAAATGGGATATTCCAAGATGTGTAAGTATGAAGATACATGGAATTGAACAAGATCATATTGTTGGTTGGAAGGAAGTTAAGTTGGCATTATATGGGTGATATGAAAGAGATTGCACATCCTTTTCTGTTTTGAGTGATGAGGAAATTCCATTTTTCTTTTTTTCTTTTTTTTATTGATTTTCTGAAATTGAATGGTATGTTTGTGGATGTCGGTAAGGAACTATTGATGAGAGAGAGAGAGAGAGAGAGAGAGAGAGAGAGAGAGAGAGAGAGAGAGAGAGAGAGAGAGAGAGAGAGAGTAACGTGGTTGCAAGAATGCAGAATGATAGTGTTTATGTAGTTTAATCTCGTAGGTATGGTATATACAGGGAAGCGTGATGATGATTTGTTAGCATCGAAAGATGTAGAAGAAATGAAACAGTTTTATGTCTTTTAATATGTGAGCTAAAAGACTGTGTTGATAATAGTGTTCCTATTTCTAAATGGATGGGTTTATTAAGTGAATCCAAAAGATTTTCTGGAGGGTTTGTAGTTTGTGTATTTTCAATGTGAATGGATGGATGAAGAAGCTTGTATACCAAAATTTTTTGTGAATAATGCAATTAAAATGTCTAAAATTATGCATAGCATATAATGACATAGGGGTAAGTTTAAATTGTGGGAATGCATGAAGAAGATAATATCTGCACCATTTATTATTTAGATCTGTATAGATAATGTGACTACACTATGTGTGATGCTTGTCAGAAAGGGAAATAGAGAATCTATGCAAAGTCACCTATTTTTGAGATTGAATAGGAATATGAACTGTTTGAAATGGAAGTGAACGATTGTGTTTTGTTGCCTGTGACTGTTAATGGATACATTGGTATGATGATAATGTATGTCAAATGAGTAAGTTACCATATGCAGTACCTGTTAGGAATAAAAGAAATGATTATATTGCAAGAGTGAGGAGTCAGAATTTGTAACCTATGTAGGAAATGGAAATTTTAAGTGACAACAGTCCTAAGTTTGAAGAATGTTTGAAAATATGTTACCAGAATGAGGAATCAAATATGTGCGTATGAATATGGCTTCATATACTGTAGCTTAGCAAGCAACAATAACAATAACAATAATAATAACAGTAACTATAACTATAACTATAGCTATAACTATAACTATAACTATAACGAACAATGTCATTTTGCTGGCAGGAAGGAAGTTAAATTGACAGTAACTATAGGTAATATGAAAGAGATTGCTCATACTTTCCGTTCTGAATGATGAGATAATTCCATGTTTTTTTGGATTGATTTTCTGAAATTGAATGGTATGTTTGTGGATGTAGGAAATGTACTATTGATGAGAGAGAGAGAGAGAGAGAGAGAGAGAGAGAGAGAGAGAGAGAGAGAGAGAGAGAGAGAGAGAGAGAGAGAGAGAGAGAGAGAGAGTAACGTGGTTGCAAGGAAGCAGAATGGTAGTCCTTATGTAGGTAATTTCGTAGGTATGGCATATATAAGGAAGAGTAATGATGAGTTGTTAGCATCGGAAGAAATGAAACAATTATGTCCTTTAATATGTAAGCTGAAAGACTGTGTTGATAATGGTGTTCCAATTTCTAAATGAATGGGTTTATCAAGTGAATCATAAAAAAAAATCTGGGCAATTTGTAGTTTGTATATTTTCAATGTGAAAGGATAAAAAAGTTTATGTACCAACAATTATTTTTGATTGATGCAATTAAAATGTTTAAAATTGTACATAGCATATGACATAAGAGTAAGTTTAAATTGTGGGAATGCATAAAGAAGATAATATCTGTACCAATTTTTATTTAGATCTGTACATATAATGTGACTACACTATGTATGAGGCTTGTCAGAAAGGGAAACAGAGAATCTATGCAAAGTCACCTATTTTTTAGATGGAATATGAATATGAACTGTTTGAAATGGAAGTGAATGATTGTGTTCTGTTGCCTGTGACTGTTAATAGATACATCGAAATGGTGATAATGCAGTTCATATGAGTAAGTTAGCATTGCAGTGCCTGTTATCATTATCATTATCATTGTTATTGTTATTGTTATTGTTACTGTTATTGTTATTGTTATTACTCAGCTACAATTCTAGTTGGTAAAGCACGATGTTATAAGCCCAAGGGTTCCAACAGGGAAAATAGCCCAGTGAGGAAAGGAAATCAGGAAATAACTACAATGGAAGTTAAGAACAATAACGCTAAATTAAATCTTTCATATATAAACAATAAAAACTTCAAAATAACAAGAGATAGAATAAAAGAAATGAAGATATTGCTAGAGTGGTGAATCAGAATTTGTTACCTATGTAGGCAATGAACATTAGAACTGACAACTGTCCTGAGTTTGAAAAATGTTTGAAAATATGTAACAAGATTGGGGAATCAAATATATGCGTATGAATATGGCTACATATATGCCTAATGTGAATGGATTGGCTTAATGTACAATGATGATATCAAGTGAGATATTACGATTGGTGACTGAATGATAGAATGAATGGTATCTTTATATTGGTAAAGTTCTGTGAGTTTATGATGAAACTGTACATAAGAGTATTGGAATGTCTATGTGTTAGTATGTGATGAATTTCGAGAGGTACAAAAGACCAAGAGTGAGATTATCTGAGGATGAAAAAGAACTTTGAAGTAAAGTGAATGGATTTTGAAAAAACAAAGGGATTGAAAAGAGATGAGATAGAAGATTGAAGGTACTTATGTTGTAAAGAAAGTTTAGTCAAATGGGTCGAGTTATTTATTGAAATGTGAGCTTGGAGATGAAAGTGTAAATGAAAAGAACTCACAGAGTATTTGACTAAGTACCGTGTGAATAGATATTTGAAATTAAGGTGAGAAATAAATATGAAGACAGTTAATTCTGGTTGAGAGGAGAGAGGAAAATTTAGATCGTTTCGGAAGAATGTGAGAAAGAATAGGATAAATGTTGTAAAGCAAAATTTATGAATATGCGATCGAGAAAAAAGTCAGACTTACAGTATTTGTATGTTTCCAGTAATAGAGCAGAATTCTTCTCATGAGATGTTGACTGAAGTTGTGAGAGAAAAGGTTCAGTGAGAGATGGGTAAGTGAAATCCCTGAAGAATTAGAGAAATAGTTGGATAGTTTAAGTGAGGTAATAAGTGACTCAAGTGGATTTGGAATGCACGATTAAAGTGAAAAATTGGATAAATACTGAGTTAAGCTTTGAATGTAGGATCTAATGGAACTGAACTAAAGGCCAAATTGTGAGAGGAGATTTTGGTAGGGTAACATTTTATGCAAGACAGTAAACTAGAAGTTTTTAGGTACAGTACCAGAACATGAATGGTGTTTCGTAAGGCCTTTTGAATAAGGGTGTAAATGTTTGGCAAAATTGAGGGATGACAATCCGAGGCAAATTTAATGTGGAGGATTATAGTAGGTTGAAAATTTAATATTTATTTGTATTTACCTCCTATTTATCTGTTCATACAATTCTGTCTTCCTTTTCAGGAATACTATGGTAATCCTACGCTTGGGTGACTTCCCTTCCATTTTCCCTGATTTTTAGACCCGTGCTGGTTTGGACAAGTGGCCAAATAGTGTGTGCCCTTATATTTTAGGAGACATCAAATGCTTTTATAGGGAAGCTACAGTGGAGATGGAACAGTGTGTAGAAACAAACACTAATCTGGAAGTGTAAATTTATACATATTACCAGAAAACCACGTTTTATATAATGAGGTGTGTGCAGACTTCAATGTATACTTTGCTATGCAGTTGAAAATCCATGTTGAGTGCAGAAAAGTCTACTATAAGTTGCAGGTGCACAATTAATGGAGGCCTAAGAGAACCCAATTAGTGTATTGACCTATTTTATGTGATGTAGTTCTATGATTGATTTATACTGTGTCGAATATGCTAGAAAAAAAGGATTCCTACAGCAAGTAAAAAACTATAATGTGGGTTTGTGATAAATATGTTCTGGTTCACAGTGCTTGTCTTTTTGTAGTTGTGTATGAAATTTAGTCTCAAGTTCATTGTATTGGAGATTGGTGACGTTAATTAGCTCTATTAATTCAGGTAAATATTATGTTGTAGTTTTTTCATAATGTTTTCTAATATTCCTGAAGTTTTGATAGTATAGCATTGTTGATAAGATTTTCAATGGTTGATATGAAAGTAAAATTGTGTATGTATGGAAGTGAATTTATATGATTATATGTATGTGTGTAGATAGTTACATAAAGTAGAAAATAATTATGTGCGGGTTTGATTGAAGGGTCATAGTACCTTAAATACTACAACAAAGTTTAACAATATTTTGATTTTTATATACAATATGTGGAACTTTAATAGTGCAATGTCTGTTGCATGAAATTAAAAATAAGGTTAATTTGAAGATTATTATTGAAGGTAAATTGTGAGCATATGGAAATTAATACAAAAGTTAAGTAGCAAACTAATAAAAGTTTATTTGACTGGTCACAGAGTCCTTATTGACCCAGCAACATCTACACAAAGAATGGCGTTTTAAGGTAACCTACCAACTCTTTGTATCAGATAGTGTTTCTTTTATGTTTAAATTGTATAAATTTTCAGAAATAGTATAAACTCATTGAGTACGTACTTTTAGGCAGGAATTAACCTTAAAGATCAGATATGATCACTCTCTTTCCCAAAGATGAGAAGCTGTCTGTTTCTCCAAACAAGCATATCTGAATAGGATTTCTCCTTGATACAGTCGTTCAGCACCCAGGAAGCAATACACGTGTCAATAATATTGACAAGATTTTCACTCATATGTGTAATATATTAAAATGAAAGGACCACTCTATGGCTATTCCAATTCGCTTAGGTGTTTTTATATATCTTACAAAGAGTCCTGCTTACAATAGGTAAAGGGTCTCCTTTACCTTTACCACATGGTCAATAGCGACTGAACAATTAAAGAGGTTGCCTACTTTGTGAAAGAGTGAGTGATAATAGTGTATGCTTGGTGACCAATTGCAGAGAAAATATCCATACCTAGAAAACTATTAAACATTCAACTCTTAAAGGATACTACATTTCACTAATAGCAGTAGTTCAGGATTGTATGGTGCAATAGCAAACTTAGCAATTGATAGCAACAGTATAAGGTGAGAGTGGGTTATTGAAGACAAAATCATAAAAAATTATTCTAAATATGATAGAATAGAATAAAGGATAAATATCCTCAGTATAGAAGGATAGTAAAATCTCCTAAAACTCTTTCAATATACCAACTCAAGTAGATATTAAAAAGTTTCTCAATACCGCACTTTCTTTCGAGGGGGACACACAAAACTTTTAAAAAGCAATGTGTAATTAAAGAAACATTCGTAATAATATAATAAGTTAGAAAAATTATGGGTTACTAGTTGCTTATGAAATTAGCAAAATAATAGTAACGTCTTGAAAATTCAATAATATTACCGACACCATAGTTTTGCCTGCTGTCTTATAATTCAATTAGTTATGAAACAAAATGCAAGTACAATGGCTAATTCCATGCCTTTAAGTAACTATATAGTAGCACATGACGCATTGATGAATTGGCAGAGCATGTAGAAACAATTGATAGCTAAATTGCAACCAAAACAACTTGCCCTTCAAATTGATGAATCTATCAATCTATCTATGAAGTTATCCTATTGGCATATGTGATACTTATAGATTATCAATGACCCAGAGAGCAAATGTTCTTTGTCAGAAGTCTTAAGACAGACACAAAAGCTAAAGCAATTTTAATAAAGTAGTTACTTATCTAAAGAAAAGTAGTATACCACTCAAAATTAGCATTGTGTGTGCTACTGATGGTGCACCATCCATGACTGGCAAATACAAAGGTCTTGTTACATTTTTGAAAAGGTTGTGCCCCATGTATGTTACATACACTGTTTGATGCACCGTCAACGCTATTGGTTGCAAAGAATTTGGGCGGACATTTACATGATGCCCTCAGTGTAGTGATAAAAGGGATTAATCATATCAAATCAAATTCTCTTCGAGATTGCCTCTCTCATGAATTCTGTAGAGAGAAGGGAGAAGAGTTCGAATGCCTTGTAACGGGTGCTCTACTGAGGTAAGATGGTTATCAATGGTGAATCGTGTTCATCGGTTGACTGAACCTTGGGACTCTATTGTCTTATTCTTGGCCACCACCGAGCTCCGAGAAAAAATAGCTTGGAACTAAATGTCATGTATTTTACTTATCTGATATATTTAAAAGAAAAATTTACCTAACATGCAGCTTGAAGGGTTACACCCTGATCTCATATCCAGTAACTGTGCTATTACGACTTTTCTGAAAAAACTGAAGCTGTACAAAATTGATAAGGGACATCGTGCATTTGAACAGTATCCTTGTTTGGCCTAGATTAGAAGTGATGTGCACGACGATGGCCATCCATTGTATGTTGAATATTTGGAAAATGTGCATGGAAATATGCAAGGTCGGTTTTGTGATCTACTAATAATGGAATTTTCGAATTGGGTGGCAATTCCTTTTGAAAAGGAAATCCTCGTTGAGTTACTGACTGATGAATTACTACAGGCAAAATAGAAAGATGGAAAGCATAATATATGGGAAACAAATTATGCTATTAAGAAGTACCCACTACAAAGGGAAAAGGCGTAGCTTTCTGTCATAGCTGGTCCATCATTTTACCTGGTTGATTCAGGATTTACTGTAGTCGTGTTTTTTTACTCAATATCAAAAGCTCGCAATAGACTCGACATTGTGAAAAAATGGTGATCTCGATTATCATTGACCTCGTTGGGCCGAATATTAAAAAAAAAAAAAAAAAAAAAAAAAAAAAAAAAAAAAAAAAAAAAAAAAAAAAAAAAAAAAAAAAAAAAAAACGCTGAGCAACATTAACTACTTCGATTTCATTGAATAGACATGCATTTTTGTAATTGCTTAGGCCGATTTTACAGCTAATTATTACTAGTATCCAGGCCTGGATTAACCATTAAGCACGGTAAGCACTTGCTTAGGGTGCAAAGGAAAATAGCAAAATACAAACAAACCAAGACTTCGGTTTTAGCGGCCAAGATTGCAAATCTGACTACTTTCTTCATGCAAATTCCCCAACACGATATACCGATTCAGGGTCAAAACCAATCCCTCTCATCAGCCGTAATTTTCACTTTGATTAATTCACAATCAAAATATGACAAGGAACCACAGGCAGGTTCATCTGGCACATGTGCGGCAATAGAAATAAATAGCACTATTGTTAAAATAATTACAAAAGATGAGTTTAGTGGGCCATGGTGATGGTGATGAAAATAATCTCTCTACAAAAGATGATGTAAATCATAATGTTGCAAAGGATCCGAGGTTGTAGCTTGATTTCTCTCTTGATGATTTGGCCTACTGGATTGCTCGTGAACCCAGTGACTTTTACCACCACAATGGATCCTTTGATAAGTCTAACCTACATTTCAGTACCTGTAGTTGCAAGCCACTTAGGTATTGTTTACACAAACTTTGTTCTTGGGACGAATGACAATGCCGGGAAATATAAGGAAAAGTGGTTAATGTATTCATCATCAACACGATCAGCCCATTGTTTTGTTTGTAAACTGTTTGCTCGAGAAAATTCCTCTTTAGTTGTTACATGAGAAGGGTTCAGTGACCAGCGGAATACTATTGTCATTTACAATGAAGAATAAAGCACCATTCGCCTAGACTCTATGATAACCTGTCTCTAAATGCCCAAATAAATAATGTAATAAAAACTGCTGGTTATCATTTAAGAAATATTGCGTTTGTAAAAAAAGTACTTGGACGAAAATTCTGTAAAGAAACTTAGGATAAACTATGTTATTACCAGGATTGACTGCTGCAACTCTATCTACTACAATTTACCAAAAGTGCAACTTAAGAAATTACAAAACATAATAAACAGAGGAGCAAGACTGATAAAAGGTGTCCTACCTAGAGAAAGGATCACCCCTATACTAATCGACTTACACTGGCTGCCGATTAAAGCGAGAATTTAATTTAAAATATGTACAATAACCAACCAAGTTATCAGAACCGGGCGTCCAAAATACTTAAAAGAATTGCTACACATTGCGCAGCCAACAAACCGTGTCGACACGAGAATAGTTACAGATGGCTTCAAACTGTTAGAACCTAGATATATGTCTACTTTAGGCTCCAGAGCCTTTAAATATGCGGCCCCGAGACTGTATAATAAGCCCCCACGAAACCTTCGAATGATTGAAGACATTAAGGCTTTCAAGAAACTAAAGACTTTCTTATTTCATGAGTCTTTTGACAGTGACGATTTAACAGTAAATGAACAATATATGATATGAAATGTCAAGTACCCTAAACGAACAAGGTAAAACGACAGTGGAGCTGCTGTAGAGAGTGGGGTTCCCCTGCTGTATCGGACCGGAAAAGCAGCCATCAAAGTAAAGTAAGTAAAGTAAGTAACATACTTAACTTTCAGACAAGGTGCAGGTTTGGGACAACAGTTGGAGAAATAAATTCAGGTAGAGTGTGATTACTGGGAGAATGTCTTGAGGCGTGTCATAGCTGTTGTTAGTACGTTAGCTGAACATAGCTACGATTTTCGAGGAACAGAAGGAAGGTTTGGATCATTGCAAAACGGAAATTTTTTAGGGCTACATGGACTCATAAGCCCGTTGGAAAGGCATACCGGTGAGGAAATAATAAATCAGGTGTTGCATTGCTTAAGTTAAATCTGTAAGTTAGATTTTTGAAAATGTAGAGGCCAATCTTATGACAATGTGAACATGTCTGAGAGTTTTAAAGGGATGCAAAATTATTTTGGGGGGGAATAAACAAGTTTGCTATATACTACATGCGCCCTGTCCAAATTGTTTACTAAATCCGGTGGGCAGAAGTTCTGTTTTCTGCCAAGACATATGATTCATTTTCTATAGTATAATTATTCTATACCCTTTTTCCGGCCTCAACCAGCCGTTGGAAGATTCTTAAAAATTCTATTGAAAATTAAAGTGTTTTTAACGTTCTCTTTGATACCAGATGGTAGGCACATGCTGTGGCAACAGCAGCAGTTTTGAATTCTTTCCATAAAATTTTAGAAGCACTGAAGTTTAGTGGGGAAGACCAGTCGCAAATGGGGGACGTAGAAGAGAAGAAAATAATATTACAGATAAAATGCAAAAGTTAGAATTTGTTTTCATGTTAAATTTTCAAAATGGGATTTTTCAGGATTTTCTCAGAGTAAGTAAAGCTCAGCAAAATGAGCCTGTAGACTTAAAAAGCTTTTGCAGATCTGTATGTATCATTAGGTGACCAGCTGTGCATTTCACGAGATAAATTTGAACATTGTGAAGTAGCTGCAAAGGAAATGCCACCCAATGTTGATTACATGATAGCCACAACTCGCAAACGCACCAGAAAGAATGTTCCTAATGGCAGAGATGCACCAGATGTATACTTAAATGCCAGAGATAAATTTCGTATCTCAACATTTTATACAACTGTTGACGTACTTGAAACACAGATAAAAACGATGGGAGATATCTAGAGAAATAGCAGAGAGATTTTCTTATCTAAGTGATGTACAGAGGGCTTCATTAATTCCGGTACATTGACGTCTCCTTAGCTTCCCGTGAAGTGTACCAAAATTAATGAAGCCAACTGTACCACTATCACATAATGCCACTTCATCTGCTAACACTGAAAGGTATTCTCAGTGCTTGATGCTTACCCAGAGGATTTCAACAGTAATTTCTCAAATGAGATTCAACAGTTCCATTCATATGTGCACCATAGATTCAATTAACTAGAAATGTACCAACATTATTCAGTCATAATAGTTATAAGATACTTGTAGAAGATAACATTGAGAGTGCCTTTCCATATGTAGACAATGACTTTCGTATATTCTTAACATTAATGGTCACCAATTGTTCAGCTGAACGCTCATTTCCTCAGTTGAAGCTTATCAAAACTCCCATCAGAATATCTATGCAACAAAGCAGGCTGGATGTCTTATCTTATTAATTGTAGAAGCAGATGTGTTACGTAAGATCAGTTTTTAGGATCTGATGAAAGATTTTGCAGTTAAAGAAAGAAGCAGGATGAAACTTTTAAGTGAAAATATCAAGTTAGTTTCGTTTGATTTCGGTGGATAAACTTTTATGTGGTTTATTGTGTTCATGATTTGAATTACACAAATGTAAGAAGCATAAAAGGTAGTAATATTTCTTTATGCCACATAAAAATACAGAAAATGTATTCCTAAGTACATATTTGTAAGTCAAAAGATATAATTCCTAACTAATTTAATTTGCATTGGTTGGCGATAACACCGCAAAAAGCAATGTCCTTGACATACTAACAAAAATGCTTTATCATCATTTATTGAAAATTGCATCATGAACGAATTTTAGCAAAATACTCTGTTAGGGGAGACATAGATTCCAGGTTTGCAATCAAGAAATGGGATTGGTAAGAATAAAGTAGTCAACCTCCTGGATAGTACAGTGGTAACGTGTTCGCCTATCAATAGCATGGCAGCAGTTCGATCCCCTCCCGGGACCGTGAGTTTAAGCTGTTTACTGGGGAGGTTACTGCTGTGGATGGGCACCACAGGGGGGTGTTGGGCTTGCCGTCTGACGTCCTGGTGAGCATTTATTCTGACGATACAGAAACCAGACACCTTTAACAAGCTTCTTTTCAAGAAGGGAAGGATAGTAAATGTGTGATCTATTTGTTGTAATTACTATTGCTAGATTATTGTGCCTCGATATGTTTGTTGTTGTAGACTAAAATACAAAGAATAAATTCAATATTGATTGGTAAAAGTGTGCACAGAAGAGTATGGATTAGTCACATATGATCTTTTACGATATGTTTTCATATGCTTTGGTTCATTCAATATACAGGTGACATATTTTGGGGATTTTGCTATACATACTAGCAGAGTCAGGAGGACCACAGAAGTTAGCAGACACAGATGTTCTGGCAATTAGGTCAGTAATCAAATTTCTTTCTAGTAGATATCAAAACAAAAAAAAGAATTACTTGCTCTTGTGGCAACATCTTTCTACGTATTGCATCTTGGCAGTTATTTAGCAAATTATGGTGGCATTTTAACAAACACTACTGAAGCAGTAAAAGGTGTCTGGTGTCAGTTCCAGTTTCATCAGAATAGATACTCACCAGAACGTCAGCCGGACAAGCATCCCCCCCCCCTCCCCTCCCCTCCCCCCTTCGCCCACGCCCATTGTGGTGCCCAAACACAGCAGTCGCCTCCCCAGTAAACAGCTGAAACTCACGGTCCCGGATGGGGGTCGATCTGCCACCATGCGAATGCTAGGCAAACACGTTACCGCTGTACTAGCCAGTGGATAAATCTTGAGGCTCAGCCCTCGTCTGAGGCTTTTGAAGATATTCAGAAACAGTCTCAATGGAAAAAGAAAGACTTGATATAATGCTTCAGTATTGGTAGGTGATCGCACTCCCTCTGATACCTAATTATATGTCGGGCAAATCTGCCTTCAATGATCGATAAATCTGTCAAAAAAACTGTATAAACAAACTTGAAAACAAAGTGGAGTACTCCACCTCTACTCCCAATCTGATTGCATGGAAGGGAACAAAGATCATTTATAAACTCGGCACATGTGGGAAATAGAACATTTTGTTACCAAGAGACCATTAATGAAATATATATATATATATATATATATATATATATATATATATATATATATATATATATATATATATATATATATATATATATATAAAATTCAATAACTTTGGGATTTTTCAAATCTCGGTAAAACTCCAAAATCAGCAATCCTATTATTAGTATTGCAAAGTACTTGAAATTCACATCAATATTGTGGTAGTGACCAGCACTAAGATCGCCTCCTATCTATTCTTTGTCCTTTCCAGATCCACATAAGGGGCAATAACCCCATCATGCATAAAGAACTAATTGAAAGAAGGTGCCAGAGATTAATATCAAGAAAGGAATAAGGAATTTAATAGACCATAAGTTCCTATTATTATTTTTATTATTATTACTATCCAAGCTACAACCCTAGTTGGAAAAGCAAGATGCTATAAGCCCAGGGGCTCCAACAGGGAAAAATAGCTCAGTGAGGAAAGGAAATAAGGAAATAAATAAATGAAGAGAACAAATTAACAATAAATCATTCTAAAATAAGAAACAACGTCAAAACAGACATGTCATATAATAAACTATCAACAACATCAAAAACAAATATGTCATAAATAAACTATAAAAAGACTATGTCTGCCTGGTCAACAAAAAAGCATTTGCTCCAACTTTGAACTTTTGAAGTTCTACTGATTCAACCACCCGATTAGGAAGATCATTCCACAACTTGGTCACAGCTGGAATAAAACTTCTAGAGTACTGCATAGTATTGAGCCTCGTGATGGAGAAGGCCTGGCTATTAGAATTAACTGCCTGCCTAGTATTACGAACAGGATAGAATTGTCCAGGGAGATCTGAATGTAAAGGATGGTCAGAGTTGTGAAAAATCTTATGCAACATACATAATGAACTAATTGAACGACGGTGCCAGAGATTAATATCTAGATCAGGAATAAGAAATTTAATAGACCATAAGTTTCTGTCCAACAAATTAAGATGAGAATCAGCAGCTGAAGACCAGACAGGATAACAATACTCAAAACAAGGTAGAATGAAGGAATTAAAACACTTCTTCAGAATAGATTGATCACCGAAAATCTTGAAAGATTTTCTCAATAAGCCTATTTTTTGTGAAATTGAAGAAGACACAGACCTTATATGTTTCTCAAAAGTAAATTTACTGTCGAGAATCACACCTAAAATTTTGAAAGAGTCATACATATTTAAAGAAACATTATCAATCAAGATGAGAGTCAGCATCTGAAAACCAGACAGGATAACAGTACTTGAAATGTGTAATGAAAGAACTATATAATTTCCTATGATTAGACTCATTACCGAAACTTAAAATTCTTTCTCAATAAGCAAGTTTTTTGCAAGTGAAGAAAAAACACAACGTGCGTCTCGAAAGTAAATTTAAAATCAAGAATCACACCAGGAAATTTAAAGGAGTCGTATGTAGTTAAAGATACATTGTCAATGCAAAGATCTAGATGTTGAGAAGACACTGCCTCCACCCCCTTTCCACCTACTTACAATCATACTGAGTTTTGTTAAGGTCCAAGTTAATGCCCCATATTTTACGCCATGCACTAATTTTGGCCAGCTTTCTGTTAAAGGATTCAGCAATCCCCTGTTTACATTCATGAGATGAAATTGAGAGAGAGAGAGAGAGAGAGAGAGAGAGAGAGAGAGAGAGAGAGAGAGAGAGAGAGAGAGAGAGTAGCTTCACCTTCATATGCAACGAGCCTGTTTTCTACCTCAAACAACCTATGTAAATATCGTATGAAAAGTAATTGGCCATGAACAACTACCTTGTGGAAGAACCAGATATTACATTCTTGTCGTCACCATCGTACCCATCAACAACTCCTCTATACAAACTATTACTTAAAATAAGGACCATTTTACAGAGCAATAGTTCTCGCATAACTTCATGAATATTTGTTTCCGTAATATAACCGGAAAAAAATATCAACTTGATTAGGAATGCTCTTTTCCTGAAGTCTTAGTTTGAGAACACTGTTTATGATAGTATACAGTAAAACATGAACAAACCTTCTTATACCGTAATGCTAATAATAAGGATAGGAAGTTGGCTACATTGTTAATAATTCTAGTCTAATAAGAATACATGTAAATGCTTATTCAATTTATACAAGGCTGTCTTTCAAAACGAGGAGGAAGGCACCAGATTGATGACTGCTTCGAAAAACATTTCAGACTGCTCCGCAACAAAATTCTTAAGTTTGTTTATTGGTTAAACTATACTTCAAGTTTAGAAATTCATTACGTATGCTATCAAGAAAATTGTGGTATCTTGAATCTTGCATCAAGAAACTAAAAAACAAATAAATGTGTTAACTACAGTATTGGCTCTTTCATAGTTTTCTAATAGATCTAAACTGAGAAATTCTTTTCGAACCCTGTGCCACATCTACCAGTATTAAGTTTTGAATACTTTACTTTATAACATTGTTCAATAAATGGGTAGTTGAAAGTTTAAAGAAAATGGCTGAACATGAACATTCACATATTGTGATTTCCATTTCACGAAACATGACATCTGTTTCGAAGACTCTGCCACTTTTCTTGTTACCTCTGATAGACGATACTCGGTAGGCCAAGCCTATTAAACGATGTAATTGAAAAGATCTACCTCTTATTTCTCCGTAAAAATATATTGTTCTCAGCCGTATTTCAGTAAAATACAGGCGACTATAATTTTACCTTACTTTGTTATTATCTTTTACGGGTTGGAGAGCGTAATATGTCCGTTTTTAAAACGGTAAAAATCCTGGAATAAATGTTGCCAGTCATTTACTGTATTCTAAATAAAAATTTTTAACTGTGTATTTGTGTTTTCCTTTTTTTTTTCTTTTTGCTGTTAGCGGAGATGACTGTAATTATGTTAAGTGCGGCAAACACACACACACACACACACACACACACACACACACAGAGAGAGAGAGAGAGAGAGAGAGAGAGAGATTTACATTTTATTACGTTCTGGCACTTTCCAGAGAAAGAGGTGAAGGCTGGAGAACTTTATAGGGCATACAATTATTTTGGTTCCTGATAGTAAATGTACCCCTTTTGAACGTACAGAATATACATATTTGCATTACTTGCTCACAACCCTCATTGTTTTTGTCACTTTCAAAAGCTGATCAATCACTTCTGTCATACCCAGTCCTACCATAGACATGCAGACAGTGCTCATTGTTGTCAGAAAGTATTATTTCATGCATCATTGCCTTGTTTGACTATTTTTCTATATCTCCTTTTGACATCGTTCTCCAAAATTTGTGTAGATGCTTTTGAGCTGTTAATACTCTTTTGTTGCTACTTACGGAGACACTGAAACCTGGGATCTAAGTATACAGCAGTAAGAAATGCCTTATTATTATGGAGTGCCTCCTCTCTTTTCTTAAAAGTGTGCAGTACGGCAAGTGAAGTGAATGTTGATTCCTTGAAGAGCAGTACCTTACATTTCATCTATTCTCCTAAGAATTGTCCAGCTAATACATTTCGAAGTTGAAGTCCTCGTTGCTTCATTGATAGGTTTAAGAGTGTGTAACAAATCGTTATTGTCTTCCCATTCGTTTTCTAGTAGTAGAAGCGATTCATTAGGCCAAGCTATTTAGATCCCCATTGAAGTTCACAATCTAATTTTAGCAAAGTTTTTCTGTTCTGTCTGAAGACTAGCCGCATGTTCTATGTGTGCGTCTTATTGACCACTTTATGTGCTGCACCTAGAACCTTTATTTGCTCCTAGAACCTTTACTTGCGCAGAGAACCTTTATATGAGCATTAGTACTAATGAAATCATGTAGACTCAGTTGCAGTGTATGAAATAACACTCTCTGATTCTATAAGTTCTACTGCTCTACTTAGACTGCTATCTAACTTAACAGCCCTACTTATTCCGCCATCAAGCAGGTTATCCACGTCATAATTACTTTCATTATCATCACAATAATCTATAGTTCTCTTGCATATTCTCAGTTTTTAGTTTTGTCTTTTCTCGCATGATCTTCCTTTCTCATACTACATTTGAGCCATTGCCAGTTGTTGAGGGATAAATTTGCTGTTCTTTGATCCTCAGCTTGAGCAAACATGTAACCAATATTCCCAGATTTTTTTACCAGTTGCTCGGTCTGTCATTTCCTTCACAACGACAATAACAACTCGCAAGTTTCCATCAGTGATAGCTCGGAAATTATCTCTAATGAAGTGGTGTCCACGTCGTATGAAAACATCTTTTTCCACACAAACCACGCGATGAGAAAATCTGGCTTCCACAGACATTTTTTTACCCTACAGATTTTCATTGTCAGTGATCGGGTTGCTTTCCGATTTAGTGAGATAAATCATTTACATATAATTGGTGCCATCACTTTGGAGATCCCGGACTTTTGAAAGACTGCTTAGGGCAATCCCCTCACAATTATTATTATTATTATTATTATTATTATTATTAGCTAAGCTACAACCCTAGTTGGAAAAGCATGGTGCTACAAGCCAAAGGGCTACAACAGGGAAAAATAGCCCATTGAGGAAAGGAAACAAGGAAATGAACAACCTACAAGAGAAGTGATAACAATGAAAAATAAAATATTTTAAGATTATTAACAATATCAAATTAGATATATCATATATAAACTATAAAAACTTCATAAAATCAAGAGGAATAGAAACATGATAGAATAGAGTGCCCAAGTGTACTCTCAAGCAAGAGAACTTTAACTCAAGACAGTGGAAGACCATGGTACAGAGGCTATGGCAATACTCAAGACTAGATAACAATGGTTTGAATTTGGAGTGTCCTCTTAGAAGAACTGCTTGCCATAGCTAAAGAGTCTCCTCTACCCTTACCAAGAGGAAAGTAGCCGCTGAACAGTTACATTGCAGTAGTTGACTCCTTCAGTAAAGAAGATTTGTAGGTATTCTCAGTCTTGTCAAATGTATGTGAAAATAATAGGCCAGACTATTCAGTGTATGTGTAGGCAAAGGGAAAATAAACCGTAACCAGAAAGAGGAATCCAATTAATACTGCCCGGCCATTCAAAGGATCCAATAACTCTCTAGCGGTAGTATCTCAACGGGTGGCTGGTGCCCCGGCCAACCGACTACCTTGTGAATTACATCTTGTGCAACTAGATTCTTCTTTGCTAACATTTATCTTAACATATAGTTATATTGTCTTTGAGGAGGATTCTTCGATTTTACTGAAAACATGAGGACTGTGATCTGCTTAGACTCTTTAAGCTTTCTCTTCTGTTGTTATTTCTCTACGGAACAAATACGGAAACTATGGAAAAGATACGTAATTCCGTATCATACCGTACTTACTAAGTATTATAGTACTGTAATTCCGTACCGTTCCTGCAGGTAGAAAAAATACCATACCGGTACGGTACCGTTATTCCGTCCGTTCCATATCATACCGTATGCCACCCTCTCTGTCCAGTTAACACTGTTAAAAAAAATCGTAATTCAAATCGGAAATTGTCCGTAAAAATATACTGTTCTCAGCCGTATTTAGGTAAAATACTGTACCGTAATTTTACCCTACTTTTTTATTATTTTCTGCAGGTTGGTGACCGCAATAACATTCCTTTATGTCAATATATCCGCTTTTAAAACGGTAAATGTCTGGCAACATTTAATCCAGAATTTTTACCGTTTTTAGCGGCAATCTTTAACAGTGGCTGGAAACCTATGAATAAAGAAGAATATCTTTTTGTTTCAGGTTATTCAAAACAATAATGAGTTGCAAAATTAAAGGAGGTCGACTTTACGAATTACGATTTCTGCGATCAATTTAATGAAATACCTTCCCAAATCCTGTATTGCCTCTATGAAAGGGATGATTTAAAGATTAAGGTAGAAGTGGCAGCAGAGTTTTTCTCAAGGTGGTAAACAAATCTCTCAGTTTATATCTTATAATTCGCTATATTGTATTTCTTCGAACCTGCTTTATTTTTTTCTTTAAAGAATTCTGTCGTTTCAAACTGATCATAGAGATACCATAATATCATCTCATGTCTTATTTATAATAATTAATTTACTGAATTTTGTTTGTGTATAAGTTATGTATATTCATCAAGCCATGAAATGTAAGATTAAAACTTGGCTAAACTTCATACTTTAGTTGTATTGCAACTTCCAGTCTCAAAATTAAATTTGAAAAATATACATCGTATTTATACGTAATACATGAACCTCTTAAAATCAGCTAACTGTATATACAAGGACTGTGAATATACACGTAACTGATATATGCTTTTGAGTGTGGATTCTTTATAAAATGATAAAATCAGCACTTGATGTCTACATTTTATGAAGTAAAAATATTTCCAATTAAATTTGCCGTAAAAAATGGTAAAAATAATGGAATAAATGTTTACAGGCAATTACCGTTTTAAAAATGGATATATTGACGTTAAAGGGTGATATTACGGTCCACATAGTAGAGCAAAAATTACGGTCGCCTGTATTTTACTGAAATACGACTGAGAACAGTATATTTTCACGGAGAATTTACGATCAAAATTACGGCTTTTTTAACATTGAACATATTAAAAGTGCTTAGAAAATACATAGCTAAAATTCACAGAAAACTGAAATACAATGAAAAACGATTAAAGTTCCGACAGATGTATAAAGAAATAAAATCAATTATTAACAAACATGAAAAGAGAGCAAATCATTAATAAGAAAAGATAATGAATGCTCTCACCAAAGATACAAGAAATGAAGACAACAACTCCTATCGGTAGACCTGTTGTTACTACTGAGAGAAAGCAGACTTTCTATTTTAAAATAACCCCATAGGAGGAAATTGTTTCTGCTTGTTTACGAGTAATGCGATATGGTTGATAAGCAGATGGAAAGGTCGCTCTGAGAGATAGTCTGAGGTCAGAAAACCTATCTGTATCTGTAGGTATTTTGGTTTCACCAGTTCATATATAGAATTATGATTTTATGAGTGGAAGGACTGAGGGATAAAGAATTATTTGTATGAATATGGAGTAAAGAGGAAAATTATCATTCAATTTCTTTCGCTCTGTCGTCAATAGATCGCTTTTAGCAAAAAGGAAATGCGCTGTTGGTCGCGTTTAGGAGTCATAGTAAAATTGTTACCCTGTTAAAAATTTGCATTTAAAAAACGGTAAATGTCTGGCAACATTTAATCCAGGATTTTTACCGTTTTAAAAACGGATTTATTGACGTAAAGGAGTGATATCATGGTCACCAACCCGTAAAATATAATAACAAAGTAAGGTAAAACTACGGTCGCCTGTATTTTACTGAAATGCGGCTGAGAACAATATATTTTAGGGATAATTTCCTATTAGAATTACGGTTTTTGTAACAGTGTGCGAAAAAAAAAGTTTCTATTGTCTTAGTTAGTATCTTTGGTCAAGCAAATAATTCCCTGTCGTTCCTCTAGTTTCCCTTTATTGTCTGTCTGTCTGTCTGTCTATCAAGATTTTATAGCTTTATTCATCTTCATAAATCTATGCATCCTTTCTAACAATACCTTAGGAATTAGCAGGTTATCGACTATGATGATATTCAGCTTTTATGCTTCAGTTTTAGTTCATAAGTTTACCTATTTACATTTCACAAGATGCACTAGGTAGGTCATTCAAGTGTGTGCCTTGAAACGCTAAAATCTATATGGGCCCATTATGGTAGGATAAGTTCTATGATTTAGATGTAAAGCATAGAAGGTAATTGGATTTCCTCTTGTAACTTAATGGTTAATGTGTCCTTTTTTTTAAAATGATATTCTCATGTCCATTCTTCCAGGCATTTGTGTTGTTAATAACTTCTAGAGAATATTTTCTTAGAGATCCTTTAAGCAATAAGTCTATAATAACATTGATAACAAACTAAAATAATTGGAAATAAGTAAAGAAAAATTAATAGAATTTGCTTGATAAATAACTATATCTAAATGCAAAGTAAACATATAAAATAAAAGGGAAGTCTTTGTGTGGTCATTTGATTATGATTATTAGAATGTGTGTTTGAGAAGAGCATTTCTAGATATGCAAAGAGAAAAACAATGGATAACTACATATATAAAGATTTCTGCTAAAACCAAAAGCCACCTTATTTTAAATAAAGTCTTATAGAATAGCCTACCTATTATGAGAATCGCATTATGTAAATATTGTACTGTTTTCCATATAAACATTCTTACTATAACTTGAGATTGAAATCTGGATTTAGGGATCTTTAACCACTATAATTATGTTCTGTTATTTGTACACGATTCTTTTAATTACAAAACTCATCGATTGTCCTAATTCTGTTCTGGAAACGTGGGCTTATTTGATCAAAAGGACATTTTTTGAGTCGGTAGGCTGGTTTCCGAACTGACAATATAAGAAATATTATTCATGCACAAGATTGCTTTGGTACAAAGGTCTTCAATTCTTCACTCTAACTTTAGAGTTCTTAGTAAAACATGACTTATAAACAATTGAAATCTGACATTAAAAAGAGGATGGTTTGTGAATTAAATAAATAAACATTACACACTTTCTTTTTGTGTGTATGTGTGTTTAACTTTCCTTTTTTTTTTTTGTCGTTTGTTCAGCCATAATTTTTCACATATCACAACCAACAATCTCTAATGCTTTCTTTGTGATTTCAAGACATTTTTCCATATCGTCCAGAGTTCACAGTGTCTATTATTTATACTTCCTTTCTATCAATTTTGACCAATTAGCTAAATTGGAGAGTTTAAAATAAGCTTTTAACAAATTACTGAAATTTCTTTTTACCTTCTGATTTCTTACTGTTATGGGAGCTTCCCATCATTACTAAATCTAATTCTAGACGTTCTATAGCATTATTGTTATAATTTACATGTTTACCTTTAAATCTTATACAAATAGCCAAGTTGTTATTTTTTTAATACTTTGTTCTCTTACGTACAAATAGCCAAGTTGTAATTTTTTCAGCCCTTTGTTCTTACGCATTGGGATAAATCTTCATATAGAAAATTTTATATTGGCTCTTTCTAACCCCTAAATGGTAACAATCTACGGCTCTCAGTAAAATAGAAATTAACACCATAATAGTCCATTCAGAATCTATGGTCCGTGTGCAAAGTGAAAGGATATTTTTTCACGGTTGGATTTCTTCTATACCATAATACTGATGAATTTTAGGATGGGAGTCTCTCGTAATAAGATGACCGAAACTTGATTATGAATTGTCCTTAAAACTTTTTACTAATTAATCTAATATTCTCATATATCATGTAAATCACTTAAAAATATCTGTTTGAATTATTGTCTCTCTCTTTCAGAATAAAAGTTGTGCGTAGTTCTGAGACCCTCTTCACGCAAGAGATGAACAGCCATTTTTGTAGCAGAACCATCTGAATCAGCAAATAAATGTGCAAAGACAGATCAAGATGATGTTTGCATTATTTGCGGAAAAACCACCAACCTCGAAAAGAAATCCTTTTCAACAACCTTCTCAAGAGACCTGGGATTTCCTGGCCTAAAAATGTGAAGAATGGAGGCAGCTAAACATTGAGTTCGGTAACCTTTATGAATGTATACAGGTAGGCAAAACACCCAGAAAATTTCACCAAATCGGCAGGGTAAATGTTACTGTAATCAAGTTAAAATGAGCTCAGAACTTATGTTCGATTATATATTTTCGTTTTCCTTACATATCAAACAAAATCAATACTATAATAGAAAGAAAAATTAAGTACATAACGAAAACCTACTTTGAAAATATAAATACTAGAATGGTATTTTTCAATAATTTTAAGATAGGCAATTTGCTCAAGTCCAAGGAGTCGTTATCTAGCGAACTATGTTCTATGGTGGTTTATAAATTTTTGTGTCCGAAGTGTAATTCGGAATATGTGGGTAGTTCGACAAAATTGTTGTCTACCAGAACCTTTGAACATAGGGGCATTAGTTCAAGGACCCTTCTACCGCTAGGTAAGCCTTCTCATTCCTCTATAAGAGATCATTGCCATGGAGTGTGTAACACCAATTTTAATCATTTTGATTTTAGTATTATATGTAAAGCTCGATTTGAGACCGAGCTAAGATTATTGAAAACATATTACATAGAAAAACTTCAACCCAAACTAAACCTAGATAACTCTGCTTTCAGCAGAAAAGTGTTTTAAGTATTATTTATTTATAATTTCAATTTATCTTATTTTTCTCATGTCTTTTACCAATGTTTTTTATTGCTTGTATCAATGTATGTTTTTAAGTTTACAGAACCTGATGATGGACAAATTGTCCGAAACGTTGTAATAAAGGTGATTGGATGGAGATGATGTTTCGATTTGTGCTTGCACTACAGTTCCTCATTAAACTGCGTTATTATTATTATTATTATTATTATTATTATTATTATTATTAGCTAAGCTACAACCATGGTTGGAAGGGCGTGATGCTATAAGCCCAAGGGCTCCAACAGGGGAAAATAGTAATGGAGGTATACTAAAAGCAGCTGGTTCTCGACATCTTTTATCACAAAGAATGTTGGAAAGTACGCTGAAGACACGTGCATGACGCTCACAGAAAAACCAAAAGCACAGAATAACGTTGTCAAAGGGAACAATGGGTACAAGATAAAAAGCAAGAAGAATTCAGAAACTGTGTTCTCGTGTATGAGAAAGTCTTGGTTCCCGCAAAGATGTATACACACTGAGAGACATACTTCATGAATATGAACAAATACAAATACAAATACAAATGAAGAAATTAGAGATATGTGTGATGAGAAATTAGAGATACTTTGTTGAGGATATAGGGTTTCATTCCAGGTACCAAAAATAGGCCTTTAATAGCATATTTTCCAAAGCATGGTCATGCATATATCGAAAGTGCCACAAATAAATGTGGCATGCATACTACCAATTTGATACATTGTGTAGCCCATTGATTACTTGCATCCTTTCATCATGATCCTGGAATATCGTGGCTATGCCACATTGATGAAATAAGAGAAGATAAAACACCTAATGATGTTTACAATCTAGTTGCATTGCTTGCTAACCCAAAGTCTGATATTGTACATAGTCGAATAATGGTTCAGGAGTCGTTACAGCTAGTAGTGCGTTTTCTGTCAGAATACTTAATGCATCTGATTACATGCAAGCGGCAACCTTTGCAAGTTGGCATATTAATGTACGCCCATGATTTAACCGGAAAATAAAGAACTCATTCAAATATTAAAGGCATATAAGAATTGGAATATCGTATGATAACGTATTACATAAAACATCGTTTGCTTTATATAAAGCTTGCAATTTGCAGATTATAGTTGATATACTGTACTGTTGTTATTATTATTATTATTATTATTATTATTATTATTATTATTATTATTATTATTATTAGCTAAGCTACAAACCCAGTTGGAAAAGCAAGATGCTGCAAGCCCAAGGGCTCCAACAGGAAAAAATAGCCCAGCGAGGAAAGGAAATAAGGAAATGAATAAACGATATGAGAAATAATGAACAATTAAAAGGAAATATCTTAAAAACAGTAACATCAAAACAGATATTTCATATATAAACTATAAAAAGACTTATGTCAGTCTTTTCAACATAAAAATATTTGCTGCAACTTTGAACTTTTGAAGTTCTACAGATTCAACTACCCGATTAGGAAGATTATTCCAGATTTTGGTCACAGCTGGAATAAAACTTCTAGAATACTGAGTAGTACTGAGCCTCGTGATGGAGAAGGCCTGACTATTAGAATTAACTGCGTGCCTAGTATTACGAACAGGATGGAACTGTCCAGGAAGATGTGTATGTAAAGAATGATCAGAACTATGGAAAATCTTATGCAACATGCATAATGAACTAATTGATCGACGGTGCCAGAGATTAATATCTTGATCAGGAAGTAATTCAAGGAACACAATATTTCTAATATTACTTAATCGGTTACTTGTAGAAATCGGGAATCACATTCAATCAGCAGATACTGATGCACTCTTTCTAATTCCCATTATCACCTGTACTAAACACTTAGTTATCTTATTTTTTGTATATAATCTTATTCTTTGTGTAAGTTTTAATTTTTTTTTATATTTGCAATTCTACACCCTCATATCATATGTAATAGAGAGAGCCTGCATTTAGATTAAAATCCTATATTTTGATAGAATGTAGTATGATAATTCAATATAACATAGGTTATGCAATACACCGTAATGCATATCTAGGACTCAATGTCATAAAGTGACTCTTTTTGCTTTTTGGTATTATACATTTTTCTCTTTAGTGACATTTCATGACTGCCATTTGTTATCAAAGATGAACAACCATTTGAATAATGATTATTACTTATACACTGTATCTGTAACTCTTATGTATCCGTTTATTATCAATAATCCATGTAATGGTGTATATGGCTTATTAGAATAAAAGATAAAGATTGTTGCTAAAAACAGTCTTTTCATTGTAATACCCCATTTGGGTGATATTTTATCCTACAAAGTTACTTATGATAGTAAGATTTATATAAAGAAATACATAATTACTTTTTTAATAGTATTTATAGCTGAAAATTATGTATAAGACGTGTAATTCGTTGTCTGTCTTCTTTGTGGCCTTTTTTAAAATATCAGCTAAACAACGAAATTAGATGAGAGACTCCCAGGTTAAAATTCATCAAATTGATGCTATCAATGAAAATCAAGGATAAAAAGGCCCATTCACATTGTACACGGGCTCACGTGTAACCCTAACAAGACTATATCCATTACTTCCTACCTACATATTCACTGGGACAATTTTACCACATAAAACCTAAGATCGATGTTTATTATAATATACTTGACTTACACGCAAAGCTATATTAAGTAATGGTCTTTGTTGTCATCAAAACTAATTGAGGTTGAGCACTATCAATCCTGACTGGGTCAGCCAGTTCATGCGCTGCTTATCATCATCCCTAAAAAGATACTTGTGTCTAATGAGGTGTTTCAAACGTATTTTATGGTTTGTGGAAATAGTAAACTTTCTCCTTTGACTGAACGGGACCGTGGTTCTAGTCCGACGGTCTAACGGTCCGATAGTCCGATGGTCTAACGGTCCGATAGTCCGACGGTCCAATAGTCCGATGGTTTGATAGTTTGACGGTCCAATAGTCTGACGGTCCAATAGTCCGACAGTACAATAGTCCAACGGTCCGATAGTCCTACGGTTCGATAGTTTGACGGTCCAATAATTCGATGGTCCTATAGTTCGACGATCCAATAGTCCGACGACCCAATACCCCAATAGTCCGACGGTCCGATAGTCCGACGGACTATAGCACAAAGTTCCAACGTTCTGATAGTCCGACGGACTATAGCCCAAAGTTCCAACGTTCCGATAGTCCGACGGTCCAATAGTCTGACGGTCCAATAGTGTGACGGTTCAATAATCTGACAGTCCGATAATACGACGTTATTCTAATTATCTAATGAATCCTTTAGTTCAACTGGTTTGGTGCCGCAAGAAACTAGGTTTGAATAAGTGTAATAGTTGTGTTGTCAATAAGGATGAAAACACTTCCGCACTTATTGCCTTCTTTGTAAATGATAATACTGGCAGATCATCATGTAGGTTAGATTCAGATACTTTTTTATATATTATAAAGTGAAGTATTTTTCTCCAAAATGTTTCCCTTCTCAGTTTAATCCCAAATACACTCATCTATCTCCCAATACAAATCCGCAAAGCCTGTAATTGGACTACAGGACAGTACTATCTTGTATATTACTGTCCTGTAGTCATATAGTAACGTAGTAATGTAGTTTATAGCTTTATATAATAAATGTATTCTTTTTTTTCCCTGAACGAAGACAGAATTCACCGCCATATAGAAAAGCAAAACCAAAATTCGGTCAAGAATAATTTTTTAAAGGTCAATACATCTAAAGACTACTGCTATGGACATTTCCTTAAACAGAAGTTTTCATAATCCTGTGACTAGAAGTATAGTTATTACCAGCACTATAAAAACTAACACTATTCAAATCAACCCAAACATGTTTAATTTCTGAAGCCGTCAGGTTATATCATATTCCTAAACCAGAAATAAGAAAGAAATGAGACGTGAAATATCAGTTGGTAACTTACCAATGTCGATCTTTCTATTTAACCAAAAGACTCATTCGGTAGGATTGATTGCCAAAAACCTCTTCTTCATAACAGGGATAATCTGAAAGAAATAATATCATGTAGAATATGATTAAGTTTTCGGAGTTAAAATAAAAGTATATGTTTATTTTTTATTAACGCCCCTCGAAAATAGTTAATATAATTTTATGAGTAATTTTGTATTTTGAAGAGACCGTATTAATACTAACACTCGGTTTCTTTTTTCATAAGACCGAAAAGAAAATCGTGATAAAACTAACTTATGTTATTCTCTTTTGTAAAAGAAAAAATTTCAAAATTCTTTAGCTGAAATCGTTTGTCAAAAATAAAAGCATTATTTACTATATAGATCACTTTCCCTTCAAGAGTATCAAAACTGATAGTTTGAAAATCGGAAAACGAAAAAAAATAAAAGCATATATAAGAAACTTGTTCAAGACAGTACTGCATACAAAACATTAATAAAATCGTACTTAACCACCTTAAAAAGAATGAATGTATCTTATTAAAACCTAACATTTCCTTGAAAATCTAGTTGATGATATAACTATCTCATAATTAACTAAGACAGTAGTTAGGGTTTTAAGGTCTCATTCATTATATTTTAAAGAAAAGCGTAAGATCTTCGATCTTGTCATATTAGGTTTTTTTTTTTTTTTTGAAATATTATTTCCTATAAATTTTTCGACACTGAAAAAAAAATCGAATTAATAACATGTTCACATTTTTAGAATCTTAAACGCTAAGGGCACACTTTTAATCGACTATATATATATATATATATATATATATATATATATATATATATATATATATATATATATATATATATATATATATATTATATATATGTATCAATATATATATATATATATATATATATATATATATATATATATATATATATATATATATATATATATATATATATATACTGTATATATATGTATAAATATATATATCTATATATATGTATTTATTTATTTATTTATATATATATATATATATATATATATATATATATATAGAGAGAGAGAGAGAGAGAGAGAGAGAGAGAGAGAGAGAGAGAGAGAGAGAGAGAGAGAGAGAGAGAGAGAGAGACTCTATCCTAATCTATATGTTTCCGGAATTTATTATTCATTTCAAGCTTAAAGTCTATTTATTTTAAGAATTACGCGTTAAATTCCAATGCCACAGGAATAGGTGATATTTATTATTAACTACCTGGAAGATATCCAGAGTCTCAAGTAGGGCATCAATATTCAGCTATCAACCTGACGTAATATTACTCTATTATTTCCCATCTTTACACTTTTTCATTTTTCAGAAACGTTGCTGTCTTAGAAATATATTTAATGTTTCATCCAGAAATATATTTTTTCATTTAACTAATATCACAGCATTGAGGGATAAATGAAACAAAATCTATCAAGAAAGGAAGCTTTTGTTATTAGAATGTTATCTCATATCTCTGACAGTAATTTGTTTCTACTAAGTTTACAGGCGGAATTTTATATTTGAGGGTCTAAAAAGGAACACATTGTATGAACACTTTTAAAAGAAACTATGGTAAAAAAAAAATTCCTGCTCTATTTCTACAAATAATTCCACCAAAACTATTACATTTCTTAGCTTCAATTGTCACAGTTTCTGTGACTCAAATTATGATTTCAAATCAGTGAATCAGTCTGACAACCAACTGATCAATTAAGAAGATAATATATCATTATCATGGCATCTCATGTGTAAACCCTGAACTATCAATCATTCCACAAATGTAAACCAAAACGAAAAATATTGCTTGTTCTTAGCCTCTAACTGACCAGGAATTTTATTTTAAAATTCTATTAGAAATTTGCAGAAAAATGATGACTGCGGTCTTGCTACGTGTATCAAATTTTAACATTTCTATCATTCTAGTTATTGGCTTTGATTGAATAGGCCTACGCAGTTCTTGTTCTTATAGCTACATTTACTTCGCGCTTCTGTAACACCAGGAGAGAAGATTTATTTATTTACAATTTTGAAATATGATTCATTATCAATTTTATTTCCCCTTAGGGCAAATGCGATGAGAAGCTCAAAATACAGCACATTAGTTATGTCATTAAAATCGTGATGAAATAGTTGTCCTATGAATACCAAATCTAATTTCATTTACATCTCCGATGATATCAAATTACTCTTTTATCGAAGTGATATCTATTTCAAACTTACAGCAAATGTTTTTGTTGAACAGGCTGACATATCTCTTTTTATAGTTTATTATTATTATTATTATTATTATTATTATTATTATTATTATTATTAATTGCTGAGCTACAACCCTAGTTGGAAAAGCAGGATGATATAACGGGGGCCCCAACAGGGAAAATATCCCAGTGAGGAAAGGAAACGAGGAAAAATATACTATTTTCAGGACAATAACATTAAAATAAATATCTCCTATATAAACTATAAAAACTTTAACAAAACAG
>NC_090739.1:72298350-72303350 GCF_036898095.1 Palaemon carinicauda
TATCGATATTCTTCGCCCTGCCATAGTGGATTTCAATTACTGATACACTGCCCATAATTTCTGAAGTAGTCCTTTATACTTTACTTACTTTACTTTACAAGTTTATTTCTCGCCCTCCATCAGACACTAAAGGTCTGTTCGGGCGGGCCTTGGTGTGTGAAAATAATTTCTTTCCAGTTAATATTTTGCTCTGTATCATTATCAGTTATTTCGCTAGCATTTGTAATCAGGCTTAATATTTTTCAGGTCACTATTATAACACTTTCTAAAAAGATAAGTCTTCAGGTTTTTCTTGAAAGCTGCCACATTTTTGCTATTCTTGACATCGAGTGGAAGGTCGTTGAAGAGTCTCGGTGCAGCATAACTGAACGTTCTTCCTCCTATTGCATAATTCACACTAATTTCGAATAGTCTATGTGGGTCATTAGCATGTCTAACTCTTATAGCGGCGCTGGTAGCTTCAGGGTAGGGGACCAAGCAATCACGAAGATATTTTGGCTTATCACTTGTAAGTGCTTTGTGAGTCAACAAGCAAATCTTAAATACAATTCTAGCCTTAACAGGTAACCAATGTAGATCGATCAATGCAGGAGTTATTCTCTCCCTTAGTTTAATGCCTTTTATCAGTCTAGCCGCCCGGTTTTGCACATTTTGAAGCTTTCTTAGTAGTGTATTGGGCAATTTGTAGTACAGAGAATTGCAATAATCAAGCCTTGATATTACGTGACTCATCACTAAAATTTTTGTACTGCCTCTGTTAAATATTTTCTAATAAATGCTATGTTTCTCAGGTGATAGTTACACACTTTCACTGTGTTCACTATTTGGTCCCTCATTGAAAAATTACAATCTATCAGTACACCCAAATTTTTCACAACAGGCACAATCCCAACATCAGCATCATCAATTTTTATAATTTGAATTGACTGGTAATTCTTCAAAGCCACCTTTGTGCCAAAAACATACATTCTGTTTTATCATCATTTAATTTGAGCTTTTTCCTCAGCATCCATGTTTTTATTTCAGTCATTATCTCATCAATTTTCTTCTCTGTATCTTGTGTTATTGAAATTGAAAGGTAGAATTGAGTATCATCTGCATATAGTTTAAAGCCCACTTTTTTGTTTTTTCAAGATGTGTGATAGCTTGATAGTATATATGTTAAACAAGATAGGGCCCAGAACACTACCCTGTGGTACACCCTTCATAAGAATTCTCTCACTGGATCGGTTTCCAGAAACTTCTACAATAGTCTTCCTATTCATTAAGTAACTTCGCAAAAATTTCAGTGCTTTCTCAGTCACTCCAATAGACTTTAAGTCGTCAAGTAAGTACTCGTGCACAACTGTGTCAAAAGCAGCACTAAGATCTAACATGGTTAACATTGTATACAAACTTGGAAATGCATCTTTAAAAGGAAAGATGTCAAATTCATAATGTTTGCGATTTTAACCCCTTCAGCTTATCTACATTTTACTAATTGTTTTGCTTGTCGCAGCTCAACATCTTAGAATTCTGGATCAACAATTATATTTAGCTGTCATTGTCTCCAACTTTTCCTGCTGTAGGGATTTTGGGGAGAAACGATCAAGAGATGATATTGAATGGAAAATGCATTTGTTGACAACATCAAATCTCGACTCAATTTCAGTTAGTAGTCTCTCCATTACTGTACAGAAGTGTTTTTGTATCCTTTTTGTTCCTCATACTCATACACTTCTGTGTCCAGTTGTTTCCACGGCAACGGAACCCTTTAGATGCTGCGTTAATTATGTATTCTTTGCTTGGTAGGTGAAACTTCAATAGTATGCATCTGGAACTCGTAACTGCCTTCTCCCAAAATCAATGCCTTGCTTTTTCTGAGCGCGCATTCTCTAGTTCCTGCTGAATGACATCAATTATTTGGGCAGCTGCTGACAGAGCTAAACACGGGGACACTGTACCAGCTTCGTTTATTGTAAAATATGGGAGAACATCACTAAGCATAATATATTATACAAAATAAATGATCATGAATAAAGTTCTTGCAATATGTTCACGCTTGCTGTGCGGCACTGGGATACTTATGACAGCAAGAAATGTATCAAGCAAAATCTTACGTCATAGATACGGTAATGACAATACCGTCTTGTATCACTGAACCTTTTCAGAGATCTAATTTGCTTTTTAGGAAAATTTTCCTTTTTCTTTTTTCCTCTATTTTTTTACTTTTACTTTTTTTTTTTATTTATTTATTTTTTTTTTTTTTTGGGGGGGAGGGGCAAGATAAATTTCCTGTACTGTGTGTGAGGACATAAATGTATAGATTAATTCTAGCGAACTAAAGAAAGAGTCAGCGAGGTGAACTGACCTGACACCTCAACAAAAAAAAATTTCAGCTGTGAATACAAACTGCTTGTGGTGCTAACTCTTCACACACCAGCTGCTCAACTCCTCTCGACTCACTCCACATCATATGTTTGCCCTACACAGTTTCTGGGATTAATTAAGCACAATTTCAGAACCTTTCCCAAACTATCTTTAAGCGATTTAGCGTTAAGGTTGCGCTGCCAAACAAAGTTCAAGAATTCTTTCTCTCTCGCGCGCGTTATGCAATAATGCAATAATTCTGAGTTTGTGTAGGATGCTCGCATATCACGATGTTTTGCAAACTTTTTATATGTCAATCAGTCTGCTGGCCTTTTAGTATTATATATATATATATATATATATATATATATATATATATATATATATATATATATATATATATATATATATAAATATATATATATATATATATATATATATAAATATATATACATCATATGATACACGTGTATGTGCATATGTGTCTGTGCGTGTGCGTGAGGTTTTCTTTTTCCATCCTATTTCACTTTCATAATTTTGTATTATCCACTGATTTTTTGGCCATAAATTATTTTGTATACAGAATTTGATTCAATTTCTTTCACACCTTCTTTGACATCGTCGTTCAATAAGTTCATTATGCCTGTTGCATAAGATTTTTCATGATTCTGATCATTCTTTACAATCAGGTTCTTCCCGGACAGTTCCATCCTGTTCATAATACTAGGAATGTAGTTGATTCTAATAGTCAGGCCTTCTCCATCATGAGGCTCAATACTACTCTGTATTCTAGAAGTTTTATTCCAGCTTTGACCAAGTTGTGGAATGATCTTCCTAATCGGGTAGTTGAATCAGTAAAACTTCATAAACTCAAACTTACAGCAAGTGTTTTCATGTTGAAGAAGCTGGCATAAGTTTTTTATAGTTTATATATGACATATCTGTTTTTACGTTTTTTCTCATAACGTTTATTCATTTCCTTATTTCCTTCCCTCTCAGGGCTATTTTTCCCTGTTGGAGCCCTTGGGCTTAAAGCATCTTACTTTTCCAACTAGGGTTGTAGCTTAGATAATAATAATAATAATAATAATAATAATAATAATAATAATAATAATAATAATAATAATAATAATAATAATAATAATAAAGTTTCAAAAATGAACACATATACTCCTCAGATAATGAAAGTAAATTGATTTACTTCTTAAAGTTGATATTCTGTAGTAAAACTCGTGAATATTACACCTTAACCAAACTTAGAAAGCAAAAAGAAAAAAAAAACGGTGACTGTGCAACGATCTTGTAATTCATTCCTTCGTCTTTCAAGAGCTATTCTTTTAGAAATCATCTTAATTTATCACTTTATAATCCAGATACAGAATTAATTACAATATACACTGAATAGTGTGAGACAGTTCCCGCTTATGGTTATACAATGAATACGATTTAAATTAATTTGGCTTTTTTTTTTCTTTTTTTACAAATTAGTTGTAAGAATGACCTGCACCAGGGTTACTATGGTTAGATTAATAAATTTTGCTATGTTATTATTTCATTCTTATTTACCGAGTTATTATGAATCATCTCAACTTAATTTTTCCGTTACAAAATTGCCGCTTAAAAGGTTTAAAGACCGTTCATGAATGGCAGAGGCAACGGACGATGACATTGCCCTATCAAGCAGGACAATGCCCTGGAGACTGACCATATGTACATATGATCAGCACCTATGCCCCCTCTCCACCCAAGCTATGACCAAAGAGGGCCAAGCAATGGCTGCTGATGACTAGGCAGGTAGACCTATAAGCTCCACCAAACCCTCCATCCTTAACTTCCAAGGATGGTGAGGTTGCAGCGACCAAATAAACTAAAGAGTTTGAGCAGGGACTCAAACCCCAGTCTGACCTTTACCAGTCAGGGACGTTACCACATCGGCTACCACAGCTCCCAACCTCTAATGCCATGAGACTAAAATCTATCTTCCTTTTTATGCAACCATGCATTCTTAGATTTTAATTATCGCTATGGTAACTTCTAAGAGATGACAATCAAGGAAACTACATTCCCTTATGAAAGCGGAATGTTACACATGCAGTCTTACCTAAATCTTCAAATCATATCCAGAATTGACCAGGGTCCCCGCAGCAGTTCATTAGTTATCTTGTCAAATAAACAACCTCTGACTTGTGAAGATATCCGGAGTATCAAATTGGAGAACGTGTCAATTGAAAGCTTCTGTTGGCGTTATCAGACTTCCTCGGTTTACAGTCTTGAAGGACAGAGAAATCTTCATTTCTTGGGCTTAGGCCGATGTTCTCAAAACTGAAAGTATAGTTATATTTTAGTATAATGAACATAGTCAGTACGTTTTGCTTTTCGCGGTTAAACTATTATTTCTTATCAATATGAATTGGTATTTGTCTGACATTCGCTAAAATCGGTCTTGGATGTGTTTCAAACGTCAATATCCTTAATAATTAAAATTATCATTTCAATGTGTCTATTTGAATTGTATATTGGTATACTGCACTAAATATAATCATAATACTAAACACAATAAAACCAGGGTTAAAAATTACTATAGAACATAGAACTAAAACAGATTTAAAAAAAAAGAAAAATGCTGTACTAATTAATGTTTTCAGCAGAAA
>NC_090739.1:72308350-72345850 GCF_036898095.1 Palaemon carinicauda
CATGAATCTCTTAAGCAAGTAGTAAATGATTACAACATGGATTGATGTGTAAGAGTTGCAAGAATAGTTATAACTGATTTGTAATTGCAAGCTACAAGAACAGTTATAATATGGATCTATGTACGTGCAAGTTACAATACTGAATTTTCAAGTTCCAAGCAAAGTTGCAACATTAAATGGTGTGCAAGTTGCAAAAAAACAGTTAAAACTCTTCTATATGTGGCAGTGTAAGACTAGTTATAATGAATTAGATACTACATTAACGTGCATTTCCTTAATTCTTAAAGCAACCCAAGCTATACATATATATTAAATCTAATACCTACAAAGATTATTATGTATCTTCCTTAAAGCAAGCATCCTCATTTGGTCTAAGCTAACAGAATTTTCTCTCTTTTGGAAAGTCGAGATTGATTGATCCTTTACAAATATTTTTTAATACATGATTATATATACCCACATACAAAAACAATAATTGCTCTAATTTCGAGGGAAATCTGAAATAGCCAATTTTGGAAACAAACTAAGCCACTCCAAGCAAGAATGTTAATTAGCTTTGTCGACTAATGGTGAAACAGTCTAGGATCTGGTTTAGTTTCTTCCAATATAAAGACTGGATATGACAGTTTCCCCCCTTAATCAAAGCAGTGCCAAAGATCAATCATCCATTTCGACTTCACAATCCGCCATTAAGACCTCACAATTATCAGAGGTCACCTGGCTCAAGAGCCAATTGATTTGTTCCGTCGAGATGGGTCCGGAAACGACGACAGAGACGTCCAAGTGGTTTTCTCCAACGCCAGGCCCTTGCATTGGGATGTCCATGACGACATCCACTTCAAGGTCCAAATGATCCTCGAACAACTCGAGAATTCTTCTGGCCAATGCGTAGGCCCTCCTTAAGATGCTGCAGCGGATATTGGGCGGGTGCGTGCAGGCGCGCACCTGCAATGGACGTCTCTCAGGGTCATTTTCATTGTTCTTCTGGGATTTAGATGGTGGGAACATTATTCCTGAAAATACGAGATTTGATTCGGTAATTGTCAGATCAGAAATGTTCTTGAAAAGTGATTCACAAGTGGTTTTATTTTTACATCCATAAATCTTGATTTGAAAAAACAGAAAACTGAATTAATTTCTATATCAGATCTGGTTAATTGTAAGAAAGATACTTTTATCTTTTACAGTGGCATACTTTAATAGCGATTAATATCTACTAAACAAAAGAAAAAAGTATATTTGACCCCCAAACTTACCTCTACGAAGAACAGAAATCAAAAGTCCTCTCTTGGTTTTCCAAACGAGATACCTGGAATAAGAAAAACAAACGTAGTTAACTAAGTTTTAATAAAATTATGTAGGGTCTTGTTTGAAAAGTTACTGTTCACGAGTAGGTGAAACATGCGCCATATTAATGAGTATTCACTGAAACTGCAAATGGCATGGTTACCAAAATAAGAGTACTCAATTCTGGAATTTTACAATGGTCTATTATGTAATAGGAAAATGTCCAGTTTAAAAAAAAAAAAAAAAAAAAAAAAAAAAAAAAAAAAAAAAAAAAAAAAAAAAAAAAAAAAAAACTTCATGATCTCACGATTCAAGTATATTTTTATTTTACAGTCTGAAAACGTTGAATCGCAATGTTTCAAAACGCTCTATTACATTGCAGGTAAACGGGATTGAAATTGTCAAAACTATCAGATTTCAAAATCTGTCAAGAACAAAGTAAGTACGCGACTTAAACTATAGATATGCCGTACTGAACTTTAAAAAATTGTCCCTTAAACTAAAATGATCGGTGTAATACGCTGTAAAAAAATTCACTTTATATAAATAACGATAAGTTGAATCACAATGTTCACACACTGTAAAGCATTTTTCAATAACGGCACTTTGAAATTGTCTCTTTTGAAGGCAGATCCATTTCAAATTTCACAGTCTTACTCTTATAATAAATCTAATGTTTGTTGGCAGAAAATATGAAATGCAAATATAAAAACACAGTAGCCAGACTAATGGCAGAAAAATTACTAATCACAGAATTAAACATCAATTTGAAAAGACCGCTTTTTCCTTAATATCAGAAAAATATGAACTCTTAATTAACTACCAAGACGAGCACTTCTCCGAGAGCTTCTTCGGGAGGATGATTTAAGAGCTCTAATAGGCGAGACCTCGGCTGTACCTTATATAGGGGATTTCTTGTGTAGTGGCACCTCGAGGTTTTCACTAACTGGCAACTATTAAGATAGAACCTCTTCTTCGAAGTATTTGATAAGAGGTCCCACAATGGCCAAGAAGACATGTTAACATGATTTTAAATCTTTTCTTATCATATCCACAATTAGTTTGTACATTAAGTGTCAGACATCTTACACTGAAAATGACTTTAGACGATCGATTCCTTCACGCAAGCACTAGATGAATTTAAAAGTATTGAATAATATCTATTATCGATTTATTATTACTAACATTTGGATATAGTTATAGGCATCCATAATTACTCCAAAATGTTCCATATGTTTATGAAGAAGTTCCATTGCTAAGTCAACAGTTTTTCCCTAGCTGTTTACATACAGTATATTGGAAATGGCAACTCTAGGCAGTTTTACCAACTGTAAAGATGAAAATATCTTAATCTTGCTATAATTTATTTGAATTTAAATTTACTTGTTGGATTGTCAGATTAAAGCAAAGACCTATTTTAATTTTTATCTTTATAAGAATCAAGCACTTCGTATGTCCCAAGCGTATTAAGAGAACTACTTTTATCAGCATGAATTTATAATTCCATCCTAGTGATAATGATTTAGATAAAAAACATAGGTACCACTAGGTATTTTCATACTTTAGGCATGTACGAGGAAAATTTATTCAAATACATGATTCTGAGCACTTGCCTTTGTTTTATCATAGGTACAGTTTAACTACTTATAAGATTAATTAGAAAATATTTCTTCCTAATTTATGATAAACATATTCGTAAAGTCGTTCATACTAAACAAAATCTTTACTTGACACTGGAAATTTTTTGTAAAGTTTTGCATTGAAAGGTTACTTGGCAATTCCTCGAATACATTGGAGCATCAATGAAAAAAAAATACTTTTAAGATAAATTGCTCCCAGAATATTGTCGTAAACAAATTGACACTCCCTAATAATACTCGCGGGGGAAAGGCAAGGAGTCAAGGGGCAGAATAAATATTTATCACGAGATAGTTATCGTTTATTCTAATGGAGTTTCTCACGAGTATTAAAGGAAGCCCTGAAGTGATAGTTAAATTTCTTCATAACCAAGATTAATCTATACGTATATTTCAACGGGTAGAGACACCATTTTTATTATATAACAAGTAAAAGAATAAAACTATGCCAATGTAATTATGATATTCATGGCTTAAGAATACTAATCCTGAGTTAGCGACACCAACTGTCAAAAATCAATTTTGAGATAAATACGGAAATATACTTTATCACATGGATATCAAATGTTATTTCAAGATAAAGGCATGCAAGACTAAGCAAACAAAATAGTTGATATGACAAAAATAACGATTAAGAAATTCAAAGGTAACAATCATCTCACCTTGCACGTTAAGCTCAAGTCCTTCCTAGCTATCGAGGGATGCCCAGGTGCAAGTGCTGGAGTTTTTCCTTCAAGGCTTCCTTTGGAGTTGCTTGCAGTGGCACAATGCTTGACGAGGTCCGAGGACTGTAAGGTCTAACCTACGGCTGCTTATTCTAAAAATCTTGCACTCTGGGGCAACTCTTACGAGACAGTTTTAAGCAAATAAATTCTTCTTTTAATTACATAGAGTTTTTACATAAGGTGACTATAACTTTCCTCATGATACATTAAAGTACAATAATTAATAACTCTAATATAAAATACTTTTAATAAAATTCTTAAGTATGCGACGCTGGAATGGGGGTCGTCTTCGCTCTTTATCTGATAACATTGAATATAATGCTACACAAACAAGATTGAAAATTTAGCTAAAACATAATAAAACTTCCACTTTTGAGTTCCAAGAGTGATTGCGCTTGCAAAATCGGATGCAAATGTTGTCAAATTAAGATACTACAATTCTGAAGCAAGCAATCAAAACACATGGAAACTTGATTAATCTGACAACACATACACACTCTTAGCTAATAGGAAACCCGATTGTAAATATTCACATAAATAAACTTTGCTTAGATCATACAATCATAGTTCTTAAGATTATTATACTGAAGTTTATTAGTGACTAGTACAAGGTTTCCAATCCATTGCAATCTCCCCTTGCCATAAACATTACACTATTTACTTCAGAGAGAGCCCGAAATACATTTCAAGACCCCATTAGCTAATTCTCTCTCTCTCTCTCTCTCTCTCTCTCTCTCTCTCTCTCTCTCTCTCTCTCTCTCTCTCTCTCTCTCTCAAAAAACGTAACATTAGCGGTCACTAAAACTGCATTCCCTTCAGTTCCCTTGCTCATCCCAGAGCAGTTAATGTTTCACAAGCTTTATTGCGAAACTTGTTGTTGCTTAGGACGAATTCCAGGCCTTTTATTATAACTTAAAAATCAACATCTATTCTCTCAAAATTCTAAATTCATTCCTAAATGCAATTCAGCGAGTCACTTTCTTTTAAAACTCCGTTGTGAAATTTTCGAAGAGAAGTTCGTCACTGTTGACTGGTGTTAAGTATCGAAAACTCAAAATACATCCAGAAATCCAATAGAGTCGTTAGCAGCATCCTTTATCTTTCTTGAGAAATCCGAAATGAAAGCCTTACATAAATGAGATCATGCGATTAGTAATGAAAGCTAATTTTCAGGGTTTTCATTAACCCTGAGAACTGTTCAAGAAATGTGTTAGATGGCCAAAACCGAATGAAAATTTTGAAGAAGAATGTTCGCTAATACCACATTGCTATGAACATACTGGACATACATAACAAAGGCAGGTAGATTTTCCAAATATTAGGATTAAATATTCATCCTAATACATGAATTTTAGCGGGGAGTAGATATAAGAAGATGAACTTGGCAAATTCTTATAATAAGCGTTTATGGCGCGAAACAACAAGCTTTTGATTAGTCTTTGAAGATGGGGGGTTAGTATCAGGCACACTGAATATATCTGTCTTATGAGGTAGAGACTCATTTCAAGATATAGACATCTGCATAATAGTTGCACATTCCGCGACTTCAACCAGTCACGAGGGGGAACTTACTTCTAATACCGGGTTTGTTTAGTCATACCTACTGTATATGCGGTACGTTGCTGGTCTTCATCCGTCCTAGAAGGCTGAATCTGCACGCACCATGGAGCCTTAATTAAACAAACTATTTACGTATACTTACATACGAACTACTATCACCGGATCTTTGTCACAAGCACGCTTGGTAATACGGCTTTTCTTCAGAACTGTAGACTATGTACAAAAAAACTCCCGGCCCTGCCCTTTGACTGGGATCTGAACCAACTGCTCCTAGATTTTCAGACGCCCACGTACAAAACATCTAAAAATAGCTAGAGCAGCGACGTATTCTTCAATCAAAATACAAGGCCATCAGGGCAACAAAATGTTCGACGACATCTTGTATGAGTACAGGTGATACAAACCAGGGTTTGTCCACTGTAACTAAACAAAAGAAAAGAACAAGACCAACGTAGTATTTGGGAAAATATACTGGAATGTGTCAATTTGTGCAGTGTCAGTCGTGATATGTAATATTGATATGTCTAGGTTCAGGAATATCACTGTTTATTCCCCCACCCATCCCAACAATTCCTCCCTCCCAAACAACCTATGGTGGAAAAATAATTATTCTATCCTGGATACAAAATTTAAAGAGATAATACAGAAAAGAAATCAACCTGCACTAATTATTACAAGTATCAAATTTCTCTACCTATAAGAATAAAGTCTTCATATTATATCACCGGCTAAAATAGTCTAGTCTAAGCAAGTCACAATTTTCCGTCGATGTAAAAAATAAAGATATTAAATCTTTACACTGACTCGCAAATCTACTGGTTTGTCTGGGGCACATTAAGAGACAAAGGCAAACATTATTGGTTTTCTTGAGCTTTTTCATTCAGAAAGATAAAGTCTTTAGTTTAAACGACGCATGAATATTTCATAATGGTCTCTTGCGTTCTTATAAATTTTGAAAGACTTAATTCATGGGCCGTTCGATCTGGTTTAATTAAATTGTTTAAAGACTGTTGAGAAAATTAGTAGATAAATATCTAACTGGATAAATAAGTGAAATAAGTTTAACCGAAATGTCTAATTAATTATTGTTGTAGAAAATTACTAAGCTCAAGACAAAAAATCTCCGCACAGAAACTTGAATGGCTATCTTTCTTCATAAAAAATAATAATGAATGCCTTTTAAGAAAAAAACGAAAGGGGTAAACAGACCGACATCTTGTTTCAAGAAGCTTTAAGCACTAACTTTAAGTCTCTTCAAAGGAGATATCGATGCTTAAGCACTGTTTACAGTGTGGTGCATGGCGCACTGTAAGCGGTACCCTACCCCCTATCGAAGCATTTCTAAGATGGGATTAAGTATGCAGACAATCTAAAACACCTGATTACAAGAAACTTGGATGCTTCCATCGCTCTTTGACATCGGGTTTTATGGAGTGTTGAGGGAAGTAGCCATTTCTTCAGGCCAGATGCCGAATAAGTGAGTAACATCTAGTTTCAAGAAACAAAAGCTGCTTCCTACAAGTTCCTCCAGACCAGATGCCGAGGACAATTATCAGTGGTTTTATGCAAGATGGAAATGATACAAACTGGTTCCAAGAAACTTGAATTCCCACCTTGAGTCTCCTTCAGACCACATGGCAACAACCGTTGAGCCAAGTATAGTTAAAAAATATAAGATTAAAAAAATAAAAAAAATAAAAAATCGAAAAATATAACAGGCTAAACTACACTATTATCACCATCGCCATTAATTATCTTTAAAACTTAATCCTGATGAAAATTATTGACTGAAATTAGATATGGATATGCAAACTATCTGTTCTTGAAATATATTGGAGTTTCTTGAATAGCTCGAAAGGGAATTCTACAACTGGCGACTATTTGAGACACCATAATGGATGGACGGATGGATTTGTGAATAAGGGCTATACACCAAGGCACTGGGGAGGCCATTCGGCGCTCAGGTACCACTGGAAGAAAATCCAACAGTTGCTCTATAAGGGAAAGTTAAAGAGGTTGGACACCAAGAAGGAATAAAGAAGCGGAATGGAGGTATAGTAGAAGGCTAAACAGTAAGTGCAGCTCGAGGCCGAAGGGACGCTGCTAAAACCCTTAAGTAATGCCTACACTGTATTGCATGAGGTACACTGTTGGCATTGTCCCTCTACGGAGAAATCCTTCGTTAGATAACTGGTTCGGTGAAACCTTGGTATGCAATTATTTATTAAGAAAGATGGATTTTGTATCCACTATAGATAGGAGTTCAAGAAGTTGGGCAGATAAATAAAAGAAGGCAGCAAGCATTGCATCTTGGGTCGAAGGGTCGCTAGAAAATCCTTCAGTACTGATTACAGTGTGTGGTGCATGACGCACTGTAAGCGGTACCCTACCCCATACCGAAGCATTTTCAAGATGTGATGAAAAAGGTTAAGTGAATTCAAGAGTGGAAATCTGTATATGATTTTATACAAATAAAAGGAAAAATTAATGTTAAATATGAAAAGAAAACAGATTTACTCCTACTATGCAGTCTATTTAATTAAATCAATAAAAAACACAGTACTAATAAAACTTTTCGAAATTATTAGAAATATGGCCGAATGAAGGAATGGTAAAAAATTACGTTAAATGTGGACTAAAGGAAACTTAAATCAGTGTGGTTCAAGTTTTCAAACCAGTTGTAAATAATTTTGACATTAAAAAAAAAAATGGAATGGAAATGGTAGCGGCAGCATGCAAACTTGCTTTCAATAACTGAAAAAAATCTGAAGCTACTCTATTCAGGCTTTTTCTGATCGAGATGTTCAAGGAAGTGGTTTGTAAACAATGTCTAAAATGAGAATTAAGAAAATGTTGGGACAGAAGTAAAATCTGCCACAGAAACAAAAAGATCCATTTTTGTCGTACAAATGGACACTGGCATTTAATTAAAACAAAGGTACATGCGTTTATGTCATTTCTTTGTCTATTTAAAAAGAAATTAGGCAATATCCTTAATCCATAGCAGAGGCAAAATGTTTTCATACCAAGAATAGGAACTCTCTAATTCAACAAGATGGCAGTTAGGAGTACACTGCAATGCCATTTATAATATCTATCTAATGGTTCTGTTTAAAAAAATAAAACTCCTAAACTATGCTACATTTAGGCACTTTTGCTACAAAGGCACTTTGCTACAGGATCTCTTGATTTCTCAAAATTCACCCATAACCATTTTGGATAAGGATTACTTTCCCCATTAGGCACTTCGATTAAATTGCCAAATTTCCCTTATTATCTAAAACCCATTGGGCATTCTGATACAGGAATACTAAAATTATAAAATTTTCAAATAACATAATGGTGGTACTTTTGCTACATAAATATCTATTTTCATCACTCATTTGTCTTTGATGAACATACTGATACACAGTTACTAACATTCACCATTCAATTCACTGATCACACAATTCACTGATCACACAATTCACGTTCACCATTCATTTATCCTACTGTTGATATTGATAAACTGTTTTCAACAATTACTCTCCATTCATCAGTGCGTTGAGCATGCTTGTACATTAATGTTAAAATACATCACTAAATTCATCGAGCATGAGGATACAGGATTAATAATTTTCGCTATTAGCTGAGCATGTTGATGTAAGATTTGATGTAAACATTCACACTTCAACTATAAAATCTTTGAAAAGTTTTTCATAAAAAATTAACATTCATCAGTCATTCAATCAACCATTGCACATCCTGATGCGAGATTAATATAAACATTCATCATTCATTTGTCACTTACCTGAACATATTTGACTGTCTCTGCAACAAGATAAGTTGCAAAAGATTACTTGGTTGTGGCATCACTAATACTACAGTTTTAGTTTCATCATCCTAAGAACTTCAACTGTCTGAATTAAGAGAAGATAGTTTTCGAATAGTTAGTTTAGATCATCTATGTTGCCCAAGGTACCCACCATGATGGATTCGGCGGTTACATGTTGATCTTCTCTTTAAAGACAGGAGTAGAAGAGTCCAATAATAAGCATTAGGCAATTCATTCGCCCTAATCGCCAACTCCCTGATACCAGTTACACGGCTCTACAATGGTTGACTCCGAATCACCGCATCCGCTTCCTTCGCTGGTTACACCGATCCTTTTCTCTTTGAAGTGAAGGTTCCTGATGCACTTTTAAACAAGACACGACACTCGGGAATCCAATAATTGAATGATTCAGTTTCTAGTCTTAACTCGGCCACTTTTCTTAGTTCATTATAGTTTGCCGACTTCCACTTAAGGCACAGAATGTCTATTTCCTTAACAAAAACTGTCAGGAAATTAATAGATTTTTCCCAATTCCAATTGTCTCATGCGTTTCACACCCCTTTTCAGATAATGGTTTTTAGCGATTGTTGCAAAATATGTATAGATACAATAAATGTTACTTCCTTTTGGTACTTGAATAAGTCAGATGTTTCAATGTCGTACTCGTATAATTGCCGATGGAAAGGCAGTATTCACGAAGAAGCTCTCGGAGAATTAAAAACATCCGATTGATTCAGACCAGGAAAAACAATGTATCTATACAGAAAAAAAAAATATCGCTTCTTTCTTTGGTATGAGAATAAGTCGCGTTTTTTGGTGTTTTGATTCTAGTACTCTTATCACTGTGAACAAGATCCTCGAAGTAGCTCTCGGAGAAAAATACAAACCTCGATGACCCTACGACTAATCCGCAACCAAAAATAAATAATTAAATAAATAAATAAATAAAATAAATAAAGCTTTTTCACACAATGGTAAGTTGAGCGAAAATCGTGAAGGCTATGATTTAGTGTTTTTCCAATCTCGAAAATTACGACTTGGGTCTTAAGACACTTGGGCACTCTTGGGTACAGGCAATTAGCAATCAAGTTATTACAAAACTGCTTACCAATACCCTGAAACTTTTCCTTAGAACCATCAATTATCATATTCCGGCTATGAAAATTATGACCTGGGATAGTTTCCTTCTGCACCCAAGCGCTCTCAACCAAAGCCAGTAATTGTCGTACCGAACTCATCACTGACCTCATACACACCTCACGGTTTATTCACTGCCCATTTTACTATTTTTTTGCTTAAGGTCTCCACATTTTTGGGGCACGCTTACCATTGGTGAAATTTTATCTTACAATAGTAGATCACTGTGGGCTTGCAGTGCGTAACCTATCTTTGTACCATGGACAGTAATTATCACAAGGCCTTCACCGATACGATTTTCAATGCCCGTTTTACTATTTTTTTGACGGCCTTTTGCCTTATTTTGGGGCATACCACTCACACCTTGTTACTTTCACCCATGCAGTAGATATCACACCACTTTTATGTATCTCAATCATTTCTAAAAATTCATTGATTACCCATTTTACTATTTTTTTCTTTTTAATTGGCTTTTGGGGTAATCACTCTTTCTGTTCCACATTCACCCATCCCAACGTCTCATCATCAAGCTTTCATTACAAACGTAGACTCTCAATCCCGAACATCCCAATGAAATTCATTCATGTCCCTCCTTTATGGTTCTAAGCTCGACTTTTCTCTGAATTTTCCCCTCAAACAGTCCACGTTTTTAAGATAAAAATTCTGAATATTTTTACCTCTACAACAACACAAACATTAATGAAAATACTTTAACATTGTGGGAGACTATTTCCAACGCTAAAGATACATTTTCACTAACAGTACTGAAGATATTTATATCCCATTTTTTTCCCCTTTACTACATTAATAAAACCCTTTTAATGTAAATATTTCTATCATTACGACGACTTTAAAATTACATCTCTAGTTCCAAAACTACAATGAAACTACCTGTTTTAAATTCTTTCAACCCAGATTTACTTTGTTTCTTGTCTCTATACTTATTAAAGACACTAAAATTTGCATTAAAACCAGTTTTAAACAGCTTTCATTCAACTCATTCATTGCCAGTTTTTCTATCCCCCCCCCCGCCCCCCTCCCTTCTTCTTCATCTGTTTTAATGTCTCAGCATTCTAACTTTCATGATTTTGAATACAATCAGTAAATATCATACAACTTTCATTCTACTAATATTCGCCTCTCAAATTTCATTCAATGCCGTTTTTCTATTTTTTTTACCCACTTGTTACCATCGCTTTTTTCTTTTTGGGGCAAATCGTGAAGGCCACATAATCTCGCATAAAAACCATTATCAAGCACCTTCCATCGAACACTGAACCGATATTAATTTTCAGCAATTAATTCCACTACCCATTTTGCTATTTTTAAATTCATCCTCAATCCTCATTTAGTTTTTGGGGCAGATCACTAATTGCAAATCAATTTTCAGAACACTGACCAACGGAAGTGCACGGTGTGTGAAGAAACCAGCAACATCTACGTAGTTAAACACAGATTTCCAGACCAGTCACTCCAATGTCATTCCAAAACGTTCCTCCTTTGTGGTCTCACAAACTTTTCTATGAATTTCTTTCCATGCCATTTCCAAAACGTTCATGTTTAGACCTTCATCTTTTCATCATTTGTATAATCACAGCAATGAAAATGGTGAATATATTTTTTCAGCATTGACGTAAGGAGACGATTGCCAATGCTAAAGAAATATTTTCATTTCATTATTTAGATTATCACAGAAATGAAAATAACGGTGAAAATACTTTAACATTGGCGAGACAAGAAAGCCAATGTTAAAGAAATATTTTCATTAATAATGAACTGAAGATAAGTTGGCCTTGTTGGAATTATTAATAAACGCACAGCCATGTATATACTTGAACCACATTAAAATGACTTCTTTCACCATAGCTGTGAAAATATAAATATTTGAGCCTTGTTGGTATTACCATCCTAGTGATAGAACTGAAATATTTCCATCACATTTTTAACTATCCAAGATCACTTCTTACTGTACAACAATCGAATTATATACAAAATTTACAGCGTTTTGCCTTTATAAGGCTTTATCTTTTTCACAGCACTTCAAAGCGGATCCATATCTGAATTAAGGCTTTTGCGGCATACTACAACTAATCTCACAGTAATCATGTCTTCTTCGTTCAACTTCTGGGTTCCTCATGGTGCAATACACGAAGCATAAACTCGCGACCGTATCTCATAAATGATTCTCGACAGCGATTTCTCCGTGGTCTTTCCCATTTCGTTGATTGGCCTAATGACACTCACTGCTGTTAGGGAGTTTATGTTGCTCAAACAGCTCTTTAACTACCAGCCGGGAATAAAAAGGACCTGGGCACGTGGGGAAAAAATGCATCGATCACCTTACTTGACTGCACTGTCATATCCTGATAAACAAGACTTACGAAACGTAATGACTAGTCTGCCACTAGATGATAGTGAACATTTCCAAGACTACATTTGACCCAGACAACCAGCATAATAGCTCCAGTAAATATGGAACAATCCCACACATTTTCAGTCATTTAGTCCGGAAATCAAATTGGCAACTTGTCGGCAGTAACAACGATCGTCGTTGATAAGTGCTTTCTCTGGGAGAAAAAAAAAAAAAAAAAAAAAAAACTATCATTACAGTCCAAAATGTTTAGCAATTGTCAAAAAGTCTGTCAACTATGAACGATGGTCTATAGGTCACGAGGGAAACAAATATAGAAGTATTACCCATTTCAACGTAATTTAGAAAAGTAAATGACGGACATAAAATCGAATCGCTTCAGCCTGTTGATCTAATAGCACTTGCTAATAAATTTATCTAAATAAAATAATTCTAAGAACCAATTCCAAATTATTCATGGTTAAATAAAGATATTTTCAATAAAATTTGTCAATCTTATGAATTGATTAAAAAGATAATTTGATAAAATAAATCCCAAGACTTTTGTCAGCTTCTAATGACATTTGAAAGTCTAAAAAGTAGAGTTTTAAACTTGAGTTTCCTGATGTAACTTCTGTTTAAATCAAGATAGAAATAAAATGTATCAAATTGCAGGTAATACAATGAATAAAGGTGTGCGTCTCCCAAGGATAAGGTTCGACACCGTATCTCAGAAGGTCTTGATGTACTGTTGGTGAACCCCATATGGGTGCATACAACTTCCACGACATTCAAGTCGCTTCATAAAACACACAGGAACCATCAACAACACAACGACACACCCAATATTCACCGTCTGCTCAATTTGAACATTCGCTTCCTATTCATTTATGGATCAATAAATTATGAGTATGTTCAAAGCACCTCTAGATCTTAATGAGGCAAACATACATGGCCCACCCCAGAAGCGGGTCCTTGTCTGATGCTGTTGGTCAAGCACCGAAAACATGCGAAGTTTCCAGATTTCATTTTGACCTACTAGGAATGCATTTGTTCTTTACGATACGATTCATTACCGATTCCATCTGCAAGATCGGCCGAGATGGAAAGAGTCCCACCCACTTAACCCACGGACAGATGGTCGTCCGTTATCAGTCGCCCAATTATGGATATTCAACAAGATCTAATATAACTTCTAAGAAAGATGTAATTAACAGTGTCACTGACTTTAGTTTAATATGCAAATAATACTGACAGTCAACGTTATATGTAACTGTATTCTCTTCATGATAATCGTCTAAGATAACTACTGTATATGGCAAAAAAACAAATTTTTCTTATAATCCTTTTCTTTAGAAACATGGCGAGTTGGTCGTACCAATGCTATTTATCAACTACAATAAACTTTTTCCTCCTGATAGAATTCTACAGAGCTGGCAATAACAAATGACAGCCCCCTAAAGTTAACTCTTTTAGCCACATATTTCAAAACGCCAAATATGGCAATTACACTATATACAATTAACGAGCTTGTCACTCCCGATAAATTTTCCAAGGGTGCTTCCATATTCAGCTTTTCATGAGAGGTTCCTAAGAGGCTCAGGCTCTACTATCAGCTAATTTATTAACCCGTTGTCTGTATCAAACTTTAATTAGAAGGGGGTTGTAATTATCTTATTGGTCAAACTTTAAGTAACAAGGGGAGGGGGGGTTGGCTATAATTTCAATGCTTATGCACTTATCCATTGACCATGCTACCTATGAATCTGTTGCTCTCGAAAAGATATTCAATCGCATAGAAATAAACAAAACATGACTACTTGCTAAGTATCCACAACCCTACGTAACTAGACACCCTAAAAACACATTGCCTTCCTCTTCCATAGTTTTCATCATATCCACGCTATCATCATAAAATGTATAAACTGATTCATATTACTTATAATAGTGTTCCCACAATATTATACCCACATATCAGCAATGTTATATATCTTAATAAATCCTAAATCTTATTCTAATAACAATATATCCCATCATATACCCAATACATTGAAAAAATATCCCAATCTATTACTTTAATATAAAAATCTATTGCTTAATATGTCAATCAATCACTTCTATATATCACTATTACTTATATCCCAACTACTTACTATTATCACTATATTTATTGCTGACTAATCACAAACACATTTACATTTCATAAAGTGTATATATATCTTTCCCTCTTTTTAAACATTTTCAATTTCGTTTTCCTATTTTTATCACTATGTTTACCTTTGGGATTATAAAAGTGTGTCCCCCAAAAGAATAAGGTTCTGTGCCTTATCTTAGAAGGTCTCGATATACTGTTGATGGACCCTATGTGCATACAACTTCCACGACAATCGAAGTCGCTTCATGAAACTCACAGGATCCATCCAACAGCACATCGGCACACCCAATAACCACCGTTTAATGGCACTTGAAACATTTTATCTATTCTATGCAAGATCAATCTTTCGTTTACTTTTATATTCTTATGTATGCTTCGAGAAGAATAAGCCCAGTTAGGTTCCAAAGGCACTTAAAAATCACTGAACTAATCCTTACTGACAACGAAAGAAAACACTTTGGTTCCTGTGATCACCTAGCAGTTCCCCAGTGACCCGCAAGGTGAGACAAGACCCGTATTCCTTTCTAGGGCTAACTATACTGAATTCGAGGTTTAGGAAGACTCACTAAAAGGGAAATGCGAAGCACCCAAGAAAGTTTTTGTCTTTGGCGAAAACCCGTCACCTTATATACAGTATAAGGTCATCGACGATATGGGCTAGGGGGCTGCACTGTAGAAGATTTGGCACTTAGTCAGTGCATGTTTCTGTGTATGTATACAGTATAAGTATCTATTCATTCATCTATCAATAATTTTCAAGATTGATTAACTGGCCTTTTCTATCCTTGTATCCGTATCTCTATTATTCAGTATCTACCATTTATCAATATTTCTCAAATAACATAAAAAAACACAAAGCTAATACACAACGAATTTTCACCCACCTACGATGCGAAAGATCTAAAACATCCCGGGGAATTTAAGAACAATAAAGAAAATAATGATCAAATGTACATTTAAATGGAAAATCTCAATTATACTTATTACGTAAGGGAAAGAAAACTTAATATCCATAATGGGCGGCTGTCCTGTATGTATGAGCAATGAAAATATCGTTTTTTTTTCATGTTTGAAGGTTCATAAGTCTGCATAAATATTATCATTACTATGAGAATTGTTACATTGTTATTCAGTCAAGTGCCTAAAACAGAACGAAAACGGGATTTATGTCCAAATTCACTTTCTGTCCAAATTCACTTTCTATGTAATTGAATGAGCATGTTGCATAGCTATCAGTCTGCAAGTGTCAGTGGATGTCTATAGTTAAAAAAAAAAAAATAATTTAACAGTTCAAAGAATGGAAGTAAACACTGTACTGCAAATTAATTTTTGTCATTTGTCAGTCAACAATATTCAGTTTTATAGTATTTTTACTGTAGTTCAAAGAGATAGAATTCTACTATTCCTTCAGCAGTTAAAAGTCTCTCCCATGTCACAAGTTTCAGTAAATTACTTAATCCGTATTTATCATTTACTTTATTCCAACAAGTCCATCAATCAGCAAGTCAACCAAAGTAAGTTTTCTGTCAACCCCTGTCTCGTCTGTGGTGCCAAAGGGGCACTAAAGTCATGAAGGGAATATTCTGTCCTCAAGATATCTCTACATAGTCACTTCTGTCATCTGCCATTAGAAAACAAAACTTATGATGCACATCAAAAGATATGATACAAGGGGAATTCCATCACACAATAAAACAATTAACAAAAGTTCAACAACAAAACAAAAACAACAATAAAAAATCAACAACACAGGTAAACATCCAAATGAATAAAAAAAATAAAAACATATTTGACCAGTACTACTTCTGGTGAATTAATCGTATATTTTAGGCGTTCAGACTTCTATAATATATCTAATTAAATCAACCTTTGACCTGGTGTAATTTGGTGATGAACATTTATTTAACTTAAAACTTAATTTTGGTGATTACTGTGAATATTTCAAAAGTGTACTTGATCATTCATCAAGTATATCATATAACTCAATATTCTCATATACAAAAAACATCTGAAAATTTTTATATATAAGCTTATGTACCTATCCTTTGCCTTGGAGTATCTTCTAGCTAAATATTCGAGTATTAAAATATAAAAAAAAGGGGGAAGTAGAGAATCTATCAAAGAGCTAATGGTGCATGAAATTAACATCTCTTATGATTCCCCACTTACATTAAAGATAAAAAATAAAATGTACTTACTAAAAAAAACTATATATGAAAAAAAAATTATCCCGCAAAAGATCTCTCATAGATATGGTGGTAACAGCAAATCTTAGATCTTTTTAACAGATGATCTACATAACTGGAGAAAACAAATGTGAAAATAATAGCGCTCTTGATGGACAAGTTAATTACATGATTATACTCTTAATATCGCTCTTGATGAACCAGTTAATTATATAATTAATTCTTGATAGCGCTCTTGATGGACCAGTTATTTATATAATTATATTAATAGCGCTCTTGATGGACCAGTTAATTACATGATTATATTCTTGGTAGTAAACTCAGAAAAATTTAATTTTTAAATAAACACACCAAACACACACACATACATACAATACTAGGTACAAGTGGGGGTTAAATGTAGCTAGTATATGCACAGACAAACGCACACATAAAAGGAGAAAGTAAATTCGAGACTCTTAACCATGCATGTTAGGTACAGTATACCTGAGGGACTTGTAATTATCATCATCTTCAATAGCTAAGCTACATCCCTAGTTAGAAAAGTAGGATACTTTAAGCCCAAGGGCTCCAACAGGGAAAAATAGCCCAGTGAGGAAAGGAAATAGGGAAGCAAGTGAAAAGTAGCCACTAAACAATTACAGTCCAGTAGTTAATCACTTGAGTGAAGAAAATTTCTTTGTTTAGCTTAGTGTTGTCAGGTGTATGAAGAAAGGGGAGACTGTGTAAAGAATAGGCCAGACTATTCGGTGTATGGGAAGGCAAAGGAAGAATGAACCGTAACCAGAGAGGGATCCAGTGTAGCACTATCTGGCCAGTCAAAGGACCCAAAAACTCTAGCGGTAGTATCTCAACGGGTGGTAGGTGCCTTAGCCAACCTACTACCTATGCATAGTATGCACAGGATGACAAGTAAAAGCAATTAACACTAAATAAAATCCAAGTGAAATTCCAAGAATAACACTTAACATTCAAAATACTAAGTTGTGTAACAATGGTAAAACTCCAACAACATTTGAAAATCTTTCCAGGGCAAAGATATAAGGCAAACTATACGCAACATAAACTATGAGCATAAAGGGTATTATTAAAAAAAAAAAAAAAAAAAAAAAAAAAGTAATCATAAATGGAATACAAATGATGCATGATTTTCTTTCTCGGTATACTCCATTTTATACTATGAATGAACAAGAAATATAAACATGCCACACCAAATATACACAAGGTTTACTTCGCCAAATATGTTGATAACAAGAGTTATTATGCTGGTATAGGCCTTACTGTATCGGCAATGTTCCATCAATAAGATATGCTACTGGTGCATGAAAATAACAAATCCTCTCGATGAACACTTACCAAACAAAATACCCTACATACTTGTTGATACATTAAGAACGCATAAACAAGCATCTTTGGAACAATTAGTCTAAAAATGGTATGTACTGCAAATCTGCCATCTTCGTATCATTCTATGTGAAGTATCTCCAAGATGTATCGCTTACGACACACAGAATGCAGAAAGAAAAGATACCATAAGGAAAAACATCGATCTCCTGCGGCACGTTAGCCTGAGTGATGTATTATCAGTGGTTACTTTACCAAGGTACTTCTCCTCATTAAAAGGATGGCAGATGATTGCAACTAAATGTTCCAATTCAACCAATTTGTTCGGTAAAAAAATAAAAATTACAGCAAGTTTCAACAATGATTGAATTGCCGACTGAACATTCTAAAGGTGTAATATGGCATTTGTATTTGGAGAAGCTTCAGGGCAGAGTTTGCACGCCAGCATGGTGAATCGAGCACAATTTCCGGTCCCGGTGGAAATATATGTGAGCGCATTGTTCTAAGAATCCTTAAAGGACCTAGCCCATTTCCTCATCATGAAATTTTGAAACTAGATGTAGAAGATGTTCCACTAAACATGCAGCTTTCATGCGTATCCACCACCGAATTAATTTTCCTAAGCATCCTCAAAAACCTCTACGAACTTTTTTTTTTCTTTTTTTTTATATGTTTTCCCCAATGGTGCAATTTTGTTTTCTCTAACCTTCTAACACTTTACATCCAGCATCTTTCACTACACTAGCTTCACCATTAGCTAGCCCGACTTACATTCGTATCCATAACCACCCAAAGTGATTTGCTTCTTACTATTTTCCAAAGCAGCTAATACTTCCTCTAAACATTCATCGCAACTTTCTAACCCATTCTAGGATACGTTCTCTGTGTCCAACTAGTGTTAGTTTTTCTAAACATTCTGTAACATTTCACAGCATTCAGAAACATATTTCAACATACGGCATTCTTTCACTGAATCATTTTTAGATTGTCATGATTCTTCGCTACTGTTAGTATCCTACGTATCCTCTACCAATAGGTTTCCACCTTTCACCAAATGCTTCACCATATATACTTCTATACTGTATAGTTACATATATATATATATATATACATACATATATATACATACATACATATACATACATACACATACATACATATATATACATACATATATATACATACATATATATACATACATATATATACATACATATATATACATACATATATATACATATATATATATATATATATACATATATATATATATATATATACATATATATATATATATATACATATATATACATATATATATATATATATATATATATATATACATATATATATATATATATATATATATATATATATATATATATAATATAATACATATATAATATAATATAATACATATATACAATATAATAAAATACATATATACAATATAATATACATGGTATATATAATATAATATAATATAATATACATGATATATAATATAATATAATATACATGATATATATAATATAATATAATATAATATACATGATATATAATATAATATAATATAATATAATATAATATAATATAATATAATATACATGATATATATATAATATAATATACATGATATATATAATATAATATAATATACATACATATATAAACTAGATTTTCAAATATATATGGTGATGACTTGGAAGTTTTGCCTTGGTAGATGATTTCCTTCACCTGTGCTAATATTCAACAGATTTCTTTTTCTGTTAAACCGTTGTTATGGGTTCAATTTGATGTTACTTTGTTAGGCAGTGGCTATAGGTACTGCCGGACAAATAAGGGGCAAGTTAATGGTCCGGAATTTGTTTCCGTACTTTCTACTCTTGTTCTATTGACACGGCAGATTTAATTCCGTACAAACCGACCACGAGTCCGGTAATTTTTCCAACCAAATTTATGTGTAAGCTATTGCTGCGGAAATAGTTCCGTACAAATAGATGTTAAGTTATTGCTCCAAAATCGGTTCGTACATAGAGATGTTCAGGTACAGGACATCTTAAAATGGTCCTTGGCCCATAGAAATCATAAAGATGTACTAAGATTTCTATGCCTAATCTAACCTAACCAACCTAGCCAAATCAACCTAACCTAACCTAACCTCTCATGCATCTGGTAAATCTCTGTACAAAGTTTGTGTGCATGCGTGGTAAATTACGCATGCATAGTAAGTTCTTGACGACCAGAATGGGGTACGGAAAAATTCCGTGTCAGTTGTATTGACACGAAGCTGCCGTACCAATAGCCACTTCGAATTTGTTACGGTTACTGTGGCCATTTGAAATCTGATGTAAATTTCAACTTGCGGAATAATTAGAATTTCTGCTTGCCCTACAAGTTAAATAAAAAAATACGCGTGAAGCGCCTGTATCTTCATTTTAACTTTATTTACTTTTTTTTTTTTTTACTTTTTTTTATGTTCAACTGTTATAGATTGTTCTAGGTCCAGTACATTCCAACAATGTTCACAGCAGCATTTTTTTTTTATCTATTTTATGCCTCTTACTTTTTTTTTTTTTTGCCGCCGAATTTGTACCCTATTTCAGAAATGACATAAAGCATTACTCTTTACAAACCACACACCGCCGCTTGAGAAAATACCAAAACCTTTAAATCACAGCCATCATTACATAAAATTCACACGAAGTCCTTTAAAACGTCTCTTAAAATGGGGTCTTTCAGAACAGCGTCAGAGATATGACTTTGTTGTGTTAGAATGTACTGTCTCCTATCTTTTTTCTGCAAAATAACTAACGTCATCTTCCAAAATTAAGTAAGTCCCTGAGTAAATTTCACCCCTAAACAATAATTTGTTATCAGTCATCCAAGTCTACAGATCACGACGAGTTCTCAAATCTTTAAGAGTGTTCTCCAGGGGTCCTTTAAATATTTCTTATTTAATGGACCTTGAGCGCTCCAAAACTATGAGAGCCTCTCGTAATTTTATGTCATCAATATAGGGATAATCCCCAAATGTGTCTCAGAAGTCAAGTAAGTACATGTCTCTTTCAAACAGTGTCCTCTTACCATAAGTATCTTAAAACGAAATCTATTATAGATCTTAAAAGTGTCTCTCGAGGCACCAAGTTCCTTCTTAAGGCCAAAGTACCCCCTGAAACACACTGTATCTCCCGAGAACCCGTTCACCTTTTCACACAGTTCGTCTCGAGATACAGTGCATCTCCTGAGAACCAGCACAACTCTTGAAACACAATAAATCTTTCAAGATACAGTGTACTGACTGGGACACATTGAGTCCCAGAGGCCACAGTCTACAGGACACCATGTACAGTCTCAATCAAGTCTAACGAAGAAATAATTCAATTGGGTCTAGAAAAAAAGTCCGATGCAAACGTCTTCCCTAGATATGTTTAAGCCCCGAAACAAACAGTCCATTAGTAAAAGTCTCAAAACATACTGTAAGTCAGTCTTAAACTTCAAACGACTGTATTTAACACAAAACTTCAATAGTCTATAAAATCTATCGACTTAGACAATGGTGATAGGCGTACTACATCGAGTAGCCTGAAAAGGAAATTTTGAAACGCTGATTGCAGAAAACAATCAGAACAGTGAATTGTTGAAACAAAATGCATCTCCAGAAACACAGGACAGCCTGAACTGCTAGTTTCCCAACGGAGCTTTCTTTCAAAACAAGAAGTCATCTTTTATGAATTGGTGTTTCTTAGATCCCAGTGATCTATCATGCCACAGAGAGCTCAGCGTTACTTGAAAAACAGTGTTCACCAAATGGTATTTACCAGAGTACGTGTGTTAAACAGAATACCATTTCCCAAAACGCAGCTTCAATAAAAGCAAAAAGCAACCAAAACGTAAGTAAATTTTGGGTTGCATAGTCTACCTCCAATTGATTCATTATTTTGAAAGGGAGCAAAGACTATTTTGTTTCAAAACAACTACTGTAACTAATATTAATAACAAAACAATTGTACCTTACCTTTCTTCGCCATCCAAGGCTCAGTGAAGCGCTTGAAAAGGAAACTACTAGCAGACCGCGCGCGCAAGTCTTCAATAGGTTGCTCTTAAACGGATGTTCCAGATGTATTTCAAGTAGCAATTGCACTTCAATTAAGAATGAAGATAAAGGACTACAATTCTTCACTGATGTAAATGAGTGACCTGTAAAGTCTGATTTCCTGAAACTTCTGAATGAAGCGTTAGATCAACAAGCGCCTGAAATCTATAATTACACAGAAGGGGAGCTTCAAATACCGCTACAGTTGTACAAAGCAGTTTAAGAGATTTGACAAGAGGATCACTGATCAAGTTCAAATGCTATTTAATATCAGGTACATTGCCAGTGTTGAATGTGTCATGACATGCGGTATGTTACTAACCGGAATAATTCACAGCGTAAATAATTCCCTCAAATGTAAATTGTTTATCACAAGGTGTAGTTTTGCAAAACCAAGGAGAACTGAAAACTTTTATCTAGTACTTAGATTATCCATTGAAATATCAAGTGAGACTGATGGTAGTACGTACCAACGAACCTCGGGAATAATTACTTTATCCTACCGCAGCATTGTATTCGCCATAACAAAATGGCAAACGCACTGAAGATCTGGATATTCCTCGTCGCTGTATAGTGAGCATGTTCCCTTCTCTAAATGTTAAAGATGCTAACATGATACTATACCGAGACAAAGATTATCAAAAGTCATCATCCTTGGTTACATTTCGGTGCATATGATAGTAGTCATTAGCTCGAGGATCAAGCAATAACACGAAAAAACATTAAAAGTCAGAAAAAACTAAAACTATAAAAAAGGGCATTGCCTGATCTCCCATCAAATTCCTATATTTCAGCAATGGTTGAATAAAATCAAAGTAAAATTCCACCTACATGGGAATTTGTGACGCGGTATATATAACTATCCATCCATTAAAATAAACAAAAGTTAAAACTAGTGAAAGTAAAACTCCGTTTCCTTAATGCTTCACGATAAAAAACTTAAAACATGATGATAAAAAGCCAAAATTAAAATCTGTTAAGTATTACTGTCTAATATTCAGATTTTTCTCCTCGATTTTTGCAGTGTTGAATGTTGTGTTGTGATTAATTTTACCTAACCAAGTGTGACCGCTATCTATCGTAACTTGCTTTCTTCAAACACACACACACACACACACACATACACACCACAGAAAGAAAATATGAGGTCTGAGGGGAGAATGAATTCAAAATTTCACATGATCATCTTTGAAACCTTTGAACCTCTGTCTTTAAAATCCGAGGTTTTGAATTCATTGACTATCGCTGACAAATTCAGACTACATCAGGTAAACTCAAACTTAATTGAAAGAGAAAATTCAAACCCCTAACATTTTTGGGTTAATTTCACAAATATAAAATTAAATTTTGAGAAACTTATTTGAACTTAATAGTTTATCACTAAATAATCTGATATTCATAGTACAATATCTAATATAGATCCATATACCACAGGTAATAAGGTATGTGTTATACACAGTGTATTGAATTTAAAGCATAACTAACATCGTTATCTTAAAATTAATGTACAGAATCTATCAACTATGCTGCCCAGAGATACTCTTCCAGACTGAAAATCCTGACAAGAAAGACTATTGGGTTAATCGTAAGCAAGTGAAGCTTATAGAGACGACATCGACCTTTGACTACTGTATCTTACCACAATTACTAGTCAAAGGTTACAAACTAAAAGTTAAATATTCAATGCTCAACTCGAGCAAATCTTTAGATTTAATTTCAAATGAAAATTTTCAGTGCTATTCATCCGCCATCGATGTAAAAAGGGCAGTGAAACACTGGGAAGCATTGTTGAATGTGACAGAACATGTACAGCTTTGGGCTTTTAAAAAAGTGCATTGAATTGTTGAAAAATGTGCCCAGTTACAAAGGATACCCCCTCCCCCTCATTTCTACTCAGTACCGCACAACTGCTGAGAATCCCCAGGCTTAAGACGTCTACTGACTTTATTGTAATTCACAGTAAACGTCAAACTGATTGGTTGGGACCTTCCAAACAGAGCACTGGCGTCGCTTTGGGAAGCGACTAATCCTCCCTCCTGAAATCAGAGACGAATAAAGAACTAATGGTTTGTTGGTGGCAGTCTGGGAATTTCCAGTGCTCAGTAAACTGTTGAAAATATTTTACGTGACAGACCTTGAAAGGACCTTACGCTATTTCAGAAATCGTCCCCATTTACTAAAGAATAACATATGTGAACAAAAATGTATTTGAAAATACATATAGCGCTATTGCTTCCCTAGTATACTCATTAGTGACCCAATTATAAGCAAAAAATAATCACATATCTGTATGTTTATATGATCCTTACCTTGCCTAAGACTAATGAAAAAAAGTCCAATATAAATATCAACCTGCTCGTTTAGACGTTCAAAACATTTGAGCAATACAGAAATTATATTTTAAAACTATTACAGAAGCACAATACAGAAATCATATTTTAAAACTATTACAGAAGCACTTGAGAAGTACTGTACCTGTTTAACACACTTCAAAAACCACAGCCCCATTACCAAGAAACTAAATTTGATGATAAACCATTTGAATTTACCAATTACATATAAAGATTAACTCATTTAAGAACTAATTTTCCCAAATCTGTTAAAACCCCGCTTATAGTAGTGCCCCGAAGTGCGATATTAAGGCCCAATTTTACTCATTTTTCATGTGTAGGTTTATCATAGACGAAAACTCATTTGGAAAGATTATTGACATAAAGGCTAGTCCCTCCCACGGCCTCAAAGATTACTTTTATCTAAATCCCTTTCCTCTAAACTAAGTAACATTAAAGTAGATCCTTTTAGGTATAGAAAATGAGCAACTGAAAAATAGTCAAAATATTGTAGATACCGATGTTTCTATAGTCAGAAATATTGATGTCACTCCATATTATAAAGAAAGTTATTTGAACTAATATACAGTAAATCTAGAACAATAATGACATACAGTACTTACCATAAACTTTGGATATTATTCTTTGCTCTAAAGGTGCAGCTTTTTAATACGTTAGAATAAAAATACCATTTTTAGTCAAAAAGTTAACCTAGCATAATTTCTAAATCTGTTTGGCTCAGCGTAAAATCTCTTTAGGAAGTTTGAGGCAACAGGTTTTCATGGAATATAAGTAGATATAGAAAAGGCCCACGGGTCTTCACCCTTGAGAGTCGAGAGAGAAAAGTGTGCCACAGTAGTTTGGGTGTTAATATCATGTGTATTTGTGAAGCATTTAAGATGAATTAGATATTAAATCCGGGTCCCTTTTCTCAAATTCTCCTTCCTTCCTCTCGTTCTTGTTTATAATTTGAAGGCTTCATATTTGTCATTGTATTTTCAAAGAACTATTTGATTTTTTCATTCCCAATCACCATAACTTTAACATATTTTAATATTCCGGTGACGAAATAAAGCATTTATCACACCTTCATATTATTGCAATGAACTTTACGCATAGGAATGCAAGTAAACAGGAAAAGTTCCGGGATTATATTAAACTAAATGGATATTGGTTCTCTTCTCTTTGAGGCCGATATTTTGTAAGTTTAAACACAGTTTCTCAATAAATTGCAAGTTACTCTATTAATGACTATGATAAAATAGACCCCAAAGAAAAACGAGCGCGCGTATTGGTAAACTTGCATTTATGGACATGAAATTTCTAAAATACACCACAATTCGTTGTTAAAATTCCATACGAGAAACTTATACTTTAAGAGCTTTTAGTCAGTTCAAGAATTTTTTCCGAATATAAGGTACTCAATGAAATGTAAACTAAAAAAAAATCTAAGCTAAAGACGAATAAGTAAATGCCATGTTACATTTTCAATTAGTAATTTAAACTTATGCATAATTCCCCCCCCCCCCCTTTGAAATTTGTTAAAATAGTACTTGTTAATTAGTTAATTTTCAATTGGTAAACTAATGCAGAATTCCGCCCCCTCCCCCCTTTAAAATTTGTTAAAATAGTACTTATTAATTTTGAAACCGCCCAAGAGCGAAGGATACGAAGCGCACCATATCGCGATAACGCTTCCCTTTAAACTTACAAAATGGCTGCCATCAACTGACTGACCAAAACAAACCAACGATCAGCTGGCGGACCAAAACATTAAGATTCCCAGGAGAGGTTACGACACAGTATCAATGTAAACCCCATCTTGCGTAGATGATTATTGTAATATATTCATCCGAGACATAGAAAAACGAAAAACTATTTTTCCCCTTTGTTATTTATATACACGCGAGTGCGTTACATGTAGTGCTTTATTAACAAGCGCCGGTTATTTACGTAAAACCAAACCTAGCAGTATTCCTATTCATTTGTATGAATATGGGCAATAAAACCAAAGGATTACTGATGAAATCACATATCTATAATTATGAATGAAAATTATCAAAAAAAAAAAAAAAAAAAGAAATTATACTTTCCGCTATGATACCATATTTACCCATTTGGCAAAAGTCGGTCGATTTCCTGCCTCAATACAACGCGAAGACAAACGGCAACATTTAACAAATTAAAATTCAAATTTCTGTAAAATGTTTTTTAAGCTTGACAAGTAGGCCTATAACTTCCAACGGAGATGATTATTTAAAACTGATGCTGATATAGACATCCACGCATTATTACCACTTTTGCTGTGTCCTGCACTGTAACCTAAATGGGTTTGTATTCATTTGCTGTAATAATCACAATGTATTTCCATACCAATGTATGAATATTTGTTTTCAAATATATGTATATATCACATACATGCATGAGACTAGTGTAAATTTGCGCGCGTTATCCTAATAGTCAAAAGTTTGAAAATGCATATATCCATTTCCCCCTAAGATATTAAATAATGTATAAATAAATATCAAAGCTTTTCCTTTCCAGATTTCGTTAGTTTCTAAGATTACTAGAATACTTGTCATTCTATTACATTGATTGTCTGAAAGCTCTTTCTTTAGCTTTACTCATTTACATTTACATAAAGTTTAATTTTTTCCCCTTCAAAAATATTTGGCACACCTGTCTTTATGGCAGAATTATTTCTAAATATATCCATAATATTTATTAGAACAAAATTCCGTTTTCTGAATAGAGTACCGAGGAGATATATAATATCAAAATGGTTTTTATAATTAACATTTTTAATGATAGAAATTTGCATCAATCCCAGTAATTACTAGACAATGAATGATGAAAAAAGTGGAATACCTTAGCGCATTCAATTGAGGGTATTGAAAATTGGCTTAAAATGGTTACCTCGTTGACTTTTATATATAAACAAAGGGGGTAGTGTTATTAGTTCCACTTCAATAATGGAATATTAGTTCAAAAGTAATATCCACTTAAACTTACGAGACAACAGTTGTGTGATGTAAAGAGGAGCTTGCAATTTTCTTAATATAAATAGAAAAGATTGAAAAGACTAATTTTGATCAGATGCTTATGGTAAACATTAAATAGACCTGTTAGAAGAATTCAATAATTGACAAAATTCTTGAATTTGTGTAACACTGCTACATGTGTATATACAGACATTTATGTTTGTATGTGGGTGTCGCAACACCAATAAATCGGCTCTAATGTGAAAGGTAGAAATTAGCAATAACTTATTCAACATGACTTACTGGTATTTTTTCGTTATGAGTACGACAATTCCTATAAGACTAGGAGAATAAATGAAAATGAAAATACATATTGATGAACTGAACTCGTTAAGTACAAATTCACATAAAAGTTAAAGTACAGTATTTACACTGATTGCAGCACGAATGAAATTACAGGAGTCCTGTGTTGGTAACTGTGTATATGAATTTTAACGCATATTTATGTGTCTTTTACAAGTTGTTTCTATGAAATTCTATTTTATGATGCAGTTAAAATGCTTAACCTCACCAAGGATGGCATTGTTTATGTGTACTACTTCACTTTATTCGCTAAGGCCTATGCTCGTGTGAATTGATAGGTCTCAGTGTAGAGCTATGCATTTCTAATGCTTAAAACTTTTAAGAGGTATAAATAAATGATATTAGACACTTAAGAATATGTAACGAGAATGATTTGTTTTAAATTAGAATGACACTATACTTAAAAACAAAACAAGAATCAACCGATTAAAAGTACATCGTGATTATCCTTTTAATTTCCCTAACCCTTATGACAACATTGTATAACAAGAGTATATATGCATGTGTTCTATGTTCAATGTATGTTAGAGAGAGAGAGAGAGAGAGAGAGAGAGAGAGAGAGAGAGAGAGAGAGAGAGAGAGAGAGAGAGAGAGAGAGAGAGAGAGAGAGAGAGAGAGAGAATGTTTAATATGATTTGGTAGCACTTAAAATAATTTCCTTTTTAAGAATCTAAAGATTTCTCCGTCATAAAAAATAAAAGAAATATCATTAACAAAATATACAATCTCAACTACATGAAACATTACGGCCTACCGTGAAAGTTTCTTCCGTCTAGCTACATATTCTGGACGGTGGAACTTTTCTTTCAAAACAAATGCCCAATAATACCGCCGACTGTAAATGTTACCGCTGAAATTCTATTCTAGAGCCGATTCAACAAGTGAACCCAGTTTGATTTATAGTATGGATCTTTGAGAAACAGTCCGTTCTATAACTCAATTACGAGTTTTATAACTATCCTAGTTTTCATGTTAGAAAGTTTATTACTACTGTACATAAACATCGGTAAGAGTGATCGCGGTAAGCAATAATCAGACCCAGTTCTAACAACTACTTATCCAGTTATTAAAGCAGTGGGGGCTCGTTTTATGATGATGAAAAAAGTATTAATTGAAGTAAGCCTCTGTTAATTGAATGTGCAACATTTACTGCATTACGCATTTAACGTATGATTTATCTCTAGATATCACGAATACATTAAATCCTTAAAAAGGATGAGTAAATATCATGTTTTTTATATATAAATACTATAATAATGTAACAGCATATATATATATATATATATATATATATATATATATATATATATATATATATATATATATATATATATATATATATATATATATAAATACTCTATAACGTAACAACTTCAGTACAATTAAGTAGCACGCAATGCATTTGCATGAAAATTGAAAAACTATCTTTTCCTATACTTAGCGGAAAACAATGACCGAGAAGTTTCAAGCCGATTACCACACAATAGCTTCATTAATCGAATAACGACATTTCAAAGCCATGTACGAGACGAAGTGCTAGGGTTTTAAATATTCAAATGATAAAGTAGACTAAAGATAAATCATCAAAGTAAAGAGAAAGACGATAACATATTTACGAACAGCTTGCAACTTACCTCAGGTGGATGTAGCTGAAGGAGGAACTGGAATTTCCCTGCAACATGCGTCAGGCCCTCTTCTTTCCTGGAGCTTCTTTCTGGGAATCTGCTGGAAAAGTACCGCCAATCCCAGGGCTCTGGTGGAACAGTTGTTCGTTGAGGGGGGGCCACAGTTTTTGTCCCTTGTCTCTCCATTATCACAGGGATAACTTCAAGAGGTACTTGCGTCTTTGTACACTAGGACAATTGCCCTTTGGGGGATTACATAAATTTATATTATCCATTTTCGCACTAGACAAGTCTTCAATATATACAGACTTAATTTAACAAATTTTGAATGTACTAAAAGTGTACTTTACAATCACTTTCTTTGATAACTTATAAGTTCTTGAAATTCTTACTTTATAAGTCTATACCCGTTTCAAGCAAAACTCTTATTAAAGGTTAACATTATCATTACTCTTCAAAAGTCACAAATTTAAACTAGCACACTGTAGATTCCTTAAATGTTCCCTCTACATTTTCATCACGTTATCTATATAAAAAATGAGTTATTTCTATTTAAAAAAATTATCAGTTCAAAGATAACATAACAATTAATTTTCGCATACCTTGAGGGACCACCAGCATCTGTGAACTCTGGATCGACGTGTAATAATCAATGTGACTGATCTTACTTTTGTCACAATATCAGAGTTTTTAGCCATTCCAACAGCTTCAAGACTGGGGATTATCCAGAATTTACATAACAACCTGTAAGAAATTTGGATGGTCAATATGAAATTTACCATAAAATTCCATTGTAAAGATATTGAAAACAAATAATCTAAACTAAGCTTTAAAACACCAAAAATATAAGAAATTGTCTAAAACATTCAATACCCAAGCGGAGTTAGGTTAGGCGATGGCCTCGTCTTTTCGAGTTGTGAACTGTGCTTAGAAAATTTGTATGAATTAAATTTCGGATTCCAGTGCCCTTGCCTTGTCACCTAATATTAATAAAAGTGGTCCTGAGTAGAAGCTGGACAAAATCTCTCGGCTACAAAAACCAAATTATTCCTAAAACGCTAGCTTCCTTTCCTTCGAATTTCAAGCTAATCCAAACTTAGCTAGTGTAGATATCCCAATGAAGAAATTGGAATCCGATTATTTCTTAATCTCTAAAAACTAATTTCAATTTTTAGAAACTAGCAGCTGTTCAAACCAACCTTACGCCACTCATTCACTTCCTATTAATATCCAAGACCAATATATGCTGGGAAACTATTGCTTTCATGAACATATAAGATATATATCTACAGCCCGTCTCAACCTCAAATTACAATCTCCTTTTCAATTTTCAAAGAGAACTCTACTCGTTTCATTTATACACCTATACACCTGTAGAATTTAAGTCGCATTAAAATTTCTATGTAAAACTACTCTTCAAAAATTAACACTTCACAAAGAACACTGCAGTTATTCTAACACTAGAGTTTTAAGTAATTTCCAGTCTAAAAACTTGCTTTTCTGTCAAGATAAAATTACTAAAGTTATTACCCTTTATGCCAAATTGCTTAACTATCTCAAAATCACTAAACCTATTTCCAATGTATGACAATCCTGAAAATAAGCCTTACCTCAAGGGTTAATTTTAAGATCTGTACAATAGAATCAAAGTTCTTCGCCAAAAACTTTTGATTTTCAAAATAGAAAAAGAGCTTTTTACATATGAAATATAAATCTTATAATATATTCCTAGAGGTTAGTTTGAACTATTAGCTAAACTGTAGAAAAAGATCTTTTAAAAGTTAGGCTACACTCAAACACCGACTAATTCCTCTGGGTGGAATATCAACCGTAAAACTTTTAATTTACTGTATTACCTCTTACTTTAAAAGACTTTCAACTAACTTTCTCATCTGTGGTCTTAGATGTAAATTATACTTTTTGATAACGAAAATGTATAAAAACGCAGCTATTTTGATTAAGACGTGGAATCGTTCGCGTCTTCGGTGAGGTAACTCCCATTAAATATTCAAATTTTCAAGCCACGGAAGAAAGAAAACAACGGCGACTTCATCGATGTACTATGTTAAGTTACCAAATGTAAAATAGTGTTAAATATGTAATCCTCTATTAACTATCTTACGTATAACGTGGTCATTTATAAAGTAAGCGCAACCTATGTTATTCGACTCCAGTAATGTAAGTTACTCGCACAAAAAAAGATTGTTGAAACAAAATAGGAGAAAAATTTCAATTTTGCGAACATTAAGTCTGTAGAAAAATGCTTAAATTTAATTTTCTATCTTTTAAAAGGAAAATCAAAAGTAAGGTAAACTCGGTAATAGGCTTTCTTACTACACATATCAAGGCTAAAACTCAATAAAATGCTGTTACGGAGTAATATTAGTCTTTACACGAAAATTCAGTACGCTAAGCCATCTCCAACGGCTCCATAACGAAAAATTTCTGAAGTAAAATCTACATTAACAACAAAGACATTAAATAAGTATACAACTTATTCACCAGTGAAAAATACCCAGTAACTTAGCGCACGGTAGATATCAAAACAATCGTGTTACCTCCCAAAAATTACTCTACAGTGGATTGGGGACCCTTGCTCAGAAAATTTCTAAGTTAACTTAATGAAAAGTTAATAAGAAGTATCTTCTGATCACCTACTTTGGATGTGGAAGAGGTAGTTGTCACTCCACCGATCCAGAGAAGACTGGTGAAGAGTGGCGACGCTCCCCGCTTTAATAAGCGGGGGGGTTGCTTTCGGATTCGACAGTTTCGGAACTTTTCGAACGTTATCTCTACATTCATTAGCAGTTCTTAGGTCGGAAAGTGAACGAATAACTTTGGATATTAGTGTTCGTTGCAAGAACAATATCATAGAGGAATTTTGAAATCGTTTTTATGTCTATTGCAAAGGGCAAATCTTCATTGAAACATTAAAACTAATCATTAGTTTGCAGACTGTAGTAACATATTGTCAAGATGGACCCTTTTAATGCCTTTCAAGTTACTTTTGATAGATTTCATCTAGCAACTGTACTGGTACAGGTATCAGTTAGTCATATCCAATTGTTGCAAACATTGACATCAACAGTAACACGAGTTGATACAGAACAGCCAAAGAAAACCAAAGAAGAGCCAGTTATTGAAATATCACCAAACGAATTTACGTCAGATTTCTATAAGGATTAAAAAAACAGTTTTCAAAAACCCACAATCAACATCTAAGTTTGGAATTACGTCATTCTTTTCTGTATTAGTTACTGAAATAACGAGGTACCAATTAGTAGAAAAAGAGGCTTCTTCGACTTTGTGGTACTGGTGAAGGGATCATTCGTCTTGGATATATTCTCGAAGCATCATAGGTATCGCCAGGGCCAGAGTGGACACAGAATCGGGCAGGGTTGCCAGGCATACGAACACAAAGAAAAAACGTCTGACAGAACTTGTTTATTTACGAATTTTATCTGTCAAAAATCAGACACCACACAAAGCACATCTGGTAAAATTCGGATCGGAAACCTTTTTTTATATACTTAAGACAACGGTCGCTGATATACTTAAGATCATTCGTAATCAAATTGCCTATAATGTCAAAAATCTTTGTTAAAAAAGTGGAAACGAGCAACATTGGGGTATAAGGGATGCCGTAATTCTCTGCTGCCTTTTCCAGAAGTCTTAAAGGGGGTAAGCAAGCCCTGGAAGGTATGTTTATCCTGGACAGTGTCAAGTCAACATCTTGGATCAAGACTAGCTCTGGACTCTCATCAGAAGTTCACTCTCTCCAACAACAATGTTTCCCTATTTTGTTGGTAAGTCAATTTTGTTTTTCTGTGATAGTCTGGGAATCTCGTTTACACGGGGAGGTTTTTGATGGATATGTTATTCGTTCGAATTATAAGCGACATGCAAGTGGTATTCATTCATCGCTGTTTGATATCCTGTTTCGCTGAGAAGCAATACTAAGTTATTTTGCCTTTGGGATGTTGACTGAAATTTGCCGACGTTGATCTAGAAATTTTCATCAAAGAGTTTAAAGGAACTCAAAAACTACAATACTAGGAACACATCATTTTCCTAGCATTTGTAAAAGATGACAACTAATGTATTTCAGAATATTATAAAATTACCTCAAAATACGATGCGAGTAAATCCACCAAAAATATTTACCGCCGACATCTCGCTGCCCGAGAGTTTTATTCAGCGTCATGGTAGGCTGGTCGCTAAGGATATGTTTTACAAGAAAGCAAAATACTATTTTTACCCGTACAAAAAACCCAAATATTAATATTATAGATTTTTCATTAATAATTTTTACTATTTTTACCATGAAATATAAACTTATTTTTAAGCTTAAAACTAAAATTATCCCCGATAACAAATGAAGATTGCGTAGCGAAACCCGCAAGTTAAGATATTTATTTTTATTTAATTATTCATGCGAGTGAATTTATCAGTAAACGTTTAAAATAATCAACGTATTATATTTTCCAATGTGTTTTTCAGTTCAATACTTATTTTGCAATTTAGAAAGTAATCCCTTTAAAAAAAATAGAATTGTACCAACTTTTACAGTATTTTCAAACATGTTTGAAAGGAAAGGGTAATCTAATATTATGATTATGTTTGCATTCTCTCTTTTCATCGTTTTGTAATTTTTATTAGGGTTTAATATCGATAAATAATCTAACGCTCTAACTAGATTTCCATATTTTACAATATTTTGCCTTTAAAAAGTTTTAATTTTAAAGAATAATCCTATTTATTTGATAGTTATTCCCCTGTCTAATTTGTAATATATCGAAATATGTTGTGACAGGTAAATTCAATAACAATGTTTTATGAAATCAGATGATAATTGAAATATAGTTATGTACAAAATATCCAGTGGTAGTGAATTTTATTTTTCTAGGAATTATATTCAAGAATTAGAGCCTCGGTTAAGCTCAACGAAAAGAAAAGAAGAAATATTTGCGGAAACCATAAACTCGGTAGCGCTTGTCTAATTTGTAATATATCGAAATATGTTGTGACAGGTAAATTCAATAACAATGTTTTAAGAAATCAGATGATAATTGAAATATAGTTATTTACAAAATATCCAGCGGTAGTGAATTTTAGTTTTCTAGGAATTATGTTAAAGAATTAAAGGCTCGATTAAGCTCAACGAAAATAAAAGAAGAAAAATTTGCGGAAACCATAAACTCGGTAGCGCTTGATATTTATTGTAGGTAGCGTTACATAAATGATCATTTGATTTCTAGAAATAGTAGTACTTTCTTTAAGTTTCATAAGTCCATTTAATGTTTTATATTGAAGTATCAAACCTTTCATAAGTCTTCAAAATTTGATGAATAAAACAATTCTATTGCATATATTTTAAGCCAAATGAGTAATTGAGAACAAGGTGTAAAATGTAAAAGTTTAAAAAATCCAGACATAATTAATGAAATATTTTCTAATGTTTTTTATCATTGTTAGTATTGAAAATAAATTTAGCAATGCGAAGTATCAATGGAAAAATATGAATTGGATGCTATTGAGCTGGTGATTTATTTATCCTTTTATGCGCACTAATTGCTGACATAAGAGTATCTCACTTTATATGTGTTTAACTATAAACATCTCAGAACAGAGAACGTAAACATAGAAAGAATTCCTCAACCATTTTATTCGTCTAACTCTAATGAAAAGTTTTTCAGTTCACCAGATTCTAAGTAGTTAACTTCTTTTCCATTCACGAGCTATTACCCATAATCTAGTTACTTACATCATATTGCTAAAAGACCATTTCCACTTCTACCTTTTTCTAACATGGTATTTTTTTTTTCAGGTAACAGCTACGACCGCAACCCCCTTTTCTTCAGGCTGAGCCATCCGATCGTGTTTCCGGATCCTCTAGCGATGAATTTTCACCTAGTGAATCCCATTCATCTACCCATCAATATCTCAAACTTCTCAGCTACTACAACAACATACAGACGTTCATTTGATTATTATCCATCGGTGATTGCAAGCTGCCTTCGACTAACCAATCCTAGTACCATTCAGCAGAACTATGCTAATTACAACGGTATCCTGATTAATAATGAACGCCATATGAACGGCATAGCTACTGTTCATGAAGTTATTGATCCCAATCTTCAACGTGATTCTGCAATTGAAATTCTTGAAGTTGATCAGACCAAGGAACTTTACTTCCCTGGTGACACTGGAATGGACTTCAGGGAGAAGAAGAGGTGGACTTTTCGACTTCGTGACGCTTATAAGGATTTTGGGGTTACTTTCATGGATGGACTTTCTAAACCCTTCATAACTGTAAAGGGAGCTGTTGCTGTCAATTACCTAACGACTGTAGGTTTCCAGGGGATCATCTTGCACAAGTACAAGCACACTATCAACTCCTCCAAGATAATCATCTTTGATGTCCCAATACACATTAACTGTTCGTCTCTTGATTTTGGAAGCAATGTTTTGTGGATAAAACGAAGGTGTGTGAGAGGCCAGCCAAGACAACAGCTGATTGCTTCGATCAAAGGACCCATCCCAAATAGATTCTTTGTGCCAAGTCTTGGCTACAGAGCCATTGCTATAGTAACTAACCTTCCTTTGTTATGCCTCATCTGCTCCAGGTGGGGTCACATTAAAGACGATTGCATCGAAGATACCTACCGTTGCAGGTTTTGTTCTGGTATCCATAATTCCCAAGAATGTCTAGAAAAGATCAGGAACAACATTCACGTTCCTCGTAGGTGTTGCAACTGTGGTGACGCACATAATGCAAGTTCCGAATACTGCCCAATGAGGCCTCGTACAACTTTTAAGATGATATCTCATCCCTCTATCTATGAAGCAATTCGAAACTGTGAGTCTATAGTGTCTGCGGCCGCAGCTGCTATTTCTGCTGCTGCTTCTGCAATTGCAATTGAAAAAGATCAGTTGAGAATTGCAATACTTGAAAGGGCATTGTCAGAAACCGAAATGCTGAAGCTTTTAGTGAAATCGGTGAAGGATCACCATGCATTTATAATGCAGAATGTAAATTCCCATTGTGCTGAATTTTTAATCAATGAAAATGGCAATAACACATCAGGCAATGAGAAGAGTTTAATGTAAGCTCAGCAAGCTCGTTATGTTCCTAAGAGCACTTCTTGATTATTACAATGTTTGAAATAGAAAAGTCATCTGTTTCAGGTATTGACTACAAAACTTGACTGAATGATATTAAAGTGTGCTATTAACTTTTACCTTCTAATGAATTACTGTTGTTAGTTAAGTATATATACATATATCTATATAGCTAGGTTGAGTGTTTGTTTGTCTATTATTTCAATGCCTTATTACAAGGTGATATATTTATACCTTTAAAAATATCAGAATTTAAAAATTTATATGCTCTTATACCTGTTTTATAATGTTATAGATTGCCTTGAATATTTAAAATACATGTTTGACTTATTACTTACATGCACAAATAATGTTTAAGAATGTCCTAATTTACAATTTATATGCTACTTTTTAAACATAGAATTATAGCTATATTATATTGTTAAAGACTGCCTTGAATTTTCAAAGTCCATGTTTGATTAATTACAAACATGCACCAATAATGTTGAGCATGTTGACTTTAAAGTATTACTTTTTACTTTAAAATATTTAGTTCATTTATTTTTTTATAATTTTGTACTCAGTGAAAAAATCCTAGTACGAAGTATTACTAATTTTAAGAAAATGTAAGTATGATACAGAATTACTGTATATCTGTATTATAATGTTAAATGCTGCCATGAATTTTCAAAGTATATGTTTGACTTAATAGAAACATGCACCAATAATGTTAAACATATTGACTTTAAGATATTATTGAGTTCATGTATTTCTTTATATGATTTTGTACTGAGTGAAAGAATCCTAGT
>NC_090739.1:72350850-72378350 GCF_036898095.1 Palaemon carinicauda
CTTCTCCCAAGGGATTAACTACTGCACTGAAATTGTTCTCTAGCTCTTGGTAAGGGTAGAAGAGGCTCTTTAGCTATGGTAAGCTGCTCTTCTAGGAGAAGGACACTCCAAAATCAAAGCATTTGTCTCTAATCTTGGGTAGTGCCATAGCCTCTGTACCATGCTCTTCCACTGTCTTGGGTTAGAGTTCTCTTGCTTGAGGGTACACTCGGGCAAACTGTTCTATCTAGTTTCTCTTCCTCTTGTTCGGTAAAGTTTTTATTGTGTATATAGGAAATACCTATTGCAACGTTTTTACTGTTCTTAAAATATTTCATTTTACCTTGTTTCCTTTCCTCACTGGGCTATTCTCCATGCTGGCGCCCCTGGGCTTATAGCATCCTGCTTTTTCAACTAGGGTTGTAGCTTAGCATTTAATAATAATAATAATAACAATAATAATAATAATAATAATAATAATAATAATAATAATAATAATAATAATAATAATAATGATAATAATAACAATAATAATAACAAAAATAACAATGATAATAATTATAATGATTATATATATATATATATATATATATATATATATATATATATATATATATATATATATATATATATATATATATATATATATATATACTGTATTATTATTATTATGAATATTACTTGCTAAGCTTCAACCTTAGTGGAAAAAGCAGGATACTAAATAAGCCCGGGGGATCCAACAGCGAAAATAGCCCAGTGGGGAAAGAAAACAGCAAAAATAAAATATTTTAAGAACAGTTGCCACATTGAAATAAATATATTCTATATAAACTATAAAAACTTGAACCAAACCAGAGGAAAAGAAATAAGATAGAATAGTGTGCCTGATTGTACCCTCAAGCAAGAGAACTTTACCCCAAGACAGTGGAAGACCACGGTTCAGAGGCTATGGCACTGCCCGAGACTAGAGAACAATGGTTTGATTTTGGAATGTCCTTCTCCTAGAAGAGCTGCCTACCATAGATCAAGAGTCTCTTTTACCCTTACCAAGAGGAAAGGGGCCACCGAACAATTACAGTGCAGTAGTTAACCCCTTGATAGAAGAAGAATTGTTTGGTAATCTCGGTGTTGTCAGGTGTATGAGGACAGAGGAAAATATGTAAATATTAGGCCAGAGTATTCGGTGTATGTGTAGGCAAAAGGAAAATGTACCGTAACTCGAGAGAAGTATCTAATGCAGTACGGTCTGGCCAGTCAAAGGACCCCATAACGCCCTAGCGGTAGTATCTAAATATATATATATATATATATATATATATATATATATATATATATATATATATATATATATACATATATATATATATATATATATATATATATATGTATATATATATATATATATATATATATATATATATATATATATATATATATATATATATATATACACACATGTGTATATATATATATGTGTGTGTGTGTGTATATGTGTATATATATTCAGTATATACATATATACTGTGTATATATATATATATATATATATATATATATATATATATATATATATATATATATATATATATATATATATATATATATATATATATATATATATATATATATATATATATATATATATATATACATATATATATATATATATATATGCGTAAAAATCACAGGAAAACGTGATGCTCAGATGCAGAAGAACCACAGGGAAAATGAAAATACGAAATATACGATGAAGTCCTGACTAGTTTCGTGATATATATATATATATATATATATATATATATATATATATATATATATATATATATATATATATACATATATATATATATACATAAATATATATATAAATATATATAAATATATATATATATATATATATATATATATATATATATATATATTTATATATATATATATATATATATATATATATATATATATATATATATATATATACATACATATATAAATATATATATATACATATATATATATATATATATATATATATATATATATATATATATATATATATATATGTGTGTGTGTGTGTGTGTATATTCTGTATATACATATATACTGTGTATATATAAATATATATATATATATATATATATATATGTGTGTGTGTGTGTGTGTATATATACTCACACACACACATAACGCCCTAGTGGTAGTATCTATATATATATATATATATATATATATATATATATATATATATATATATATATATATATATATATATATATATATATATATATATATCAACCGATTACCTACAAGCAAATTTGTAACTGGCTTTGTTAACATAAGAAATGATGAATAGTCAATGATATTAAAGGTGATCTAGAGTGTAATCCTTGTCAAATATTTACAATTTGATCTTGCAAACGACGGGGACACTTCATGCCGGAAAAAAACAAAGGTTATAATAAAAGAATGAATATTAGAGGATTGATTAGAAGATCGAAATTGAAAGTGATTGAAATTGAACACACGAAATATGGTTAGGAGAAAATCTGATAAAAAGATTATTCAAAATGTTTCTATACAGATCTGTCAAATGAACAAATAACTTAAATAACTTAATTAGGTAATGAGTATATTGGGAAACTTTTGTGCTACGTTTTGTTTATTTCAAAAACAGATTAGAAAGGGAATATATAGAAATAAATAATTGCAGGTAAATTGCCTAATTAGGACTAATCTAAACGATAAGGCATTTAGAATCATAGAGAATTTTACAAAATCAAAATGATTAATAAGTTACTTGGCACGTCTAATATAGCGGCTAAATTAATAACGAATATCCCTTCGCAAACTACATCTAAAACGTAAAATATAAAATATAAAATGTAGAAGCGTAGTCTTTAATCATACAATTAAGACCATAAACCAAAAATAAATTACATTTAATTGTAATTACGCCAAGGATTAGTTATTAGTACAAAATAATGAATTTAAAAAGGGATTAATGTTACATGAAAAAATATTATCGGGATAATGTATTTTTTTATAATAAGATATGTGAATTAAAAATAAATGAGATAAATAATGCGCAAGAAGTTGTAAGCGCATACTTGAAACCTGCGACGATAGTTACGAATGAGTTATCAAAGAATTTAAGTTAACAGTTGAATTAAAATTTTGAATAAATTTTTGGAACAATTTGGAAAAGGATACATAGGTATATACACAATCATATATATATTATACATATATACTTTTATCCCATCGAATTTTCTTGAAGCTTGGCGAGACGCATCCTTTCTCGGGTATCTTACGTAAACGTTCGGAAGGGAGGAGTTGTCGTTCCTGCGAGCACCAATCAGGATGCGTGACCGCGCTCCTTGAATCATGAACTTAAACTGCCGAAAATAAACCGGGTCAAACCCATCGAGATAGGGCCAGAAAATTTCTTATCTTAGACGTCCATCTTCACCCATGATGCGGCTGTGAACTGAAATTTCCGATTAGTTTTCAAATAGCCGTAAAATAATAAATCTAGGTTATAAAAGTGGAAGCAAACTGCAGTGGGATAAAAGGATGTCGTACTCTCATGGTGATGTTTTACTGGATTCTTCCAGCACCAAACGGGGCCAGGGTAAAGCCATGGAAGGCACATATATCCAGGACATTGCGTCGTCAACATCTTGGGTTTAGACCACCTCTCAGCTTCCAGTTTTTTTATGTGCCATACCTTAGCATTTTTAGCCAGTCTATAAGTCATTCCAGACTTAATTTCTAACGAGATTCGGCATTTTTCATGCCTTTTTTCTTGCCTTTTTTGGTGCCTTTTTTTACTTAGAGAAACTGCTTCCAGGCTTCCGAGTGACTTGTTTCAAGTGTTGGTATTTGTGACATCCATATAGTGTACAGTATGTTTCTTTCCAATATTTTTTTTTTTTTATTTGAGTGGTAATTGAGAATCGGATAAAAAGAACTGAAAACATCCATAACAAAAATATAGTTTCAAGTTAATCCAACAGTTGAATATCACATATTCCTAAAAAAGAATCATACAAAGAAGGTATTTTCTTTCGAAAAAAAAAATAAGTACGGTTGAAAATACAAGGGAGAAATAAGCGTTTTCTGGACCCAGCAGTGTGACTCCAACTACAAACACGTGAATGGCCTAATATCCCAGTGACCCACATTTCAACTCATGTGTTGTTACTAAGTGACGTGTAAATAAATGTCTTCGTCTTGTTACTAACTACTGAACATTGTTTACAATAACAAACCTATATCAAGTTATGTTACAATGAAAATCAATTTCCGTGAACAGAAAAAGGCAAAGCAAATGTCAAATATGCCGGTAGATTACTACTATAAAGAAAAGTCGTGATTATAAAGTTCCTATTAAATATGTGAAAGAAATTTTAAGAGTGATAACGGCTTTCAATAAACGTTTAAGAGACACCTGTAGATCAAAATGAAAATATTTATTTCACGTCAGTTTTAGGAACAATAGACATAGACCCAGTCTCTCTCTCTCTCTCTCTCTCTCTCTCTCTCTCTCTCTCTCTCTCTCTCTCTCTCTCTCTCTCTCTCTCTCTCTCCTTTCTTGGACCCACACCAATAGCTTCCAGCTGTGCCCTGGACCCAACTGATTAGATGTATCACAAACGTGCGCTCACGAAGACAAATCAATTGGTGATTATGTTTATAGGTCAAAGACAAGTATAATGAGTACATATAAGTTACCTGTTGTAAATTTAGTGTAAAAAGGGTGGGCCACTCTTCCGGGGTTAATTTCTACATTATAATATCATGAAAGGATAATATTACGTTTTATGATCAAAATTCTGTTCGTTTTTTTGGGGGGAAAATCTAGATTATGTAATGAAGAAAGGTAAGTATCAACAAAGGACGTTTAAGCTAAATACAATTATGTGATTATTGTAATATTTATAGCCTTAGGATAGGGAAGAATATAGTTTTTTACTTGAAATTGTAGTTAATTACTAGCTGAACTTTTATAGATCAATGGTTAAAAACAAACCAGTTTTTACAAGGTTCTCAATCGCTCAAAAGCGGTAAGTGTCTTGACAGCATAACATTTACAAAGCAAATTGTTTTCGAATGTAATTAGTTGTCTCTTGATTCTCAGTTCGTCTCGGAACGTTTACTATTTTAATATAGAGATTTTCATAACCTTTAAAAGGCCGATGGAACAAAAAGCACACCGGTGCCAAACTCTTCAACCTAATCTCGAAATAAGATAGGATTCTGGATCCTAATGAAAGCTATATATTTGTTAAATGAATTATCAGTTGCGTAGACTCACATACTTAATTACTGGGGATGAAATTACTAATTAGCCATACGTTCTGTATAGTAAAAATCGATCATTCTAGATAACTAAAATTTAGTATCTACCTTAATAATGTTAGGCATTTGGCATAAATAAACTCAAAATTATATTAGGGAGAAATTTTTGACATACTTTGCACTCAGAAATAATGTATTGCAAATATACAATTAAAAAAAAAACATACTAAGCCAACAGCATACTTTCATTCTTAGCCGGGAAGTAAAGTACAGCATACAGCCATCACGAATTATGTTCTCATCTATTGGATTAATTTCATGAAAACACTTAAAACTAAAACTGAATTATAATAGATTTGGGCGAAGGAACCCCATTTTACACTTAAGGACCTAATAGCTAAGCTAGTTCTCCCTTGTCGGTAGTATCCTTAGGCTTCATAAATGAGTCTCTTGTTGTTAATTGCTTCATTAGGATAAGAACCTGGTTTAAGAATTAGCTTTTTTCATGTTCAAGCCTTATTCTAGAACTTGAAATCAGTATTTAGAATATCAATTCCTTCTCCACTAACTGTATCGTAAGATTATTGAAATTTTTCTATTATATCTGTATATCTTACAAATAATGATAATGATAATGATGATTATAAATATAATTATAATTACAATTATAATTATGACTAATAATAATAATAATAATAATAATAATAATAATAATAATAATAATAATAATAATTTAGGCATAATTCAATCATAACACCGTTAACATTTTCAAATGCTTTCAGGTTCCTGTCTCCGCTGCCATTCATCGTGTTCAAGGATGAATAACCCGCCCGAGGACGAGAACTCTGGGGATATGGAAATCATGGTCGACATCCATATCTCTGGTTTGACCTTCCAGATTCCCCGGGAGATCTTCAACATCTTCAACATTGACCCGGAGGAGTCGCCAATGCATTTCGATGCTTCGATGCTCGAAGACTGTCTTCGGATGATTGAAGAGGAGAATGCAAATGGACATCCGTCAAACGCTTCCGATAATGCCCTCCTTGCCATCGAGGGAATCCCCGAGAATCAAGAAAACGGTCAGGGACAAGGGAATGGCGAGCTTCAATATAGCGCTGAGCTTCAATATAGCACTGAGCTTCAATATAGCGCTGAGCCTCAGTATAGTGCCGAGCTTCAATATAGTGCCGAGCTTCAATATAACGCAGAGCTTCATTATAACGCCGAGCTTCAATATAGCAGCGCTGAGCTTCTAGATAGCGCTGAGCTTCAAGATCGCAGCGCTGAGCTTCTAGATAGCGCTGAGCTTCAAGATCGTAGCGCTGAGCTTCAGGATAGCGCTGAGCTTCAGGATAGCGCTGAGTTTTTAGATAGCGCTGAGCTTCAAGATTGCAGCACTGAGCTTCAGGGTAGCGCTGAGTTTCTAGATAGCGCTGGGCTTCAGGATAGCAGTGCCGAGCTCCAGGATATCAGTGCCGAGCTCCAGGATACCAGCGCTGAGCTTCAGGATACCAGCACCGAGCTTCAGGATAGCAGCGCCGAGCTTCAAGAAAGCTACGAATTTCTAGGAAGCTACGAGCTTCAAGATAGCGACGAGTTTCAGGATAGCGATGAGCTTCAGGATAGCGACGAGCTTCAAGATAGCGACGAGCTTCAAGATAGCGACGAGGACCAAGAGAACACTTTGCTTCAAGCTTTGCTTGAAGATAGTGACAGCGACGATTCTGAAGAAAGCGATGAGGAACAAAACGCTTTGCTCCAAGCTTTGCTTCAAGATACCGACAGCGACGAGTTTCAAGAAATCTGTGAGGATCAAGAGGATGCATTCCTCCAAGCTTTGCTTAAAGATATCGACGAGTATCAAAAAAGTTCAGCGCTTCAAGACAGCACAGATTATCAAGAGAGCGACAATCATCAAGAAAGCGACCATCTTCAAGATAGCCCCGAGAGTCCTTTTTACGAACCTTACGTCGCCCAGCAGGATATGCCAGGTCCCAGTTCCCGTCCTGATTATCAGCCTCCAGCGCTCAGGGATGTCGTTGAAGCAGAAGAGGAGAGGAGGCTTTACTTTCCTGATACCATTATCATGTCTTTCAAGGAGAAGAAGCAATGGGCTTCTCGACTTAAAGCCAATCGCAGAGACTTCGAGGTTGCTTTTTTTCGCGGACGTCGTACACCGTACATAACTGTCAAAGGACCGGCGGCGGTCAATCACCTGACATCTCAGGGGTTTGAAGGACTCATCATGGATGAACGGTACCAAGAATGCAAGTACGCCAGAGTTATCATCTTTAATGTTCCAACAGATATGAGCCTTTTTAATCTTACATTTCAAAGTAATGTTGTGAGGGTTGAACGTCGGTACGTAAGAAAAGAACCAAAGCCACAGCTGATTGCCACTGTCAAGGAACCTGCACCAAAAACGCTGTACCTGCCCGAACTCGGCTACAGACCAGTCGCTGCATTCACAAACAGGCCGCTGTTCTGCCTCAAGTGTTCCAAGTGGGGCCATTTGAGAGGAGGATGCAGAGAAGACTACCGTTGCAGATTCTGTGCAGGTTACCACAATTCTCAGAGATGTCTCGCAAAGATAAACAAGAACATTGACATCAGAGCAAAATGCTGCAACTGTGGCGGGGAACACAACGCTAACTCGAACTCGTGCTGGATGAAGCCCCTCACCTCTCGCAAGAAGCAAGAACAACTCCGCCGCTCCGTTGCAGCAGTAGATCGTAACTGCAATTCAGTAGGATTAGCAACTGCTTCGGTAGGAAATAATAGGCGCAATTCAGGAGTTGCAACTGCAGCAGCTGATCGTAACCACAATTCACGTGGTGCTGCAAAAGCTGCAGCAGCATATCGTAACCGTAAGTCAGGAGGTTTTGCAACTGTAAATCGTTACCCTACAGGCGTTGCAACTGCCACTGGTGCATCAGCAAACCGTAACCGCAAATCAGCAGGTGTTACAACTTTCAGTGCTTCATCAGCAAATCGTAACCGCAAGTCAGCAGGTGTTGCGACTTCTGCTGCTGCATCAGCAAATCGTAACCGCAAATCAGCAGGCGTTGCAACTTTCAGTGCTTCATCAGCAAATCGTAACCGCAAGTCAGCAGGCACTGTGACTTCCACTGCTTCATCTGCAAATCGTAACCGCAAATCAGCAGGAGTTGTGACTTCCGCTGCTTCATCAGCAAATCGTAACCGCAAATCAGCAGGCGTTGCAACTTTCGCTGCTTCATCAGCAAATCGTAACCGCAAGTCAGCAGGCGTTGTGACTTCCGCTGCTGCATCAGCAAATCGTAACCGCAAATCAGCAGGCGTTGCAACTTTCAGTGCTGCATCAGTAAATCGTAACCGCAAGTCTGCAGGCGTTGTGACTTCCGCTGCTTCATCAGCAAATCGTAACCGCAAATCAGCAGGAGTTGCAACTTCCGCTGCTGCATCAGCAAATCAGAACCGCAAATCAGCAAGCGCTGCGACTTCCTCTGCTGCATCAGCAAAGCGGATCTGCAATTCAGTAGCTGTTACATTTAAAGAATCTGATCGTAACCACAATGCAGTAGGTGGTGATGCAAAAGCAGGTACTGTTGTTGCTAGCACCTCGGCAATTGCTCATAGAAGTGACGGGAGGAGAGATTCATTGAAGAAAAAGACCAAGGCTCAAATGGATATGCTGAAGTATTTAGTCAAGGAGTTGAAGGATCAAAATGGAGTTCTCCTGAACAGAGAAACGTCACGTGGTAATGAAGGTCCTACATCAGGTCCTACATCAGGTGGTTACTATCTTGGCTTTGACGACCAAGTAGAGGAGCGATTTATGTAAGTGTGTTTAGTCTAATTTCTAACTGGCAAATTATATATTCGCAAAATGACGAAATATCGTAGCCAATAATGTTACTGCACTGCAGAATGTATTTGGGGTTTGTTTTATGGAAAAAAAAAACTGCAGTTTTTTTTGTGTGAAAGTATTATACCGGAATAAAGATTAAATGGCCAACTGCTGCTGAACATTATATATTCATATACACACATATACAAATTCAAGTATATATATCGTGCACCATATAATGTTACTTGAAATTATTGTTACTATGATAATCAGCTTATTCTTATTTTGACTAAAGTTATAACTTACAGATTGCAATCAGGTTCATATAATAATCTAACTGATTTCCTATTGTATCTAACAATCAAAGTGCCTCTGTGATATTACCTAATAAGTTCAACTTACTTAGGCCGAAAATAATATACCTGTGAGCTGTGTAATTTTAAAATAACAGGCTAATTAATATATTCTGATACTTTCAACTAGTCTTTATTGTAGAGAGAGATTTATATTCTAAAAAAAAATAAACTTCATGCCGAGATGGTTGTAGGTAATAGAAATAGTTCTTTTAGTGGGTAGTTCTTTTCTCAAAATAAATAAAGTATTTTAAAATGCATGTTTTCATACTACGTAACAGTTGAGTAAGTAGTCAATTGATACGTAATAAATTAATCATAACTTATCCTGAAATATGAAACCACTTTTCTGGTAGACAAGTGCAAATTTACCTCATTTTATTCTTTGTCATTTTGCTATTTTGCTATTTCCTTGCCAGTTCCTGACTATGATGAAAGTATTATTTATAGTTTTAGTTAATTAAGTGAGTTATGTAACCTGAACGGTCAGTTTTTGTGCTGTGAATATCAATAAAGTTCCAAAAAAATTTGTGTTTTATTAAATAAACCGCTTTGTGTTTTGTTGAATTAAATTGTTTGCTTTTTGTTAAATAAAACTTTGTTGTAAAGGTGGCTCTATTAAGAAGAGATGGAATGCTTCGTAGAATTGTTACACTACGTGCAGAGCGCACACTGTATAAATCCTATAAATAGGAATCCTCTACTTAAAAAAGATGAAAGCACGAATGCAAGTCCATACTAAATATTAAGAGGAGGTGCATATGCTTGCTTCCAAGTTTCTAATACTTAGAACTGTCATAAAATAGGCCAAGAGAACATCATAAAACAAATCTAAGAAAACTCTAAGCATATAAAAGCAAAGTTGAACTGAAATGAGTGTCAAAGTTACAATGAATTTCTAAGATAGTAAAATAAATCATATATCAGAAAAAAAGAACAGGAATGAAATTAAGCAGCAAAACTTACTGAACGCAAAAACAGTTTATAAGATTTAGTACACACACGCGCTCACACACACAACTATCTCTCTCTCTCTCTCTCTCTCTCTCTCTCTCTCTCTCTCTCTCTCTCTCTCTCTCTCTCTCTCTCTCTCTACTAATGATTCTTTTCTTTTGAACACAAAAAGTCCTGTTTCTGAAACCTCTATACTCGGGAAGATTATTCCCTATGTCGCTTGGAGTTTTAAAAAGCAGTTTACAGAAATAACCAAAAAAGCTGGAAAATAGTCCAAACACATATGCCTTATGAAGAGTAATAACTAAGAGAATTAAAATGATGACAAATAAATATTTCGAGACAATTCCAGGGATTACTTATAAGCATCTCAGAAACAAAAATTAATAATAAATGTTATTAATGAAGAAATTAAAATAAAACCTCAAGAAATATATATTCAAGAAGGATATTCCCGGTGTCTCAAAAGGTCAGGTAAGGAGTTTAAAGAAATAAAAAAAAATAGTACAAAAATAGGGGGTTATGAAGAGCAATAATCAATAGATTTGAAATGAGAACAAATAAATGTTTCGAGACAATTCCATGGAATATTTATAAGCATTTCAGAAACAAACACGAATAAAAAATGTTATTATTGGAGAAATAAAAAAACGGTCACAAATACACACACACTATCGTATATGTACAGAGATAATCAACGTAAGAAAATCAAACTAATTTGAATATATTAATACATCTGGTATAAAAATATTGAGTTATCAAGAATGATGACGAAGCGTGACTTGAAATTTAATTTCTTAGATGATTTGCTGTTGTGTCGGGTTATCGAGGAGGGGAAGAATATGTCCTAATCAGAAACTATAAGGGACAAGACAGTATCAATTAAACTATAATTAAACTCTAAGAATGGTAAAAGGAAAAGTAAAGCTGTTTGTCAATAATGATGTCAATCAATTTGGAGAAAGAAGATAACAAAAGTAAAATTTTATGATCACAGCTAACAGATAAGGTAGAAAATATTTCCTAGTCAAAATCTACAAGGACAAGAATGTTTAGATAACATAAAACTATAATTGAAATCTACGAATGATGAAAATAAATCTAAAGCGTTGTGTCGTTAGTGATATCAGTTAATTTGGAGAAGGAAGATAAAGAGAGTAAAAATTAACAATAGCAATAAATTAAGAGATCAGATGAAGAATATGCCCTAATCAAAACGTATAATGAGGAACAAGAATGTTTAGATATTACTAATTAAATTAGAATGAAAATCTAAGAACAGTAATTAATATATTAAGAGCTTGATATCAATAATGATTACAGCCAGATTGGTGAAGAAAGGTAAAAATAAAAATTGACGAACATAACTAAATTAGCAGATCAGGTGGATAATGTGTTAATCAAAGGCTGTGATAACAAAGGGAGTGCTTAGATAGTATTAATTAAAAGCTGGGCGTCAAAGATGTTTAAAGTATATTTGGAGGAGGAAAAGAAAAATGAAAACTGAAGGACAACTAGATTAGCAAATAATATATATATATATATATATATATATATATATATATATATATATATATATATATATATATATATATATATATATATATATATATATATATATATATATATATATATATATATATATATATATATATATATATATATATAAGTTAATTCATAATCGGAGAAATATAGTTTTTATTATTTGGCATCCGAACATTTATATCGAAAAAGATTTTTTTTAGTACAATAATTAGAGCAGAATGCTAAAAGAGCTTCCACGATGATATACCTGATTAATTACTAAAATCACATTAATCATTAAATAAATCTGCTAAATTAAATTCAAATGGAGTTACGCCTTTATAACAGAGCGCCATTTAGTTTTAAAATTAATTTCTCACTGAAACTAGAAAGAAAAGTGTAAATAATAAAGGATAAAAAGTTTTAACAATAAAAAAGAATGCTTAGATAATATTATTTAAAAGATTGATTTCAAAGATGATGGAGATGGAAGAAAAGAAAAATTAAGATTTAAGAACAACTAAATTGGCAGATAAGTAAGCAAAACAAAAAATAAAGTTAATTCATAATCGGAGCAATATAGTTTTTATTAGTTGATATCCAAACGCTGATATATCAAAAAATATTTTTTTTCCAGTACAATAAATAGGACAGAATATCAAAAAAGCTTCCACTATGATATACCGCATTGATTACTAGAATCACAATCATTAAATAAATCTGCTAAATTAAATTAAAACGGGGTTACGCCTTTTTAACAGAGTTTCCTTGGCTATTCATTTAGTTTTTCAAATAAATTTAGACTAAAATTAGAAATAAAAGTGTAAATAATAAAGTTAAAATACACACATTTTAGGTAAAAATAACAGAAAGCATACATTGTAATTAAGAAGTGTTCTATAAAATATATAGAATCAATCGTAATTTATATTCAAATATTCAATAATTAGAGAAAAAAAAATTGCCGAAACACGAAACTACACCAAAATTGTATAAGACTGATATAGAACAAAATTTTACCATGAAGAAGCGTATACAAAAGAACGATGTTAATTCCATAAAAATCCAAAGGAGATATGAAAAAAAAAAAAATAACCTAGGAATACCCAGCGCCCAAATTATTGCTATAAAATCAGACTCGAATATCTCAAAAATTTCAAGTGTAAAGTTGAAGACATTTATTAAAAACAAAATGCTAAGACAATGATGAAAAATTTCTTGAAGAAAATAATGAGACAAAAAATAAAAATTAAAGATTGAAAGATAAGCGATTTCGGTCTAATGCGCCGGCTTTGGAACCTAAGGTCATTCGGGACCTTGCCAAAGGAAAGATCCCCTCTGGATAGACCAAATGAGGGATGAGGGTAGGGCCTCAAAAATAACTAAAATTATCATGTATGAAAGAAATCAATGAAAGATCTTTTAATCACACGAAATCCATACTCAAGATGACTAGCTCCCGATTGAAAAAAAAAAAAAGAGAGAAAGAAGAAAAAGCGAGACTATCGAACGAAATAGAAAGAAAAACTATGTTCGTTTCGAAAAATTATGATATATAGATCTGAGTATCCCACGAAATTGAAGAAAAATTCAGCGATTCTGGAAAAATAACTATATATTGAAACGCAAAAAAAAAAAAAAAAAAAAAAAAAAATCATGTGCCCCGCCTCCTTTGCTGTGTTTGTACATATGTCTTCTTTGAACACACCTTTTCCATGCTATGTGTTCTTTGGCAGAGTTGCCAAACATACCCAACAATCATAAAACAATGGGAGAATATGACGACGAATCTATTCTGTCAAAAAAAATTTTGGCCCCCTGGCTCATTATCTTACTTTCAAATTTTAACCAGAGGTTTCTATTAATGTCCTTAGAGCTTCTGCTGCTGAATCATCTAAATATCCCAATGGAAAACTAGGAAATAAAAAATCCGTATTTGGAGAAATGGAGACGAATTGCATTGAAACAAAGGGATAACGTAGCCTCCAGGTGACATGTCACGGGCGCCTTACTGGGCTTGAAGGGGTAAGCAGCAAGCTCTGGAAGGCATACTGATCTTGGACATTGCTTCGTCAACATCTTGGATTAAGACCAGCTCCCAGACTTTCCCAGCCTACTTTTGGTGCAGACCAAAATGTTTTCACCGACCAGTGAGTGACTTGGAATATTTTTCTACAGAGTGTTTCTTATAAGCGGGGAAGACTTTTTGACAGTGTCTGGGCATTGTCTTAGCGCGGTTACTCTCGGTTTCGTTATTCTTTTAGCGCTGTGTCTCTTTTTTCAGAAGTGTTCTGATTTGTTATACCCAAAAAGTGGTCGATTTATTGCAATGGCTTGTACTGCTGCTTTGGAAATTTAATGATCGTATGTGCGTATCATTATTTTTGTGTTAAAATGTTAAAATACTTAAATAGAAAATAAAAGCAGTGAGCACAGTCGCACAGTGAGAGGACGCTTCAGAAAAATTTGTGAAAAAAGCAATTCTTTTTTAATGCCGGAGAGAAATGACAATCGTAAACTTGTATGGGAATTTTTGAATTGCAAATTACTCTTATTCTACACACCAGAAATTCAAGTGTCAATAATGTTTGATTTCCAATTTATTTTCTTACGAGGGAAAAAATATATTTCTTAAAACCTTGATTTCTGGATGAATGACTGTGTAAAAGTAAGAAAAGGTAGAGCAAACTTAAAGAGAAAATAACATATAATCCACGTATATAGATTTTTGTGAAGTGCCAAAAATTTCGATAGTTTATGTTATCAAAATATTCCAAAATACCAAGTATTAACAAAAAGGGAAATTTTAAAGTAATTTCTGGTGTCATATAGGATTTTGTTTTCTGACCAACTTAACTACCTTTTTAACAATCATTAGGTCAGTAAGTAGCCAAAGAGATTCTTTGCCATGGGGATAGAAAGAGTGAGAATCACAATCATCCAGTTCATGTTTAATTGGTAAAATAATTAACTGACAGCTTTTAACTTTTCCACTAGCGTTGCATAATCAAACCGTTACCTGAAATGGCGCGTTAAAGCAATATTTTATTTCATACATATGCTGCTCCGGGGAATTCTCATTTTATAAAGTGTGTTTATATTGACAATTTATATTCAATAGTTTCATTATATATTTTAACATTGTAAACGCCAAATGTCTGTAATTATTAACTGCCCTCTAATATTTATTCCTAAATCACACACACACACACACACACACACACGCACACGCACACGCACATATATATATATATATATATATATATATATATATATATATATATATATATATATATATAGTATTTCAATAACTTGTTATTCCTTCTTCGATATTCTAAGAGCCTTTTATTCTTGCCACTGATTTCCTAATTCTCAATCATTGTAATCGGGAGAATATCCTAACTGCCTTTTAGTTCAAAATTACGCAATGAGCCCCTCTTTTTTTTCCTCGTCATTACATGCTATTGGTGAAATATACTCATTAGTCTAATATGAACGTTATATGCTTATTCTTGTATTAACTGTATGAGAAATAACTAGTGAGAAATAACTATGAGAAACATTTGTACTTAAAACTTAATTCTATCATCAAATCACTTACAGCCTTTTCTCATCTTTTCAGGCTTCGGTGACAACTGCAATTCGGATGCGGACAATCCGAACACGCAAGGGACTCCTGAGCCGATGAGTATCAAAGAAGTTGATGTCGGGGCATCTGGGGATACCACCCAGACACCCAGTAACGTCAAAGACACCTTGGATAGTTCATCGGATGAAATGTCATCAAATCCTCCCTCGGATGAAAAGCCATCAAATCCTCCCTCAGATAAAAAGTCATCAAATCCTCCCTCGGATAAAAAGTCATCAAATCCTCCCTCAGATAAAAAGTCATCAAATCTTCCCTCGGATGAAAAGCCATCGAATCCTCCCTCGGATAAAAAGTCATCAAATCCTCCTTCAGATAAAAAGTCATCAAATCCTCCCTCGGATAAAAAGTCATCAAATCCTCCCTCAGATAAAAAGTTATCAAATCCTCCCTCGGATGAAAAGCCATCAAATCCTCCCTCGGATGAAAAGCCATCAAATCCTCCCTCAGATGAAAAGTCATCAAATCCTCCCTCGGATGAAAAGTCATCAAATCCTCCCTCTGATGAAAAGCCATCAAATCCTCCCTCGGATGAAAAGCCATCAAATCTTCCCTCTGATGAAATGCCATCAAATCTTTCATTGGATGAAAAGCCATCAAATCCTCCCTCGGATGAAATGACAACAGATCCTCCATCGGATGAAATGCCATCAAATCTTTCATTGGATGAAATGTCATCAAATCCTCCCTCGGATGAAAAGCCATCAAATCCTCTCTCGGATGAAATGACATCAGATCGTCCCTCGGATGAAATGCCATCAAATCTTTCATTGGATGAAAAGCCATCAAATCCTCCCTCGGATGAAATGCCGTTAGATCTTTCATTGAATGAAATGCCATCAAATCCTCCCTCGGATGATATGCCATCGAATAATCAATCAGAGGGAATGCCATGGAATAATTCATCTGGAGGAATGCCATGGAATAATTCATCTGGAGGAACGCCATGGAATAACTCATCAGGAGGAAGGCCATGGAATAATTCATCAGGAGGAAGGCCACGGAATAATTCATCAGGAGGAGGGCCATGGAATAATTCATCAGGAGGAAGGTCATGGAATAATTCATCTGAAGGAATGCCATGGAATAATTCATCAGGAGGAAGGTCATGGAATATATCATCAGGAGGAAGGCCATGGAATCATTCATCAGGAGGAATACCATGGAATAATTCATCTGGAGGAAGGCCATGGAATAATTCATCAGGAGGAAGGACATGGAATCATTCATCAGGGGGAAGGCCATCGAATTATCCATCATCTAGTCATTCATCTGGAGGAATGCCACCAAATTCTTCATCAAGAAGTATGCCATCGAATTCGTCATCAAGAGGAAGGCCATCAGATTATCCAACATTTGGAATGCCATTTGATTATTCATCAGAGGGATTGCCGTCAAATTATCCAACATTTGGAATGCCTTTTGATTATTCATCGGAAGGAATATCATTAAATTACCCAACATATGGAATGCCATTTGATTATCAGTCCTTTGGAAACCCATACTATTATACTCCAGTTCAAGTGCCATCAAATTATCCTTCATTTGGAAATCAGTTTGATAATTCATCGACTGGAATGATGTTCTATCCATCATATGGAAACCCATACATTTATTCGCCAGGTGTAACACCATTCAGTCCTCCATCATTTGGTAACCAGTTTGATACACCATCAGGTGAAATGGCTTTCAGCTATCCATCATTTGGAAACCCGTATTACTATTCACCGGGAGAAACGCAACTAAATGATTCTTCGCCTGGAATGCAATTCCAGGATTCATCATCTAGAACGCAAGTCAATGATTTATCCCCTGGAAAGCAAGTCGATGATTCATCACCTGGAATGCAAGTCGATGATTCTTCACCTGGAACGCAACTCGATGATTCGTCACATGGAACGCAACTCGATGATTCATCACCTGGAACGCAACTCGATGATTCATCACCTGGAACACAAGTCAATGATTCATTACCTGGAACGCAAATCAATAATTCATCACCTAAAACGCAAGTCGATGATTCATCACCTGGTATGCAAGTCGATGATTCATCACCTAGAACGCAAGTCAATGATTCATCACCTAGAAATCAAGTCAATGATTCATCACCTAGAACGCAAGTCGATGATTCATCACCTGGAACACAAGCCAATGATTCATCACCTGGAACGCAAGTCAATGATTCATCACCTGGAACGCAAATTGATGATTCATCCCCTGGAATGCAAGTCGACAATTCATCACTTGGAATGCAAGTTGATGATTCATCACTTGGAATGCAAGTCGATGATTCACCACCTGAAATGCATGTCGATGATTCACCACCTGAAATGCAAGTCGATGATGCACCACCTGAAATGCAAATCGAAGAGCCAACACCTCAAATACAACATAATTATTCATTACCAGGAATGCCAGTCAGTAATTCATCACTCGGAATGCAATTAGATTACTCATCACCCGTAATGCAATTCAATTACTCATCACCCGGAATGCAATGTGAGTACTCATCACCCGGAATGCAATTTGATTACTCATCACCTGGAATGCAAAATTATTACTCACCACCCGGAATGCAAAATGATTACTCACTACCTGAAATGCAAAAGGATAACTCATCAAGTAAAACCCCATTACAAGCTGATTCATCGATGCCTGACAACCCCCAGCAAAACTATGCTAATATCGACTCAGTCACGACCGAAGGTAACATGGTGAATCAAATTCAGAACCCCTCTGTTTCTGATCAAGATAATGAAGCTAGGAAACCCGATCCGGAGATCCAACTAATGGTGCAAAGTGACCCTAAAAAAACTAAGCTCTATTTTCCAAATGACATAGCATTGAACTTCGTGGAGAGGGAGTTCTGGACCTTTCGACTTGATTCCACTCACAAGAACTTTGATGTTCATTTTTATGAAGGAAAGGGGGCTCCGTACATAACAGTCAGAGGACCTGCTGCGGTGAATTTCCTGACAACTCAAGGTTTTGAAGGGATCATCATGAATGAATGCAATGGCACCAACACGAAATCCAAGATTATCATCAATGATGTCCCAATAGATTTCAGCCTTTTTTCTCTTACCTTTGGAAGTAACATAGTGTGGGTCGAACGCCGATATATAGGGGGCCAAATCAGGCCTCAGCTGCTCGCTACAATTCGTGGACCCGTGCCAGATAAGCTGTATGTCCCTGGTCTCGGCTTCAAACCTGTTTCTGTCTACACAAGCAAGCCTTTGTTCTGCGTGAAATGTTCTAAGTGGGGGCATCTGATAACAGAATGCCAGGAACAAACTTACCGTTGTAAGTTCTGTGCTGACTCTCACAACTATAAGATATGCCTTGAGAAGATCCTCAACAACATAACTGTTCCACCTAAATGCTGCAACTGTGGTGAAGGACACAACGCCAATTCAAATCTGTGCAAGGAGAGGCCTATAGAGGTAACTTGGCAACAAGCTCGGCCCATCTCTGATGAAGCCCATAATTCCAGGTCAACTGTTGCTACTGAAGCTGATGCTGCAGCTACCGCGGCTTTATTTGCTGAAGAAACAAATCCCAAAAAAATTGCCAAGCTGAGCAGGGCAAAGGGGGAAATTTAATTGCTAGGTGCTTTAGCTGTCACGATGAAGGTCTATGATGAACTTTTAACAAGTGGAAGTGCTACTGACAGTCATCAGAAATAAAAGAGTAAGAATAAAAAAAAAACTGGTAGAAGTGACCAGTGTGTAACTTCTTTTTAAGAACCTCCAGTTTTAATGAAAATTAATAATTTGTTTAGATGTGGCTAGTGAAAATCTTACTGGAAATCTCTTTTATAGATGTAGCCAATGTTGTGTAATTCCTTATTCAGAAAATATGTCTATATACTGCAGCATTTTGCAAAGTAAAACTGTTTATAGTAACACAATAAGTGGTAAACATTATTATTAAATACAGTGAACTCGAGTAGGATAAATATATATTGCACCATATACTTTATGTTGCTTGAAATTTGTGCTTACCAGGTAACTTTCACAGCCTCTTAATTGAGTTCATTAATTGTCCTTTGTTGGTGTGGAAAGAACGCCAGATAATTACTTTTCGTTTTGTAACCGAGAAAGAAATACTAGCCCTTTTATATTTAAGAATGTTGCTAACCTCGCTTTTAATTTCCTGAAGATCATTTGCATACTTATGCTGATATCTTTATTATAGCTCTACTCCATATTTAATGATTATTTTTCGCTAATTCTTTTTAGCGAAATATACTGTGAAGCTAAGTTTCTGGTTTAATGCATACCGTTCAAGGTAAAATTAGCAGTAGTAATTTAGTATTGCCCTAATGAAAGAAGTTAAATGTCTTCAGGAAATTCAATAATTGATTCATATCAGCTTTTTTTATAAAAAAAAAAAAATTAAAAAATGGGTCTATATTGGTATCTTCCCTTTATAATCATATACAGATAATCGAAATAGTTCGATGTGTAAGTAAAACAAATCTGCCACAAACTACGTAGTCAAATGTTACTAATCTTGTTATTCCATATGCCATTCTTAAACTAAATGCTTTGTATTATCAATTATCATTGTTACTCACTGTACTATGTAACCTTGTAGACATTTACCACCAATAAAGTTTCAACCCACATTAGCCTTTTACCGGATTAAGTCCTTATGCTTGAAAAAATTAAAAGCTTGTATTAGAGGTGACCCTTTTAGTATATATCTAAAATCAGGTACAGATATACGTGTGCGTGTGTGTGAGTGTGCATGTGTCCATGTGTCTATAATTAGTAAATCTATATTGTCACCGCTGGAAATAAGCAGTATCGTTCTGAAACTATGCTCAGGTTTGGGGGTCGATAGACCAAAGTACGGAAACAACATATTAGATATTGTGCTAACAACAGAAGAAAATTTAGTAACCAGTGTCTCATTAGACAAAAATAATGGCAAAAGTGACCACAGAATAGTCAGGTTCCAGGTAAATATTCCTCATCTAAAAGGAAAAAAAAAATATAAAAAAGTAAGAATTTAGAATACAACGAAACCGGAACATAAGATACACAATGGAACTCCATTTTAGAAATATATATAGAAAAAAGGGCTAAATGTATACCGTATAAATAAATTTTACCAAATGGAATACAACCTAGGTGGTTCAAACAAGAAATCGCCAATGCAATAAGAAGTAGAGACAGGAAACATAAATCAATGGGTCAACAGCTTTCAATTCGTGAAATTTCTGAGCACAAGGTAAGCAGAATTATAAATAAACTAGTTAGAAATGCCCAGATCGATGAAGAGAAAAGAGTTGCTTCAGCTAGTAAAGAAAATTAGAGTTTTTTTTTCTTTCTTTTTTGCAGATGTAAATAGTATAAAACCAATTAAAACCACTATTAGCCCAATAAGGGACAAAGAGGGAAATCTTATAACAAATGATTTGGAAAAAGCCGAACTGATGAATGCATATTTCACAATCATATTCACTAAAGAAGAATAAACAGCCCTCCCCGAACCAGCTATCTAATATGAAGGGCCACAACAATTAAATAGAACCACCTTTACAATGGATGATGTCAAAAAGAAAATAAAGGGCCAACAAAAAAAAGGCACCACACCGATAGAAATTAGGCAGTGTTCCTCACAGCCGACAAGGTTTTAGACAAGAGAGATCATGTGTGACAAATCTATCAGAATAATTACACAGCATGTTTAACATTTACGACGACATCAGGGCAATATATTTCATATACCTAGACTTTCAAAAGGCTTTCGACAAAGTCACTATTAAAAAAATTAACGGTAAAATTAGAGCGCTAGGCATAATTGACAAGCCAGGTGAATGGATCGAAGATTGGCTGCGTCAGTAAGTCGGTAAGGGCTGGATTCAATAGACAATAGACTTCTTTGATGGTCTTGTTCCTTGAACAAGATGAGCTCAGGTGCATCTAAGATCAGAACAATCAGACTGCAGAGACTGCCATGCAGAGTGATTTGTGAATGGTAATTTTATGTCTCCAGATATTATTTGATTCACATTACATGCTCGAACTACACAGTCCTCCAATCTGTTTACGAAGGAACATATTTAACATTGCAAGTTGTCACAATCGGGTGCATTGCGGCTGGCAAAGTCCTAGCGAACGTTTACAGAACCTTTCAGATGGCGAAGAGAAGCCTGGAAACAGCTTACGGTTGACAGAAAGGTAGAAACTCTTGGACTAGCTATGAACTCTCCTCTGCATAGATTTTCATATGCCTGAACACAAGGCTTACTGTCTGTGAGTATGTAGGCCTCATGAGCAGACTGGATAATAAATGGTGTAAAATGTTTCACTGTGGCAGCAATAGAGGGGCTTTCTATCTTCCATGGCAGTCATTTTACTTGTTTGCCACTGAGCTTGGCGCTGAAAAACCTTGCTAGAATTTGAGATTCATTATGGGTAACATACAGTGTGGCACCTATTCCATTCTGCTTGACAGACCAATCAGTTACGATCCACAGCTGATCTTATGGACTGGGTAGAATGATAGTACAGTTGGAGGATAACGCTCTCTGTGCAGACAGAAACACGTGAGTTTAACTTTCCGTCCAGTTTATTTTGTCTTGACTCTGGCGACCTGCCACAGGATCATCCAGAGCAGAAAGAAGCTTTGAGCATCCTTGCACTACACGTACCAGGAACTTGTATGCGCCGATGAAGGAGCGTAAGCCGGACACTTTTTCAGGAGGAGAACACATTGCAAAAGTTGAAATACAATATGGACAGGCAGAGAGTGAGCCCTGGTGCCACACCCAACCAAGAATACAGACTGATGACGGACCAATGACAGTCTTTTTGGCAGATAATTTTAGATTGTTGGGTTGCAGGGCCGTTAACAAACTTTCCTAGCTGGATAACAAGCTCTCCAGTGTGTTCCCACTACAGTAGAGGTCATCAGCAAGCTTTGCAACTACACCATCTTCTAATAATCTCCTAAAACTCGGTAGGTTAGTTCTTCAAGGGGTATTTCTGAGCCTGGCATGCCCATGGCAGATCTTACATAGACTCGAACACCTCTTAGCGTGTAGCTACACCACAGTATTTCTGTGATTCCTTAGCCAGTGGAATTTGGTAAAATGCATTGCTAAGGTCAGTTAAAATGAAGTAATTCCAGCGGCTTATAAGACATAGTATGGAATCCACGTCAGGCAAGAGGGAGGGCTGTGGTTTACTAAATCGTCCGGCATCAGCAAAGGCGGTGACTAATCGAAAACCACCCCTGGGTTTCTTTTTAAGGAATGACGGATTTAGATATTCGACATTGACACCAACATCCTCTGGACGAGCAAATACACCCATGTTTCGAGTTCATTGAGTTTCTGTCGCAACTCTATCAGATTGTTTGTTGAATACAGTGGAAGACGGCCTTTACGCTCTGGAGGTTTTACTGATCCCATATTGACCACTGATTCAAAGTGTCCAGAGGCACTGTTGTATCCAAGGATCAAAAGTGTCATCATACCTAGTGAGTAACTCCCTAAACTTGCTAGTGTATGTTGGAGGGAAGGAGTTATCTGGGTCCATGGGAACAGCAACAGTTCAAGTGGGACATCGCCCATGCTTGGAGCTATCTCTGGAACATAAACTGGAATACTTGTCAAAAATGTTTAAAAGACTTTATGGTTTGTGGGGTTTTGGTGTCATAATAGATGCAAATCTTCCCGTAAACACTGGATATGAATGATGGTGGAGGCCAAGCATTAGGTTCCTGAATTACATTTGAATTGTCACAACGAGGCTCAAATGCATAAGTAGAGTCTGACAAGTAACAGGGGAGGCCAAGCTGAATTAATTCTCCCGGCCAAACAGTAGTGGTATTGGATGGAGCTCTGACGAGGTAAGCATGACGAACTACATGGCGAGTACCCCCAGAGTCACATGACCCATACTGGCACACCGTGCCATCCTGCAACATAACAATACACTTAGCTGGACGAACTGAGATGTCATTATGTTCCATAAAGGGAGTTCCAGCGAGGATATCTACACCCAGGTTCTCGGCGACAAGACCATGAAACTTGAAACTTTGATTGTTCCCTAACACAGTTAGGGGAGATGAAATATCAGCCTGATGGGCAGATTGGGAACTCTTGGTGATGGGCAAATCAAGACGTTTGGCAGCAGACAAACAGATCATATTACCAGTTGCCCACTGTTTAGTATAACTCTGACTGTGTGATAATTATAAAATATATCAAGGTATGGTGACTCTCTGACTTGTATTTGTCGAGTTGAGTGCATTTCAGGCATACAATGAAAATGTTCCAGTTCAACAGAAGCATTTTTGCTGTCATCCTCTGAGCACTCATTAAGAATGTTTGATATAAATCTGGTTTTTGCCATATACTTGCAATCTTGTATTGGTAAATATGTACATTCAGTAAGAAAATGATCATGGGCACGGCCTGCCTGACGACACAAAGGAAAGGAATGTCGGGGTCTAAATAATTGTCTCTTTTTAAGGAATGGTTTTGATTGTGGAACAGCAGACCTTCGCAGATGGGATTCATCGCGAGAGGCTGAAGTACATAAGATTTGAGTGTTGTCAGTGGTGTTAATTTCATCCAATAATGAAGACAGGGCCTGTGATATTTCAGGTTTTATGGAGGCCAAAGTCTGTGAGCGTGATTCTATGCCATAAGATAACTTAATTGGTTTAGGTAATTCAGGATGAATGAAACGTAACCAGGTCAGCACAATAAAATTTCGAGAGAGAGAGACAACTCTTCATCCTCGAGTACATAATTTCCATGGTGGTTAAAACCACCATCGCGATGTAATAAGTTGTCATCCACAAATGCAATAAGACTTTGGTAAAGTTCCTCCGGGCTCTCTTCTGGTTCGAGTTTAATATTGGAATAATCCAGGAAGTGTGCTACAGTAGATTGAAATTCAAAATGAAGTCTTATAACTTGCAATATATTGTCCATGGAAGTAGAGTCACGCACAATTGTGTTGCGCGATGTAACTGGACAGTAGTTTGCAATTTGCCCTAACATCAACTCAAGTGCATTTACTTTTTGTTAAGCCGTGAGGCAACGAACTTCTATTGTATCATTATCATCAATAAAACTACGCAGAGGGGAGGCCCTTGTCTTTTTGAGCCACTGAGTGCCATTAATTGAAAACAGGGCAAAGTTAGGGTCCAATGACAGTGTATATTGTAAATTTTATTTCTAATTTGCAAAAGAATTCAGTTTCAGACTTCCCAAGACACCATTGCTTTGGTGCCCGGTGTGTACTGGCCATAGTTCTGTAGGTGCAAATTAAATAATATTAAATCCCAAAACTGCAGATCACGTTCAGAGGGCAAAAGAAAAGCCAGAAAAGTGTATCACATTTAGTGAAGGTCCAGCATATAAGGAGAAACCAGTTAGTTACTCGGCAACCTCCAGTCTTTTTTTTTTTAAAGTAGACGAGAATTCGAAATAGCTGCCACCACGCCAGTAAGTCGGTAAGGGCTGGATTCAATAGACCATACACAATACTCGCATGGGAAATAATGAGCCTTTATTTACAGCTAAGCCTACGACCTAGTACACAGCAGTCTAAAAACAGAATGCCGATCAGGCAAGGATCGCACAGTAAATAGATAGAGCTGAAAAGACAATTACTTGCCTAATAGCTGAATAACAAAACATATACACTGGCGCTGACAAACGGAAAGCATAGTTATTAAAAATGGAAAAACTTCAGAGTGGGCAGCTGTTACAAGCGGTGTACCTCAAGGATCCGTCCTTGGCCCACTATTCATTCTGATTCACATTAACGACATTGATTAAGGATTGATTAGTAGGATAGAAAAATTTGCGGACAATACTATGCTCGGTATAAATGCTACGAACTCAGAAGACGTAGAAGCCTTAAGAGAGATCTAATTAAGTTAGTATAGTGGTCCAGAAAATGACAAACGCCTTTCAACTATTGGAAAAGCAAAGTTATTCACATAGGTTATAGCAACCCACAAACAGATTACTCACTGCTGGGTAATGAAATAGAAAATCTGGACCAGGAGGAAGATTTCAGCACCATTATCAGCAAAGATTTGAAGTTCACCAAACAGAGAATAAACGCTGAAAAGAAAGCACAAAAACTAGTAGGTTACATAATGACACAATCCAAATACAAAACCAAAGACACTGTACTACAACGGTAAACATCACTAGTAAGACCCCATCTAGAATACGGAGTCCAATTCTGGGCTCCAAGTATTCAGAAGGATATAGACAGACTGGAAGCAGTACAAGCTAAGGCCACCAAACTAGTTCCAACAGAAAGACAACTTGGATATAGACGAAGGACTTATTTGATCTATAAACTTGACGACTAAGGGGACAGTTGATAGAGCCATTCAAAAATAACTAATGTAGATTACAACAATATATTCACGCTAAGCACAAATCAGTCCAGAGGTAACGGATACAAACGAATAGAAAAGATACAACATCACTCAAAATGGTTATTTCTTTATATACTACAAATATCAAATATATGGAACAGACTTCCAGAGGATGTAGTAAACAGTAGCAAGGTAAACGATTCTAAGAATAAGTTAGGCAATATCATAAATACCCTATAAACGTTTAAAGTAAATCGCTCTATCCAAGAACAAATTGAATCTCCCAGGATGGACTGAAATCTTTGAGACATCCAAAATCCTTGCAACTCCTTGTTGACTCTCTCTCTCTCTCTCTCTCTCTCTCTCTCTCTCTCTCATAACACTTGCATACCCAAAAAGAAAGTTCCTCAACGAGGAAATCCTCATCCAAATAGGGATGAAACCGTCCAAGATGCGCTCTCTCTCTCTCTCTCTCTCTCTCTCTCTCTCTCTCTCTCTCTCTCTCTCTGTGGTTTAAAGGTCACTCATGATTGGCAGCGGCAATGGACATGGCAATGACCTAGAAGCTGACCATATATGCATTTGACCAGTGCCAAGTCCCCTCTCTATCAAACTAGGACCAACGAGGGCTAGATATTGGCTGCTGATGACTCAGCAGGCAGACTACAGGTTCCCCCCAAATCCCCCATCTGTAGCTCACACGGAGGGTGAGGTTGCAAACACTACTAGAAAATATAGAGCTTAAGTTGATCTCGAACTCCTGTCCAACAGATTGCCAGACAGGGACGTTTACAATAGGCTAACACAAAAAACTTGAATAGTTTTTGAGAGTTAAAAATAAAGCTTCAAGTTTGTCATGATTATGTTGAATAAACTCTGAAACAATGACTTAGAATTTGAAAGATAAAAAGCAATAAAGGGTTGAGAAATTTCAGTGAAATTGATATCCGAGACTGGAAAAACGTACATCCGTCTGAATGAAATAAGTTATATATCTATAAGAGAGTGTTAAAAGAAATCATGGTATGATAACAACTACGTGTTTGTAGAATATACAGTACATTTTTTTTTACTGTCAATTGTTTCTTTACGAAGTCTTCGTATGCCATACTCTTTAGAAACTTTCATTTATTCCATACTCATGTCCGTAAGAGACTATCATGTTGAGACAGTCTGTATTCGATGTAATTTCTGAGGAAGATTTAATGAAAAAGTGATACATTTAAACCACATTAAAGAATGTGGATATCTCTCATGATGTTGTTTTGTGGTGCAGTCGATTCCCTTCACCTCTCACTTCGATATCTAATTGAAATACTTCATTTCAAAACTTGATAATAAAGTACATGGTGCAGGTTTTTAATTACTGTATGTCCTACATTCAGTGGCAACAACACTTCGGTATCTATATACAGTACCTCACTCAAAATATGCTTTATTTTTTTTTTTTTTTTTTTGGGGGGGGGGCGATTGGTTGAATGTGTTTAATTTAGTTACAGTTTATCAAGTAGCCACTGTTAATTCTTCCCTCTCACTTTAACTACCG
>NC_090739.1:72380850-72390375 GCF_036898095.1 Palaemon carinicauda
AGTGCCGCTCAGTTAGCAGATGAGCTTGTATTGACTCATAGATCAGGTAGCCGTAGTTTTAGTTATAAAACTTTACATAATCAAACATCTTGCTCCCCTAATAATGGCAGGAGAGGGGAAACCTCTTTGTCCATTCCCATATCCCCCAGAGTGATAATATTAATTTTAAATCTTTTACAGGTGATAAGGATGTGGGTAGAGTCCAAGGAGGCCCTCCTCCCCTTAAAGTTTTTGCTAATAAAGACTTCCCAGGTGGGGGAAATAACAGGTACAATGGGAATAGAGGCTCAGGCCATAAAGGAAGTTGTTATTGGTGCAACAAGCCCGGGCATTTCCAAAACCAGTGTAATGCTCATAGGATGTACTTAGAGCGAAATAATCAAAGTCCTGTAGCCTTGGTTAGTGAAAAGTCAAAGGTTAGTAGCCATAGTCCAGTAGACAGACCGCCAGTAAATAGTAGTTTAGTAAATAGTAGCAAGCCTAATGTTTCTAATCCACAATCATGACTCATGTATGACAAATATGTGCGGCCTGGAAAGTTGATTTTTGACTGTCATGTTGTTCAGGTGAATATTTTTAGGGACACTGGTTCTGCCAGGTCATTAGTCCTGAAGATGGCTCTAAATGGTTTTGAGAAATATACTGGAAATTTTGTATTGTTGGGAGGTTTTCCGGATTCAGTTGTGTCCACTCCTTTGGTTAATATCCGCATGTCTTTTCCAGGATATGATCGTGTCACTTAGTTGGCTGTGGTGGATAGTCTACCTATTCTGGGTATAGATGGTATCCTGGGAAATGATATGCTGGATAGTGAGGGACGGGAGCTGTTCCCTATATTATCAGTAAATGCTGGTCCCGTGGCTGTTATGACTCGGTCCGCAGCAAAAGAGGCTAATTTACTTGATGTAGATAGCAATGATGACTTAATGTTAGGTAGTGTAGAGTTAGATTTTTTAAGGCCCTGGCCAGTAGAGAGTAGTTGTAATGAAGTAGTTAATATAAACATGATTGGGATAGAGCTGTTTTTATTAAAGCTCAAAAGGATGAATTTAATTTTGATTTGGGCAATGTTAAGGATCTGAATAAACTTAGGTTTGGAGTTGTAAGGGGCTTACTATGTAGGTTTAGTCGTCCCACGTCCGATAATTTGAATAAAACTGGTCAGGTGGATCAGATTGTGGTACCTTCTCAATTTAGAAATTCTGTTTTGCTGTTAACTCATACTAATTTTTTCTCAAGTCATTTGGGTGTGTTAAAAACTTTTCATAGTCTGACTAGGTTTTTTTGGTGGCCTGGAATCAAGTTGAGTGTGAAGCAGCTTATCAGAGCGTGTGAGACTTGTCAAGTTATGGGTAAACCAAATCAGGGGATCCCTAAAGCCCCATTGCATCCCATACCCACTATAAGTGATCCTTTTTCGGAGTTAGTAATTGATGTGGTAGGTCCCTTACCCAAAACTAAAACAGGTTACGTATATTTACTAATCACATGGATAGAGCCTCTCGCTTTTCTGAAGCTATACCTATGAGGCCTATTACTTCCAAAGTTGTCTATGAAAAATCAATGGATTTCTTTTCCACATATGGTCTCCTTCGTGTAATTCAGACCGACTGTGGGACGAATTTCACGAGTAAGGTATTTAGGGGTAAGTGTGCTGAACTGGCTATTCAGCACGTTACCAGCGTACCTTAACACCCGGAGAGTCAAGGAGTGATGGAGAGGTTTCACCAGAGCCTCAAGTCTGTCCTGAAGAAACATTGTTATGATCATGATAGTGACTGGGACAAAGCCCTCCCTTTTGCCCTCTTTGCTATCATGAATCACCCTAACTCTTCCACTGGTGTGGCTCCTTTTGAGTTGGTATTTGGGCGCAAGGTCCGTGGACCATTAGAAATTGTTTTTGAAATGCTCAAGTCCAACCGGAAGGAGGAAATAAATGTGAAAGGGTTTGTGGAAGACCTGAAGAGAAAAAGGGTTAGTGCCTGGAAGTTTGCCAGGGAAAATTTGGAACAATCCCAGTCAGTAATGAAGAACAACTTTGACAAAAAGGTAAAGGTACGATCATTTGAACCTGGGGAATTGGTTTTTGTGCTGAGTATGGACCCAGATAGTTTTCTCGAACCAAGATACAAAGGCCCTTGGAAAGTTTTGAGGAAACTGTCAGATGTTAACTATGAAATTGAAGCTCCCGGTTCAAGCCGTAAATATAGAATATTTCATGTTAATTGTATGAAACCTTGTATTGGTAAACAAGGTGATCCATCAGCGATAGTGTCTGAGCCTGTGTCTGTGGTATTGGATGTGCCTCCCGATGACTTTGACGAGTTAGGGTGTCAGTTTCCTTTGGATGCATTGGGTGAAAATATGCAAAATTTAGAGATGTTAAAAAGTAGTTTAGATCATTTAGATGTTAACAAATGGGAAGATGTACTTAATTTAATTTACCGGTTGAACCCCATAAAGTGGAATTTGGTTAGTATAGAGATAGAGTAACCCCCTAAAGTGGGATTTGGTCAGTAAAGAGATAAGAGTATGTATTGAAACATAACCTTATTCAATCATCAGTAAGTCCCTGGAGTTCTCCTATTATATTAGTAAAGAAAGCAGATGGTATGTTTTGCATGTGCGTGGACTACCGTAAAGTGAATGCCCATACGAAAAATAATTCTTTTCCTCTCCCTCGTATTGATGATTGTCTGAATTGGATTGATTCTGCCAAATTTATTTCTATGTTAGATCTTTTAAAGGGTTATTGGCAGGTTCCATTGTCCGACCGAACTCATGAAATATCTGTCTTTGTCGCTCCGTTTGGACTATACAAGTGTAAGTTTATGCCTTTTGTAATGAAAAATGCCGCATATACTTTTCAAAGACTGATGAATAGGGAAATTTGCGGTTTGAAAGGAGTGAAAATTGATATTGATGACTTGGTAGTATATAGTAATGACTGGGATACCCACATGATAAGGTTACGTAAGGTTTTTGAAGCCCTTAGGTCTGCAGGGTTAGTTGTTAATTTGGCTAAGTGCGAATTGATCAGGCCAAGGTTTGTTATCTGGGTCCTGAGGTTAGTTTAGGTCAGGTGGCTCCGAAACAAGCTAATCTCGAGGCCATTATGAATTTGAAAAGGCCTGGTAATGTTAGAGAGGTAAGAAGAGTACTGGGTATGAGGGGTTATTACCGCAGATTTGTGCGTAATTACCCTGATCTTGCTCAGCCTCTTATTAGTTTATTAGAAAAAAGGAAAAAGTTCTGGTGGCCGGATTAGTGTGAAGAATCTTTTAATAAACTTGAATCAGTATTAATTACTAACCCCATTTTGACTTCCCCAGATTTTCAGAAGCCTTTTATTATAGCAGAAGATGCCAGTGACGTTGGCATTGGAGGTGTCCGTTTTCAGAGAAAGGAGGACGGTGTTCATCCTGTGTCTTACTATAGTAAAACTCTTCTGGCGGCTGTAAAACGTTACTCCACTATAGAAAAGGAAGCTCTTCCTTTGGTCCGAGCTCTTAACTATTTAAAGCCGTATGTAACAAATTTTTCTTTCCCGATCGAGATATGGACGGATCACAATCCACTGGTTTTCATCGAGCGGATGAAGGGAGCCAACCAGAGGATTTTGCGCTGGGCCCTTTTTCTGCAGGAATTCAATTTGGTTATAAAACATGTTAAAGGGACTGACAACAAAATTCCTGATACACTTTCTAGAATTTAGTGTACTAGCTTGATCCTTCTCATATGCCGCCTTGCTCGTTTCTCCATTTAAGGTTGTATGAAAAAATTTTGTTAGGATGTAGTTCTGTTTAAAATATAGCTTTGTAGGAAAAGTTTAGGAGTTTTTCTTTGAGTGGTATACACTCTAGTGTTTTCTAAAGGTTCCCCTAAATTAATTATTGGTTTGTTCCGATATACTGAGACTTTTGATTGTATATTATATATATGACTTTTTGGGCTATGATGCCAGTGTATTGTAGGTTAAGGTGTGTGTCTGTGGGCGTACTGGTAGTTTATTAAGGTTTATTTAGGTCTGTTTCCATAAAGTTGTAGATTTTTGATGAAGTACGGTAAAATTAGATCTTTAAAATAATGGTAAGCTATATAAAGCTCTTGGTTTGTATTTTCTAAAGAGGACTTTCTGTTTGGTGTTAGGTTTATTGTGTATTACTAATGGTTCTTACTTTACAGGTGTATTTCCATTTATATATGAAAAAATAATAGTTTTTCTGTTTAAAAATTCTTTATTTTCTTCGAGGAGGAAGGTATTATAGATTAACGAAATTTTTTATTTGAATTTTATTAGCCTTGCTTCTACATATATTTGTTTCATGTAAAATTAGCGTAAAAATTCTAGTTTATAAGGCGGTATTTGTAAATTTAAAGTTTTTTTCTGTTGAAATGCTGGTTTAACCTCCTCCAAGCTCATTTTATAATTTATAAGTGTCTAGTTTAACGCTTTGTTTTCTTTTCTGTGTTTTCAAAGTCCTTGGATGGAAAGAAACACCGATGTTTACCAGTGAGGAACTAGTTCGCTAAAGTGGACAGTTGTAGCTCCAAGGTTTCCATGACATACTGCAGCTGCTCGCCACTTAGCCTTTTGAGAATTGTGCCACCCATTGTTGACGACTTTTTGAAGGTGCATTTCTGCCACCTGCGGTGTTTCGCAGTTCCTGCGTGTTCTCTTCTGCAGTCCATAGAGCCGACGCTGAAATCCCGGGATTGAGGTGGACTCGGGAGAGAGCCCCCCGTCAACACATCTCCGCCATGTAGGGAGACACCTGCCAGGTAGGAGCCATCAATATTTTTTGTTAGATTGGGACTCCATTTCCTCCCTTTTATGAAGGATCCTATGGAGCTGTACTCCCCACAGTAGCAGTGTGCCGTTGGAGCCGCTACCTTATTTGGAGCTGTGGGTGTTGTTTTTCTCTAGCTTCAAAGTGTGTGAGAACTTTTAGGTATTTAGTGTGTTTGTTTAGTGTATAATTTTTTAAAATATTTAACTCTCTCTAGTTGAGTGTATGTTGTTTCCCGTCGGTGAATGTTGTTGTTGCTTACCCACTTTGGTGTTTAATTATTATTTGACTCTCTCTCGTTGAGTGTGTGTAGTTTCCCGTGGGGGAATTTTGTTATTAATGGTTAAGTGTTAATTATCAATTGATTAAAATGTTCATGTAGTTATTTGTTTATTGTTTTTTTTTTTAGTGTTAAGTTATTAAATTGTTAGGTAGTCAAAACGTTGGCTTTTCAAAAAATTGTTGTTAATAAATATTGTTAAATTTTCCCAACTGTTTTACTGTCCTCCCTATTCGTGCAATAAGAACTTGTACCACGACCCGACAAGGATCGTGACAATGAATATATATACAAATATATACCTATATACAAATATGTATACATATATACAAATAAATAAACATGTATACAAATAAATATACATGTATACAAATATATATATATATATATACAGTATATATATATGTATATAAATATACATACATATACATATATATACATACATATACATACATCTACATACATATACACATATATATATACATATATATACATACGTATACATATATATACATACATATACATACATACATATATAATATATATACATATAATCACATACATATATATATACATATACATATATATGTATATACATATGTATACATACATATATATATACATATATATGTATATACATATGTATACATACACATATATATACATATATACATATATATACATACATATATATATATATGCATACAGATATACATTACATATATATACATAAATACATATATACATATATATACATAATATACATAATATATATATACATATTATATATCTATATATATGTATATATAGATATATGTACATATGTATATACAATTATATGAATATATACAAATATGCATAAACATATATACATTTATATACTGTACATATAAATATATATATATATATATATATATATATATACTTATATGAATATATAAATACATATATGAATATATATACACATATATACGCATATATACACATATTGTATACGTATATATACACATATATAAATATATGACATATTTATAAATATATTCATATACATATACATATGAATACACATATAACCATATACACATATATACATAAGTATACACACATACACACACACACACACACATATATATATATATATATATACATGTATGTATTATATATATATATATATATACATGTATGTATTATATATATATATATATACATGTATGTATTATATATATATATATATATACATGTATGTATTATATATATATATATATATATACATATATATATATATATATATACATGTATGTATTATATATATATATATATACATGTATGTATTTATATATATATATATATACATGTATGTATTTATTTATATATATATATATATATATCGTGCTATGCATCATTTCTTAGAAATCCCTGTTTGCTAACGGTTACATACGCGAACGAGCAACTTGGAGGAGTAACGAGGACTTTGGATGTGGAGGAAATGCATCCTAAATCTTTATGAAGTCATGGCAGCAGGGTGACGGATTGAGTTTAAGGCTATAGACAAGATGCCTTTTCGGCTTTTACTCCTGATGCCTGGAGGATGATCTTACTCGAATTAGCATGGACGGCAGTGGTCACTTGCCTTAGTTAGATGGGCACTGCGCTATCACAAGGAACTGACTATCCTATGACGAATTTAGCCAACGAATCATCTATAGATTTAGTCACTATATGGAAAGAAAAAATATTAGAATGATCCTCAGCTTAGAAACATGTGTATAAGTGTGTTTAAGTGCGGGCGCGAGCGAGTGTGTGAAAACGCGCGCACACACACACAAATACAAGGCGATTTCGATGTAGAGATAGTTTGCCGTCCGTCATTTTTGTTTACGACACATTTGGTAAAATATTGTACTGTGGGCCATGGAACCTTTTACATTTCATGCTAGTTTGATAAAAGAACAATAAAACAGTATTAGTATTTTCCCAGAAACTTCCCAGAAACCTTGGAAGCAATGGGAATCAATAATTTAAAAAGTAAAATAAAATTATGTAATGGGATGCCAAGTTATTCACCAAATGCGTTGTAAATAAACAATACAGGGTAAAGCAGTTTTAGACAAGTCTACAAAATAAACAAAACACAGTTATACGAAGTAAGTGCAGAGTTTATAATATGAATTACAATATTTTTCTAGATAAAAAAATTAAGGATTTATCTAAATTTGAAACCCAATAAAGAAGACTGACACAGAGAAGTACTTCAAATTGAGTTTATATATATTTTCTAAGCTATTTATACAGTTAATCTATACAAACCTTACACGTACAAATTACGTAAGGATAGCATTTTTCATCTAAATTAATTAGTCATATTAAGGTGTATATTGATTACTGTTAACAACAGTAAGCTATATTTAATGAAAAAATAAACAAATAAGAAAAATTAAAATGATCGGTACCTGAATAGTTTAAGAAAGACAGAACTTCATCATCTGAATAAAAAAAAAAATATGAGCCTAAAGGCCAGTAGTCCTGTGGACTGCTTTTGGGGGATTTTTATATACCATTTAAGCTTTTTAGTTTAAATTATTGGCATCTTGGCGATTCAATTCTAGTGCCTTAAAACAATTTATACAGCATATGTACAGAGTACTTAGATTAGTGTTAGAATACTACAGCAATTTATCAACAGTTTATATTTTAACTCAACTACTCCTAACTATCCTAAACACTAGCATACCATGAAAATAGATTCGATCTATCATCCTTATTAGTATTATTATTATTATTATTATTATTATTATTATTATTATTATTATTATTATTATTATTATTATTATTATTATTATTATTATTATTAATTAGGACATTCTAGAAGCCTAAGGGATCCAACAGAGAAGGCAGCCCAGTGAGTAAAGGAAATAAAAAATTATAGAATATGAATATGAATATTTCGAGATCAGTAACAAAAAGTGCCAACCTATGCAACAAGATATAATCTACAAATTGAGTTTCTACGTCTTTTTTAAATCTTATATTTAAAATTTTAATTTATCTATCTACTGTATATTTTATTACATAGATTGTTTTAACGAGAGCAATGAACTTTTTTTTTCAGTTCTACCATCTCACTTAACTCTTTCTTTAGCCAATTCCATTTGCTCGAATTCTCCATTGTCAAACCTTTTTTAAATAAATAATCTCGATTCTTAAGGTGAAATTTTTTGACTTATTAAAAGATTGGCAAGGTGGCTTAAATGGAATCATTTGCGCAACACTACGAAAGGAACTTGAAGACCATCAATTAATGGTTTTAATTGACTCTTGTAGACATATTCGCCGAATCCAGTACTTATCTTCATCTTGGGTATGCATGCTGATACTAAAAGACCTAATGCTTCATCTTGGTAATTCATACTGATACTGAAAGACCTAATGCTCCATCTTGGTTATGCATACTGATACTGAAAGACCTAATGCTCCATCTTGGTTATGCATACTGATACTGAAAGACCTAATGCTCATCTTGGTTATGCATACTGATATTAAAAGACCTAATGCTTCATCTTGGTTATGCTTACTGATACTGAAAGACCTAATGCTCCATCTTGGTTATGCTTACTGATACTGAAAGACCTAATGCTCCATCTTGGTTATGCTTACTGATACTGAAAGACCTAATGCTCCATCTTGGTTATGCATACTGATACTGAAAGACCTAATGCTCCATCTTGGTTATGCTTACTGATACTGAGAGACCTAATGCTCCATCTTGGTTATGCATACTGATACTGAAAGACCTAATGCTCCATCTTGGTTATGCATACTGATACTGAAAGACCTAATGCTTCATCTTGGTTATGCATACTGATATTAAAGACCTAATGCTTCATCTTGGTTATGCTTACTGATACTGAAAGACTTAATGCTCCATCTTGGTTATGCTTACTGATACTGAAAGACCTAATGCTCCATCTTGGTTATGCTTACTGATACTGAAAGACCTAATGCTCCATCTTGGTTATGCTTACTGATACTGAAAGACCTAATGCTCCATCTTGGTTATGCATACTGATACTGAAAGACCTAATGCTCCATCTTGGTTATGCTTACTGATACTGAAAGACCTAATCTGCTCCATCTTGGTTATGCTTACTGATACTGAAAGACCTAATGCTCCATCTTGGTTATGCTTACTGATACTGAAAGACCTAATGCTCCATCTTGGTTATGCTTACTGATACTGAAAGACCTAATGCTCCATCTTGGTTATGCTTACTGATACTGAAAGACCTAATGCTTCCATCTTGGTTATGCTTACTGATACTGAAAGACCTAATGCTCCATCTTGGTTATGCTTACTGATACTGAAAGACCTAATGCTCCATCTTGGTTATGCTTACTGATACTGAAAGACCTAATGCTCCATCTTGGTTATGCTTACTGATACTGAAAGACCTAATG
>NC_090739.1:72390875-72393375 GCF_036898095.1 Palaemon carinicauda
AGAGAGAAAAGTAGTACCAAAAAAGAAGAGAGAGAGAGTGAGAAAAGTAGTATCAAAAGAGAGAGAGGGAGAGAGAGAGAGAGAGAGAGAGAGAGAGAAGTAGTACCAAAAGAGAGAGAGAGAGAGAGAGAGAGAGAGAAGTAGTACCAAGAGAGAGAGAAGTAGTACCAAGAGAGAGAGAAGTAGTACCAAGAGAGAGAGAGAGAGAGAGAGAGAGAGAGAGAGAGTAGTACCAAAAGAGAGAGAGAGAGAGAGAGAGAGAGTGAAGAGAGAGTGAAAAGTAGTACCGAGAGAGAAGAGAGAGAGAGAGAGTGAAAAGTAGTACCGAGAGAGAAGAGAGAGACAGAGAGAGATGAGAGAGACAGAGAGAGAGAGAGAGTAGTACCGAGAGAGAGAGAGAGAGAGAGTAGTACCGAGAGAGAGAGTAGTACCGAGAGAGAGAGTAGTACCGAGAGAGAGAGAGAAAAGTAGAGAGAGAGAGAGAGAGAGAGAGAGTAGTACCAAGAGAGAGAGAGAGAGAAAAGATGTAGAGAGAGAGAGAGAAAAGAAGTAGAGAGAGAGAGAGAGAGAGAGAGAGAGAGAGGGAAAAGAAGTAGAGAGAGAGAGAGAGAGAGAGAGAGAGAAAGAGAAAGTAGTACCAAGAGAGAGAGTGAGGGAGAGAGAGAGAGAGTGAAGAGAGAGTGAAAAGTAGTACCGAGAGAGAGAGAGAGAGTAGTAGTAGTAGTAGTAGTATCGTGAGAGAAGAGAGAGAGAGAGAGAGAGAGAGAGAGAGAGAGAGAAAGTAGTAGAGAGAGAGAGAAAGTAGTAGAGAGAGAGAGAGAGGGAGAGAAAGTAGTACAGAGAGAGAGAGAGAGAGAGAGAAAGTAGTACAGAGAGAGAGAGAGAGAGAGAGAGAGAGAGAGAGAGAGTAGTACCGAGAGAGAAGAGAGAGAGAAAAGAAGTACTGAGAGAGAGAGAGAGAGAAAGAGAGAGAGAGTAGTAGTAGTAGTAGTAGTAGTACCGAGAGAGAAGAGAGAGAGGAAAGAAGTACCGAGAGAGAAGAGAGAGAGAAAAGAAGTAGAGAGAGAGAGAGAGAGAAAGAGTGGGTGAGAGAAAAAGAGAGGCGAGTGAGAAGTGAGAGAGTGAGAGTGAGAAGAAAAAGAAGTAGAGAGAGAGAGAGAAAGAGTGGGTGAGAGAAAAAGAGAGGCGAGTGAGAAGTGAGAGAGTGAGAGTGAGAAGAAAAAGAAGAGAAAAGAGTGGGAGAAAAAGAGAAGAGAGAGAGAGAGAGAGAGAGAGAGAGAGAGAAAGAAGAAAAAGAGAAGATAAGAGAGTGGGAGAGAGAGAAGAGTAGAGAAGAGAGTGAAGGTGAGAGGAGAGTAGAGAAGAGAGAGGTAAAAAGTAAGAAAGAGTGAGATAGAGGGCAAAAGAAGAGAATGAAAACGGGAGAGAGACGAGGAGAGAAAAGAGAGAGTGAGAGAAGAAAAAAGAAGATAGTGGGAGAGAGGAGAACAGAGCAGAGCAAAGAGAGAGAGAGAGAGAGAGAGAGAGAGAGAGTGAAAATTAGAGAATTGAGAAGAGATAAAAATTGAGATAGAGTGAGAGAGGAGAGAAGAGAGAGGAGAGACGAGAAGAAAAAAATAGAGAGAGAGAGAGAGCCTTATTGCCTTATTCTATGTTTGGGTTCCCCCAGGTCCCTCAGTTTGAGGCACCTCGTATATCCACCAGAGAGTTGCTAATGCATCTTACGGTGTATTTTGCATCTTCCAGTCTTGGATGGTCTGGGATGCATCTTAGGTGTTTATCGAGCTTATTCTTAAACACATCTACGCCCACTTCTGATATGCTTCTTAGATGAGCTGGCAGCGCATTAAATAGTCGCTACATTATCGAAGCTGGTGCGTAGTAGATTAATGTCCTGCGGGCGTGCCTTAGTTTTCCTGGTATAGTTTTTGGCACTATTAATCTACCTCGGCTTGCTCTTTCTGGTATTTTTAGCTCCATGTTGTTTTCAGTAATTCCTTCGATTTGCTTCCATACTTGAATTATCATGTAGCGTTCTCTTCTCCTTTCTAGACTGTACAATTTTAAAAATTGCAGTCTTTCCCAGTAGTCAAGGTCCTTAACTTCTTCTATTCTAGCAGTAAAGGACCTTTGTACACTCTCTATTTGTGTAATATCCTTTTGGTATTGTGGGTACCATATCACATTGCAGTACTCGAGTGTACGACGTACATAAGTTTTGTAAAGCATAATCATGTGTTCAGCTTTTCTTGTTTTAAAGTGTCTGAATATCTTTCCCATTTTTGCTTTACATTTAGCCAACAGTGTTGCTATTTGGTCGTTGCATAACATATTCCTATTTAACATTACACCAAGGTCTTTAACTGCTTCCTTGTTTGTGATTGTCTCGTTATTAGGTTCCCTGTATGCATATACCATTCCTTCTCTGTTTCCATAGTTTTTTTTATTCGAATTTACCAGAGTTAAATACCATCCTATTCATCTCCGCCCATTCATATAT
>NC_090739.1:72398375-72403375 GCF_036898095.1 Palaemon carinicauda
GTCAGTTGACTGAGATTATATGAAACCTTTCACACTACAGCGCAACGGATTTTTCGCCGCAGCAGCTTTGCTTCACTGACGGTGACAGGTGGCTTTTTGTTCATAAAGTCTTCACACCACGCGATTTTTTTCCGTGTCTTGTTCGGCGGGCACTAATAGGCCATCTAGTGCTTCTCATGAAAATGGATAATAAACACACAGATATGGAGCAAAATATTCATATTGAATTACTTATTTTTAGTAGAAATTAAATCAGTATTATGGGACAAGTCTAGAAGGATAAAAAGGTCGGAGTTCTGTTATATCGGCTTGGGAAGAAGTTTGCTGTCGATTAGGGGAAGATTTGGCGAGTCTGGGTGATAAAAACAGAAGAATGAATTTGCCAAGTGTATTCACTTTTTAATTTACAAACATCTTTAGTATACCAATTGTGGCAAGGTATTTTTTCAAAGATATTCAGGAAATTATATAACTAATACACAATTCTAGTTCTAAATACATTCATTTAACTTCTCACATTCATATTTTAGAATGTTGCCAACTCAAGAGCTCCCTTTTCGCTCATGAAAATCACCATATGTGTTTGATATGATTTGCAAGCGGCGACAGCAATATCAGCGGTTTTAGTTCGCTATACCAGAGGTGGGGAGACCGCCTCGTGTGTGGAAAAAAAAAAACAGTGAAAGAAGCCTCATACAGGATTTGCTTAGTGTAAATGAACTCTTCTTGCATTAGCCAGGTTTACGAATTCATAGAAGTCAAGAAAAGTCTTGGATGTGGTTGTAAGTTACTTAGTGAATAAGAATTCTCTCCAGTGAGAGAATTCTTATGAAGGGTGTACCACAGGGTAGTGTTCTGGGCTCTATCTTGTTTAACATATATACTATCGAGCTATAACACATCTTGAAAAAACAAAAAGTGGGCTTTAAACTATATGCAGATGATACTCAGTCTTACCTCTCAATTTCAACAACATAAGATACAGAGAATAAAATCGATGAGATAATGACTGAAATAAAAACATGGATGCAGAGGAAAAAGCTCAAATTAAATGATGATAAAACAGAATGTATGTTTTTTGGCACAAAGGTGGCTTTGAAGAATTACCAGTTAATTCAAAGTATAAAAATTGATGATGCTGATGTTGGGATTGTGCCTGTTGTGAAAAATTTGGGTGTACTGATAGATTGTAATTTGTCAATGAGGGACCAAATTGTGAACACAGTGAAAGTGTGTAACTATCACCTGAGAAACATAGCATTTATTAGAAAATATTTAACAGAGGGCAGTACAAAAATTTTAGTGATGAGTCACGTAATATCAAAGCTTGATTATTGCAATTCTCTGTACTACAAATTGCCCAATACACTACTAAGAAAGCTTCAAAATGTGCAAAACCGGGCGGCTAGACTGATAAAAGGCATTAAACCAAGGGAGAGAATAACTCCTACACTGATCGATCTACATTGGTTACCTGTTAAGGCTAGAATTGAATTTAAAATTTGCTTGTTGACTCACAAAGCACTTACAAGTGATAAACCTAAATATCTTCGTGATTGGTTGGTCCCCTACCCTGAAGCTACCAGCGCCGCTGTAAGAGTTAGACATGCCGATGACCCACATAGACTATTCGAAATTAGTGTGAATCATGCAATAGGAGGAAGAACGTTCAGTTATGCTGCACCAAGACTCTTTAACGACCTTCCACTGATATCAAGAATAGCAATAATGTGGCAGCTTTCAAGAAAAACCTGAAGACTTATCTTTTTAGAAAGTGTTATAATAGTGACCTGAAAACTATTAAGCCTGAATACAAATGATAGCGAAATAACTGATAATGATACAGAGCAAAATATTAACTGGAAAGAAATTATTTTTCACACACCAAGGCCCGCCTGAACAGACCTTTAGTGTCTGATGGAGGGCGAGAAATAAACCCGTAAAAGTAAGTAATCCAATATCTAGAGATGTTAGCCGAGTCTTTGACAAGGAATAGCATGAGGGTTTAAAATACAAGCTGTTGGAAGCTAATCATCAGATTTGGCAACTAGGTGGTTGTACAACTTTTTAGACAACCGAGTAGCCATGATTAAAATAAAAGAATATTTAGGACCAGAGTTTTAGTTACTGTCAGGAGTTCCTCAGGGCAGTGTTCTCTCCCCTTCATTATATGACTTTCATATCAGATACCCCTCCTCTTATACAAGGTTGCCCTCAAATCATGTTTGCAGGCGATCACGACCCCAAGTCATAACTTACCCCACTAAAAATAAACCCACGCTACAAAGAAAGACTCTCCGGGAAATAAAAAGAAATGATAACTATGAAAACAGATAGAAAATAACTACAAATATGAATAAATTGAAGCTTCTCTCAATATCAGCTCGCAATCCCGCAGATATTATAATAGATAATGTTAGAATTCAGTTTAAACAGAAAACACTAACACTTGGGTGTAGCATTAAAAAATCTGGCATCCTTCCTCATGTTAAAGCGAGAATAGCTGCAGGTTAACTCTCAATAGATTAAAAAGGTTTCAAGATGTGTCAACCAAAACAACTTAGATTATACAAATCATTAGTAAGACCACAGTTGGAATATCCAGCCATAATATTTGGAGCACTTAGAAAAACTTCATTAAGTAAAATGCAAGCCATTCAAAACAAGGCTTCGAGGCGAGCTTACAAAGAAGGACCTCCCTATTATAGTAAAATACAAGAATTGCATCAGCATTCTAAGTTGGAGCCTCTAAATGTCAGGTTCCACAGGCTTGATCAGACAACCTGGGACAAACTAGCTCTTGATGATGATCTATGCACTCTCACAAGGAATCTCACTACTCAGCGTAATCGGTATCATCATAATTGGTGGAGGTGGTTAGAGACTGCGGTCAACTGTGGTCCTCCCAGGCCCAGATATATAACAAAAAACTGATTCAACGGTTAAAATTTATATTTTATTAAAAACATCATAACTTTTTCAACCATCAAATAGTGTGCAGACAGACATTCTTCATGCAACAGGGCTAGACATTGCGAGAACCAAAAAACAATGTTTTTCCACTACCTGCCGGTCTTTTCCTAGTCAATCTTAGTCGCCTGTATCCTCAGGTGGCCACTAAAACTTATCTAACATCGCATGGGAGTCTGCCCCTCTCTTTTTTTTCCTTCTCGTGTACTTCCCCTTTCTCCCTTTTCCTTATATTTTCCCATCCCGAGATCCTGCTTACGGGATATAATTTGGATTGTATCCAGGGGTACTCATCCTCTCATCCAGCCCCCCCCCCCCTATCCTTATCCTGATCCTGGTCTTTTCCAAAATGTCATCCTATATTGAAAAAAAAAGTTACGCGAACTGCTACGAAACATACAAAGGTGTGTGGGTAGGAATATGACAGTCTTTCGGAAAATTATGTTTCAATGACAATACAAATCTGAAATACATGCCAAAGTTTAGTATGAGTTACCATAACCTTTCTCTGTGAACCAAAGAGATATGTGACATTCGCACACGTAGCCTTACAATCCCAAGGCTGAATAAGGTTGCTTGATCCTATGGCCTAGACTCCAGAGTGCTGCTAGAATGCCTCGGTCAAGACCGTTATGTATCGGTATTAGGGTACCTGAACGGGTGCGTGTATAGTAAAGAGGGGGGAATCTTGCAAATACGTAACCAGATAATTAAACAACAAATTGTAATAGTAAGAGATGGCAATAATTTCATCTATCGGTCCAAAGTCTAAGCAAAATAGTTTTTTTTATTTAGATAAAGACAGAGAGGGTGGGGGGAGGAATAGCGTCTTGCAATTATGCTTTACTCTTATCATTCAAACGATGATAAGAAACTTTTACCAAAAGTTTCACAGCAATTTTACCTTGTCATAAATGTCCAAATACTGTGCATATTAAAAAAAAAAAAAAAAAACTTCAGATACAGTTTGTCTTAAAAAAGAGGAAAATATAGGATACTTTAATTTATAGCCAAATATATGAACCCTATATTTTTTCAACGCAATATTTTGTGTTTTAAGCAATCATGACAATTATTGGGGTAATACTCCCGTTTATGAGTTATTGAACCCATAATATAAATACAATTATGGGAGACCCCAATGAGTAACTGGGTTTTTATGGGTGGGGAAATGCCAAAAACCAGTGATTTACAGCAATGATAATGGTCACAATGGAAAAATTAAAGACAAAATAAAACTGTTGTAAATATAAATAGTTCGTGTATGGGGCTGAAAATTGAAGTGTAATTATCAATGATTTTGCTCAGACGTGGCTCACTTTGCTCGCAAGATTAACATTACATCACTGTTCATATGTTCTGGGAAGGGGTACATTTTGGGCTAGGCTCACATACCCCGTGGGTCATTATTTCGAGGATATTTACTTTCACGCGAGCAACAAGAGCTATACACTTAACGGAGAGCATTTATTAAATCATAATCAATTGCCGTCATTGATGAAATTACATTAAATTTTGAAATAGATTGTATTTGGCCCTCTTATAGATTAGTCTTTGTGAGGGTGGTGAAGCTGAAACTGACGGGAAGGGTAAAAAAAAAATGGCTGTTGTAGAACAACATCCAGGAACTTTCGCATAAATATTTGGAAGCTAGAAATTGGTTAAAATTCACCAGGTAATACAAGCAACGCATGCACAATTACTCACCAACAGTCTCCTAAATGTAAATAATCGAGTTTGAGTGAGAAATTTACTTATAATAGACCGATACCAAACTAGCCAGCACTCGTCTATTTCTTATAGCGAAATCCAGTTTCGCTAGTAATTAAATTATCCTATATTAACCAGAAAAAAACTATAAAAACTAGTCTCAGCTAATAATAAAAATCCAATAGTTTATGTAAAACGCACAACAGTAATACGTTTGTACTTACACCATGCTATCTCGTATTTTGATGAAACTGCCTGTCACTTTTGATGAACTTTTAGTATTTCTAAAATACTCTGGTACATAGTCACTATAAATTTCA
>NC_090739.1:72408375-72410875 GCF_036898095.1 Palaemon carinicauda
TACCACTGAAGGCCTTTCATTAAGGCTGAACTACAGCTGTTGTAAATCCTAAAACTGGATCTCTCTCTCTCTCTCTCTCTCTCTCTCTCTCTCTCTCTCTCTCTCTCTCTCTCTCTCTCTCTCTCTCATTAGTAATATGTTTATTATCCCTTGGCATCAAGCCGTCATATTTTGTCCATAAGAGTCAAAAAATACCGTTAGAAAAGCTCTTCTATGCAAGACTGAATTTGCTAACATCATGTTAACTGAAACTTATACCAAGAAAAAATCTCAGATTTGTAAAATTAAAAAAAAGATAAAAAAAAACAGGAAAAACGAATTGTGCTACGAAAGCAACTTAGCCTGAGCATGTTCATTTAATAAATATTTTATCAATTTTCGGTTGTGTTATATTTGCTTGGCTCAGAGGGCGATTAAGGCGTGTTCCATTAGACACGGGAAAGCGAAAGCAGAGACAAAATTCCTGAGTTTAACCTCAGATAGAAATAATCCTTTCACTGCTGTTTAAGAAATAAGGTTTTTGAAATTTTGTCAGATTAATATAATATTATTCCTTTCCTTGCCATTTATAATGTTTGACTAAAGAATCGACTTTAATTTGAATTTCAAGTATTTGCATATTCGGTGTCAGTTATTAAAAAGAAATGTTTGTTGTCGTGTCCTCATATCATTTGGATAGGCCTTTTATATCTACATCATATCCAGTAATTGTAATATATTAAATTGCTGTTGTTTTTATCATTATTTGGAAAACTTGATATAAAAACACCGCTTCCAAATAATATAGATATATGGCTGGAAATACTTTTGTTTAAATGGCAATGCATATACATACGTAAAATTTTAAATGAGTGTTATATATAGTTAAAAAGGTCATTAACAATGCAAAGATCTGGACGTTGAGCAGCATTGTTCTCGACCTATTTACAATCGTACTCTGAATTTTGTTAGGGTTCAATTTTATGGCCCATAATTTGCACCATGTTCTAATTTTAGCTAAATCTCTATCAAGGGATTCAGCAACGACTGAGCGAAATTCAGGAGATGGAATTGATGCAAAGATGGTAGCATCATCTACGTATGCGACGAGCTTGTTTTCTAGGCCAAATTACATATCGTGTGTGTATAGTATAAAAAGTGATGGACCAAAAGCACTACCCTGAGGAACACCAGGTATCACATTCTCATACTCACTATGGTGCCCAACAACAACTACTCTTTGCAATCTATTAATTAAACGAGGGCCAGTTATGCGAACTTTCTGATCACAATCAAGATATTTCGGTACAGCATTGGAAATTGAAGGGCATCGCATATTTCAGGACGCTTTCAAATGCCAAACTGCAGACTAGGGAAATAATGATTAACTTCAGCATACCTATCTAGACATTTTACCAAGAAACATTAAACATTTTTAGGTGATATGGGAGTTATAGAAATTGGGAGGTATTATGAAGGGCGAGAACTACCTCAAATACATTTATTTGATGTAGAAACATTGCCAATTTCCCCAAATGCAAAAATAACCTCTTCCTGCTAACTTGCAAAAAATAACCGACAATTTAGGAGCTACGAAATCTGCAGTCTTTAAGAAAATACCCTTTGGTTCTGCAACTCCAAAAGCATCAAGATTCATCAATTGTATCTTAATTTCATGAGACTGAAAAGTTAAACTAGTTAGTTTAGCCTCAGGAAAACAGGAATGAGGAAGATCTGGTCTCTCATCACTCTGCTTACAGTCAAACACCTCAGCATTTTCCATTAGACTGTGATTAATAAAGCAATCTGGTTTGTGTAACTAAGTGCAGATTTAAGGGTAGACCACTATTTATGTTCCTGGGTTGTACAAGATAGGGTTTTATGGTCACACTGTATTCCTTTTCAGTTGAATCATAAACTCTCTGAGCAACACTCTTTAGCTGAGTTTAGTTATTCCAAGTCAAATCTGATCATCTGCTGTTTTTTCAAATAAGATAAGCCTCCTGTTTCTCCAAATATGTCCATCTACAATCATCATTGAACCATGGTTTGTCTTTCATTCGGCATTTTAACACACGAAGGGATGCGCCTATCAATCATGTTGACCATAATCTCTCATTTAAGAGAAAACTGGCTTTTATACAATTGTAACCAATTGAAGTGCAAAATATCACTCAAAATGCTTCAGATTTAATATATATCTTTCATGAGTCAGTGTATACTCGGTCCAAGCAGTTATCAAACCTGTGAGTAGTTTCAATTATGGTTTTCTCATAGCCTGAGTCAGAGACAAAGCTTAGAAGTCATGGTGATCAGTAGGAGAAAAATAGTTTAACCATCACCTACCGTATTTTTCAAAGGTTTGATGGTTTTAAAGGTTGTTCATGGGTAGCAGAGACAAGGGACGGGATAATGTCTTAGTTACCAGCCATACATACATGTGATTATCAATTATGGCCCCTCTCGATCCAGGCTAGGACCAGGGAGGGACAGACAATGGCTACTGATGATTCAATATGTA
>NC_090739.1:72415875-72418375 GCF_036898095.1 Palaemon carinicauda
GGATTGCAAGCGAAAAATATAATAGATTGATGCAAAGTACGAGAAAATTATTTTATCGTTTTCATTGGAATGATTTTCCTACATATGAGAACTACGAGTTTCAATAAAGTGTTTTATCAGACGATATATTCCTATTTTATTTCCCTGCCGGTGCTTCCCAGACAAGTTTACAGGAGGGTCCATACATCAGAGATTCTAGTAGTTGGGGAGCCCAGTGGAGTTCATTTACACTTTTGGGAAAGAAAGGTTTGATCATGTTGATCAGCTGCTACTAATATAGGAATAGAGAAAAGAAAAGAAAAAAAAAACATTTCTTAAGTTCAATATTCCTGGAGTTTAGAGAGGGCAGGCCCCAGGCCCTCCCCAAAATATGCCTTTATTTACACTTTAAAGAACAAGATTGTAATTAACATGGATCAGTACCATCATACTACTAAGTTGAAATATGCAACTTAAGAAAGAAAAAAATTCAGTTTTCAAATTTAACAAGGGTTCTTTTGGAGGGTTCATTAGGTTTTTAATTACTCATTCGAGAACAAGGTTGAAACTCATACTGGTGAATGACCTTACATACCTTATCCAAAATATATCACTTAAGAAAACACATTCCCTGGCATTTTTGCTTAAGGAAGGTCAGTTAGGGTCAGGTAGGGTCCAAAGTAGGTTACATACATTTCAGAGAACAGTGGTGAATTTCATGTTACTTATACGTTTTGCACCCTAATTTGAAATAACCAGCCCTTTGCGTCAATAGCCGTAGGAGGAGATGATGATGATGAGCTCAAGAAACAATGTTTTCAGGGGTTTACATATAAGAAAGTACTTTTGGGGAGTTCAATAGGATTTCAAATACACTTCCAAGATCAAGGTTGAAACTCATAATGGTGAGTCAGCTTGCACATCTTATCCAAATTACATCACTCAAGAAAATATATTCCCAGGTATTTTTGTTTATGAAGGGTGAGTTATGGTGTCAATTAGCCTAAACTAGTTATGTTCGGAACTTGTAAAACTTTCCTATAACTCACTTTGATCATATCTTTTGTATTCCTAATATAAATAAACAACTTAAAAATCAATATTATCAGGGGTTTTTATGTTTCAAAGGTTCTTGTTTAAGGCCCAAATGCGTCTCAGTTACACTTTTGTCCCTCTGATACGGTTTCTGGAGTACCCTTGACAATTATGAGTTAACACACACTCTCAGGGTCCGACACCTTGCATGACACAATGGGCATATTATATCAGACACAGAGCAGGTATTCCTCTACAGGACCCTACCCACAAAGAGGTAGGCAGGATAAAGATAAACCTGAAACAGACATGTCCCTGCTGTGACGGGCCGAGAGAGGAGTTGTGAACTCAAAGGCAGATTGGAAACGACTGAGTTATATTGTTGTGGAACACTCTCCTTATATACAAAACATCAAGGCAACAGGACATGACAAGTTCACAAGACAGACAATATCACAGAGGAAAAACCAGACAGGAATTTTCATGTTCGTTTTAGTGCGAGGGAGGAGCGAAGATACAAGCATAATATATACAAAAGGAATTATGTACAATTGTGTGAAACACGGTTGGTACACTGCCAAAGATGGAAGGTAAGAAAAGGAGGAGGAAATTAGATGTCCCAGATAAAGACCTACCACCCTACAGGAAAAAGCCATGAATGAATGACTTCTCCTATGAATCAGCTCTGCGCTACTTCAGAATTCAACATGCTCTTTGAAAAATATACTTGTTACTCTCAGTCAACATTAGATGGAACCCATGGCCCAATTGCAAGAGTTTACATGCAATGCATAAATAGAATCAACCTATACCACACCATTGACAGAGCAGTCAGAGAGTGTGATGTCAACCTGTACACATGGGCACTTACCCAAGCAATTAACATCTTTTCTCGGGACCAATCGACAAAATTATGCCAGGTGGATGTCAAAACATCAACTTGATCTGATGAATCTACCTTCCAAACATCCAGGCTTAAAAGAAATGCAGATTGCTGTACTTTTCAGTATCCGTAGAACAGGAAATCAATTCAGCAGAATTCCCGTATATTTGACTATTGAACAAACAATGCAGATGCTGCATCAAGGATGACAGGCTACACAGATTCCACCAACAACTTCACTGTCCGTCTTTGATGGAGTGCTACCAAAGGTGCCAGAGCTGGAATGGCTTGAATGAATAAAGCTGGTGACATGCAGGCAGAATTAACACCAAGCCGTATCGCACGTGACAACAACGCCCTCAGTAAATTACTTCAGATGATCGACCAAGACTTTTCCGAGCCATTCACTGTAAAATTAGAATTGTTAATATTCAGACAGGAAAAGCTGCAACTGATGAAATTTCTGAGTCATTACTTAACATTAAGAGCAAAGGCAGAGAAAAGCATAATAATTTTGTTTTAGAGTGTGTGGAAAATGCTGAAATATTCGAGAAGCCCATCTCCCAAAATTCCTTAAAACACTTGGTGACCAAGGTGCAAGAA
>NC_090739.1:72420875-72423375 GCF_036898095.1 Palaemon carinicauda
CATTTTCTGCATCACCCAAATCTTGTTTCCTTTTTTATGGCCTCAGAGGCAAGTCGGTGATGAAATCTTGCAAATTTGTGTTGATCAATAAAACGATTAAAACCATCTTTTTACCTTTTCTAACATTCCTGCTCAAGACGAATGACAATTTGAATCCGATTTGGAAATGCACCGGTATTCCATATTTTTCCTAACAGAGAGACTAAGAATCTTTTGGAGCTCGTTTAGGAAAGCATTCAACTTTCCTATTGATGAAGAAAAACTAATTGGAGTCGAACAACGAGCTGGGAGAATTTTGAAGACTATTTCAGATTTGGTCCTTCAATATTCTCTACTTCTGTGCAGTTTCCGCTTTATTCTGCAAAATCTTTGTTTTTGGATCTCCAACATTATGGGCTATACTTTCTCATTTCAAATCTGCACAGTCGTAAACTGATCAACAAATAATTAGTTCTCCTTTTCGGATACTTTATTTTTCCTGTCTCCCTCGTCTTCCTGTATTTCCTGTCCGAATCCTTCCAAATAAATCAGTCATTAGTCTTCAAGATTCTTGTTTTGCTTTTCAAGACTGCCTTCCTGTTTCCACTTGTCATCCCTTTCTTCTTAGAAGGAAGAAGTCTTCAAAACAAGAACATTGAAGACTTCTTCTTTCTCTCCATGAGGAAAAAGAAGTCTTCAAAACAAAAATCTTGACTGCCTTCCTGATTCCACTTGTCCTTAATCCCTTTCTTCTTAGAAGAAAGAAGTCTTCAAAGCAAGAATCTTGAAGACTTCTTCTTTCTCTCCATGAGGAAGAAGAAGTCTTCTAAGTAGAAGTCTTCAAAACTCTTGTTTTGCTTTTCATGACTGCCTTCCTGATTCCACTTGTCATCCATTTCTTCTTAGAGGAAAGAAGTCTTCAAAACAAAAACATTGCAGATTTCTTCTTTCTCTCCATGAGGAAAAAGAAGTCTTCTAAACAAGAATCTTGAAGATTTCTTCTTCCTCATGGAGAGAAAGAAGAAGTCTTCAAGATTCTTGTTTTGCTTTTCATGACTGCCTTCCTGATTCCACTTGTCATCCCTTTCTTCTTAAAAGAAAGAAATCTTCAAAACAAGAACATTGAAGACTTCTTCTTTCTCTCCATGATGAAAAAGAAGTCTTCAAAACAAGAATCTTGACTGCCTTCCTGATTCCACTTGTCCTTGATCCCTTTCTTCTTAGAAGAAAAAAGTCTTCAAAGCAAGAATCTTGAAGACTTCATCTTTCTCTCCCTAAGGAATAAGAAGTCTTCTAAACCAGAATCTTGAAGACTTCTTCCTCCTCATGGAGAGAAAGAAGTCTTCAAGATTCTTGTTTGCTTTACATGACTGCCTTCCTGATTCCACCTTTCATGTTTTTTAAAAATAAGCCAGATACAGGAACACTCTATTGTTGGCTGGGTGGGGCTTCCCACTTCCTGCCAGCCCGGAGGGACTCCCCCTTCCCGCGGGCAGGGCGGGGCTCCCCCCTTCCCGCTGGCAGGGTGGGGCTACCCCCTTCCCGCTGGCAGGGCGGGGCTCCCCCCTTCCCGCTGGCAGGGCGGGGCTCCCCCTTCCCGCTGGCAGGGCAGGACTCCGCCCTTCCCGCTGGCAGGGCGGGGCTCCCCCCTTCCCGCTGGCAGGGCAGGGCTCCCCCCTTCCTGCTGGCAGGGCAGGGCTCCCCCCTTCCCACTGGCAGGGCAGGGCTCCCCCCCCTTCCCGCTGGCAGGGCGGGGCTCCCCCATTCCCGCTGGAAGGGCGGGACTCCGCCCTTCCCGCTGGTAGGGCGGGGCTCCCCCCTTCCCGCTGGCAGGGCGGGGCTCCCCCCTTCCCGCTGGCAGGGCAGGACTCCGCCCTTCGCGCTGGCAGGGCGGGGCTGCCCCCTTCCCGCTGGCAGGGCGGGGCTCCCCCCTTCCCGCTGGCAGGGCAGGGCTCCCCCTTCCCGCTGGCAGGGCAGGGCTCCCCCCTTCCCACTGGCAGGGCAGGGCTCCCCCCCCTTCCCGCTGGCAGGGCGGGGCTCCCCCCCTTCCCGCTGGAAGGGCGGGACTCCGCCCTTCCCGCTGGTAGGGCGGGGCTCACCCCTTCCCACTGGCAGGGCGGGGTTTCCCCCCTTCCCGCAGGCAGGGCGGGGCTCCACCCTTCCCGCTGACAGGGCGGGGCTCCTCCCTTCCCGCTGGCAGGGCGGGGCTCCCCCCTTCCCGCTGGCAGGGCGGGGCTCCCCCCTTCCCGCTGGCAGGGCAGGGCTCCCCCCTTCCTGCTGGCAGGGCAGGGCTCCCCCCTTCCCACTGGCAGGGCGGGGCTCCCCCCCTTCCCGCTGGCAGGGCGGGGCTTCCCCCTTCCCGCTGGAAGGGCGGGACTCCGCCCTTCCCGCTGGTAGGGCGGGGCTCCCCCCTTCCCGCTGGCAGGGCGGGGCTCCCCCTTCCCGCTGGCAGGGCAGGACTCCGCCCTTCCCGCTGGCAGGGCGGGGCTGCCCCCTTCCCGCTGGCAGGGCGGGGCTCCCC
>NC_090739.1:72428375-72435875 GCF_036898095.1 Palaemon carinicauda
GTCATTGTATGAAAATCAATGTGTGGATGGACACTGGCACCAAATGTCAAGGCAACAGGTGCTACGTCAATATTTCGGCCATAGCTGAGTAGTAGGATGGCTAGGGCACCAGCCACCCGTTGAGATACTACTGCTTGAGAGTTATTGGGTCCTTTGACTCGCCAGACAGTACTACATTGGATCCTTCTCTCTATTTATGTATCATTTCCTTTTGCCTGCACATACACCGAATAGTCTGACCTATTCTTTACATATTCTCCTCTGTCCTGAGACCCCTGACAACACTGAGAATACCAAAAAAATCTTCCTCGCTCTAGGGGTTAACTACTGCAAATTGTTCAGTGGCTACTTTCCTCTTGGTAAGGGTAGAAGAGCCTCTTTAGCTATGGCAACCAGCTCTTCTAGGTGAAGGACACTCCAAAATCAAACAATTTTTCTCTCTGGTCTTGGATAGTACCATAGCCTCTGTACCATGGTTTTTCGATGTCTTGGTCTAGAGTTCTCTTGCTTGAGAGTACGCTCGGGCACACTATTCTTATTTCTCTTTCTCTTGTTTTTTCTAGTTTTTATAGTTTATATATGAAATATTCATTTCAATGTTGTTACCGTTCTTTAAACATTTTATTCTAATTGTTAATTACTTTTTTGTAGTTTCTTTATTTTCTTTCCTCACTGGGCTATTTTTGCTTGTTGGAGCCCTCGGGCTTATAGCATCTTGCTTTTCCAACTAGGGTTGTAGCTTAGAAAATAATAATAATAATAATAATAATAATAATAATAATAATAATAATAATAATAATAATAACCTCGAAAGATTAGGTCCAAAGTTTGTGAAGCCATACTAGGTTTTCATGCTTTCACAGAATGCGATTACACCTCATCCTTCATTAAGAAAGGAAAGAAGCGCCCGCTAAAAATTGTTGAAGACAGTTAGGTCTACCTCGTGCTCTCTCTGCATTGACAATGGGTGAAGTAGATAAACCTACATGCAAACTTCTTGGAGATAATGCTGCCAAGATATATGGTGCAAAGAAGGTAAGGCCCCTGAACAAGCACAGGTTCCTATGTTTCGAGAAGTCGTTTTGACCAAAGAAGGGCAAGGTGCTAAGGTACTGTTTGCAAGTCTGAAGGGTGTAGATGCAAGCTGTATTCCATCCTTTGAAAATGTCATCCAGCACAAGATACATCGCAGCAACTTCGTGGCAATGACATGGCATGCAGCATGTGACAAGATGATCCCCAAAAAGCTATTAAAAGGATGGGAACTCGTGGACAATGCCTACCAAATGTCGGATTCTGTTCACCCTGACTCTGCTCATTCAACTGACGACGACAGTGATGCTAAGACTCAGACTTCGATGACAATGAGAGTGATGTAGATGTATGCAGTGAGACTGATAACTGACTGATAGTAAAATAAAATGTAGCTTGTTTCACCAAGTTCCCATCATAATTTAGTGTAATTGAAAACCTAATGAACCCTCCAAAAGAATCCTTCTTAAATGGAAACCCCTGAAGATATTGTTTCTTAAACTGGATATTTCAAATCATGGATGCAAAAGATATAAGTAACATAAATTCACTATTGTTCTCTGAAATATATTTATAACCTATTTTTTACCCTATCTGACCCCAACTGACCTTTCCTACGCAAGAATGCCAGGGAATATATTTTCTTATGTGATGTATTTAATATAAGGCATATAAGATCATTCACCAGTATGAGTTTCAAATTTGTTCTTGAAAGTGTAATTAAAAACCTACTGAACCTTACAAAAGAACCCTTCTTAAATGTGAGCCCCTGAAATTTTGTTTTCTTAAGTTACATATTTCAACTGAGTAGTATGATGGTACTGATCCATGTTACTTTCAATCTTGTTCTTTAAAGTTTGAATAAAGGCTTATTTTTGGGAGGGCTTAGGTGCCTGCCCCCTCTAAACCCCAGGAATGTTGAACTTAAGAAATGCCTTTTTTTAATTCCCATATTAGTAGCAGCTGATCAACATGATCAAACCTTTCGTTCCCAAAAGTATAGAAGAACTGACCTGGGCTCCCTGACTATAGAGCCAAGTACTGGGGCGGCCTCTGAAATTTCAGGGCAGACCTGTGTGTGCGTACTTAAACGTTAGTGTGAACATCCTGCACAGTCTTTTTTTTTTTTTTTTTTTTTTTTTGCCTGCGCGGGAGACCTAAGTAAATCAATAATCTCAATCGATATGCCAGACAGACTTGTTCAGGCAGACCTGTGCAGGCGTACCTGAATATTTGTGTGAACATCCTGCGCAGTTTTATTTCTGCCTACACAAGAGACCTAAGCAAATAATTCATCTCAATCGATATGCGTACCAGAATATGATCAGTGTGAACAATCTGCATAGTTTTCTCTGCCTGCACAGGATCCTGAGCAAACAGTTTATCTCAATCTATATCCCAGACAGATTTTTTTATGTAGACCTGTATAGGTATATACTTGAAGGTTAATGCCAGCGTTTACTCACATGTCGACCTTGCCATCCTTGGATATCTGGATCTGCCCATCTACGAACGAAGGTAATCTTGGTTTCTGTGGAACTGGTCTTTCAGGTTTACACATGGTAACATTCGTGCACCTGTCGAAGCAACATCTGTGTCCGGTGGAACAGTTGGAGTTTCCAGAACACTCTTCCATCGTAGTGTTGGCTGTTCCTAGTTCCAAAACGCAGACTCGGGATTGTTTAGGGCACCGTTTCTCATTTTCTGGAAGAATTTATTATGAAACATGGGATTCTTTTACGTTGTGTTGAATGAATATTAGGTTGATGCAAACCAAAGAAAAGGCCTTCAAGACATATTTATGAGGAAACTTCCACACGCTAATATATAAAATTGCTATAGATTTTTTCCACAAGATCATTAATTTGAAATGGGTTTAAAGGTAAGGCAGACGAAACCGTGTTCCATAAGGTCCTTTTACATGCAATTCAAAATACCACAACATAAAAAAAAACTATTATAAGATTTAGTGTGTAGAATTATGACTTAGAGGGCCTAGAAAAATCAAGTCATATGAAAAAAGAAAAAAAAAACTTTTTCGTTACGAGAATCGCAACACATTTTTTTTCGGAACACTAAAACGAAGATGCACTAACCCAGCAGTTCTTTGCAGCAGTCAGTCAGGGGTTCTCCTTCGTTGCAAGCATCCGGACAAACATTTTCATCCTTCCAGTCTTCGGGAAATATGCTGTACACGATGTTTCTAATTTGGTCATTCACTACGAATGGGGCCTCACTGTAAAATGGAAATAATTAAAAAACTACATTTTTTCTGAAAGTTACCACACTGTCCATCTCTCTCTCTCTCTCTCTCTCTCTCTCTCTCTCTCTCTCTCTCTCCTTGGTGATACAGTATTTGGTTAGCATGTTTGCTTGCTTTTGAGAAATGTAGTTTCAAACCAACAACAGTACATGGTATACCTGAAATTTTCAAATTTAGTTTTTCTGTTTTCCGTAATTTCATGCAAAGAATCAGTAATTATTTTACAACGTTTATTGAGGTTTTGAAATATATGATTTCTAAAGAAAATAAACATTTGAGGTTACGGAAAATTTCCCCAAAAACGACAATTAAATCGAAACTGAAATGGCCAAAAGGAAGACAAATAGGCTTAAATCTGTTGATTTAAGAAATTATAGTTCTGAACAAAAGTAATATTTACAAAATGATGAAGCGCCTGAACTTTGAATACATGTGTATGATAATTATTTACCTCAAATCTCTCTCTCTCTCTCTCTCTCTCTCTCTCTCTCTCTCTCTCTCTCGTTTCGTGTAAAGATACCTGATATTTTGAACATTCAAGGATATGTAGAGGCCACTTTTTTTCATTCTAAAGCAACTTGCATTCCGATGTAATTTCAAAAACTGTCCAACACATTCTTCATTTTATTATGATTTTCCGTTAAATAATTCAAGACTCTTGAACAAAAATAATATAAAAAATTTACTTAATACTGTCAAGACTAGCTCATTCACATATATGTCTTACAAAAATACGGGACCTAAATAAGTCTGAGGAAAAGTTGTTAAAATGTGTGTTATGAAGTTAGAAACTGAAGTTTATAAACATGTCCTTGACATTTTCAGTCACATAAACATAAACTTGATTCATAATTTTGCTTGCATATACGGAACATGCACGTACAGCATGTGTGTGTGCGTGTTTGCATGTATGTATTTGTCAGTGTATGTGTTTTGGGATTGGGGGTCCACCTATATATATATATATATATATATATATATATAATGTTACTTTTTCAGGCATTTTTAAATAAACATACCGTTACTTAAAAAGTTATTTGCGTATACAGGTCCTCTCTTTAGCTTCAAAGTGCATGGATATTCCTATTTAATCCTACAGTAACATCTTATGCCTTAATCAAGTCCTTTCGAATCTGATTTGCAAATACGTTTAACTTTTATGATAAAAATTGCTTATCCACATATTTCTCTCACCACCAACAAAGTAAACACGTCCATCTTTCCCTATTAAGTGCGAGAAATTATTTTGGTATACCGAAAGTTCATTTCCAAGCAATTAGTCTAATGCTATGCACAAGTACTCTTCTTTCTTTAGTAAATGGATAATTAAATCGGACATATCCATTCTAAAAAAATCTAAATACAGATATGGATTAATGACATAAGTCTTTGCCTAAATGTCATTTAGTCACACCCTGTCGCCAACTAACATGTTTAACATGCACTTTTACAACTAAATGCTTTCAAGTCTTTTGAGTACTCATGTTTTGCACACATTCTTATTAATACTAATTTCAATCACAGTGATCAAGTTTTGAGAAACCTTAAAAGTCACATTCCTTTTGAAAATACATTATAGCAGATGGACCACGCTTTCTCCTTCAAAATACATCAGCATCTTTTATAAAAACAAATATACAGTACTGTATATCAATCATTATGCCAGGTTTCGAAAGTCTAGTTACGCATATTTCCAAATCCTAAGTCCCGAATTCGTACTCTCAGGAATTACAGTACACGCACAAAAACCCAATTTTGTCAGAATTCTTAAGTTTACAAACATAGCATTCTACCAATACTCATATGCAATAACATTGCTAACTTTTAACATTCAATACCTCAAGCACACATGTACAGTTCACCTGCTTATCCATTTTTCATCATGCACGTACAAATTTTGTAAAAAAAAGATAAAAAGCTTTTTAAGTTACACAACTGTTTTACTCTTTAAAAAAAAATGTGGGCCCTATGCAAAAGCTTCGTTATTCGAAACACACACACACCTACACACACACACACACATTTATATATATATATATAAATATATATATATATATATGTATATATATATATATATATATGTATATATATGTATATATATATATATATATATATATATAATTTATATATATATATATATATATATATATATATACTTTTAATTAGACTGTATCAATACCCATCATTTGCTTATATGGAGCCTTATAGCCGATATATAAACTTTAATTTCTAACATCGTGCACACGTTTTAACTGTTTTACATGGACTTGTCTGTGTCCCATCTTTTCAAAGATATTAAGCACCAAAGAGTCTTCTGTCCTTGTTTTCGGTTTGCATTGTCAAATTTAATTTCAACATTCACTCCATTCTATATATCCACTTCACATCTTATACACATAAACAAAATTACTGAACAACCTGAATGATATTATGTACACTGTCAGAAAAAAATCCGTAATTTTAATTGGAAATTCTCCGTTGGAATATACTGTTCTAAACCGTATTTCAGTAAAATACAGGTGACCGTAATTCTACCTTACTTTGTTATCATCTACGGGTTGGTGACCGTAATATCACTCATTTACATCAATATATCCGGTTTTAAAACGGTAAAAATCCTGGAATAAATGTTTCCAGGCATTTACCGTGTTTTCATGCAAAGTTTTAAGTTTACTTTTGTGATATCAGTCGGATTTTGATAACTTTCTTTCAAAACTTTCTTTGTCTAATAGATGCAATTGCAACAGGTCACTCTCTTTTGCAATGTATTATTAAACTAATCGGTTAGGCAATATACACATAGCTATATAAATAGCTGAGAATTCACATGTGATACAGAATACATTTATCTAAATCAAAAACAAATTCAAGCTTTTGCCATGAAGGATCTTTTAAATGTTCATTCGTATTTTTACATAATAATAATAATGATAATAATAATAATAATAATAATAATAATAATAATAATAATAATAATAATAATAATAATCAAGGCCAATCATAAGAACTTTCTTCCTATAATCGAGGAATTTCTGCACATCATGGAAAATTGTAAGAAAAGCATCACATGCTCCAAGGTCTTTGCGAAAGCCAAATTGTAAACTAAGGAAGAGTTTATTTCCTTTAGCACACCTATAGACAATTTACCAAAAGACATTTAAAAATACTAGATAATATGGGAATTATGATATTAGACGATAATTAGCAGTGGTAGAGCCACTGCAGTAATATTACCAATTGTCCAACACATGAAAAAATCCTCTATTTTTGCTAACTGGCAAAAATTTGATAGATAATTTAGAACTAAGAGATCAGTGGTCTTTATTAAAAATAAAGGAAAAATACCATTTGAGTCTATACACCCATAAACATCAAGGTTCATCAGTTGTGTTTTAATTTCACGGGACCGGAAAGCTAACTAGATGTGCCTAACCTCAAGAAAACAAGAATAAGGAAGATCGAGTTTCTCATTACTCTGTTTACTGTCAAACATATCAGCCAAAATGGCAGCTTTTATCTTTGGACTGTGGTTTAAGTAAAGGAGGAACTGTTGCTTTTACACCAAAGAGTGAAGATTTAAGGGTAGCCCACCACCTATGTTCCTGGGTTGTACCAGAAAGGGTTTCTTTTATGGGTAAATTGTATTCCTTTTCGGTTGAAGCATTAACTCTCTGAGCAGCACCTCTTAGCTGAGTATACATATTCCTAGTCAAATCTGATCTGTTATCCTTCCAAAGATGATAGGCCTCCTGCTTCTCCAAAAATGCTAGTCTAAAATCGTCATTGAACCAGAACTTGTCCTTCACTATGTTTCAACACACAAAGGGATACAGCTATCAATTATGTTATCCAAATTCTTATTCAAAAGAACAGCAGGCTCAACAATTTTCTACTATTGTAACCAATTCAAAGGCAAAAACATCACTCGAAATGCCATTCCATTCTGCTTGACATATATTATATATATATATATATATATATGTGTGTGTGTGTGTGTGTGTGTGTATATATATATATATGTATATATATATATATATATATATATACCTGTATATATATATATATATATATATATATATATATTGCATAAGTATATCATATGGATAGGCTGCTCTGTCTTAGTTACCAACGAAATCAATGCACGATAGAGAGTCTGTGCATACTACTGTAGGTCCCAGCTTCACTTATGATTTGCTCACAACCGG
>NC_090739.1:72440875-72467421 GCF_036898095.1 Palaemon carinicauda
AGTCTCTTCTACCATTACCAAGAAGAAAGTGGCCACTGATCTTTAACAGTGCAGTAGTTAACCCCTTGAGCTAAGCACTAAACCTTCTCTTTAATGGGAAATGAATGCAGAAATTTCTATCCGCCTTTGGCAGGATTCGATCCAACACGCTTAAGGCTAAAGCGAGGATGCAATTGGCTACTTGGCTTTTCTGATTAGTACGTCCTCACACCCTCAACGTTAACCTCTACATACAATTTCAAACTACCACTGTTTACATATGAAATAGAATTAAATTCAACCGCACATAACGGTCAAATCCAAAATACTAAAGTAAAAGGCAAGATACTTCCTCCTGATTCAACAGATATATAAAAGGAAAAGAGTTTGAGCTTGATTTTACACTGCAGTTGTTACCTAGACTGGATAAAATACATTATATAGAACTTTTTCCACAACTTCCAGACCGGACGGCTGACTTTGTTCACCCTACTATGATGGTGAGATGAAATAAATCTCTAATGCTAGCAACTTTTCTAATTGCTTGAGAGTCCTTGTTTCAATCCTAATATGAAGAAGAAACGGTTTTAAATTGCACAGAGTACTTTATTTTCATTTCCATTATTTCACTAAGTAAGGGAATTTCAAATATGTCCTCATTTTGGGGATAAGTTCTGCCTAATTCTTGGGCTCTTACCTATGACAGCCTCAGTTAGTAGTGCCTGTCTTTCTTCACCTAACAAGCAATTTGTGTACCTGGTTATTAGCCATCCATTGCAGTTGGACGCTTGGTTAGAGAGAGAGAGAGAGAGAGAGAGAGAGAGAGAGAGAGAGAGAGAGAGAGAGAGAGAGAGAGAGAGAGAGAGAGAGAGAGGATAAGCTCGTAAGTGTTCTTCCGGCATCTAGAATATGTGGTAGCATACCAAAACCGTATTCCTCAACGCTCATCCCCACCCACATCAACTACGAAGTAAAGCCATGCCTAAGATATTAGTCTACCAATAATCAAGAATATAACTATAAACATATTCATTATCAACGAATAATGATTAAAACTCCTACTTTGAAATAGATTTATATATATATCTCTCTCTCTCTCTCTCTCTCTCTCTCTCTCTCTCTCTCTCTCTCTCTCTCTCTTCTAAGCATCATATGTTAACTCCTCGTACTGGATACGGGTACACAAATAATCATGTTCCTTAAAATCCAATTTGCCTAAGTTCACCGCCAAAATGAATAGGGTTAAGAGTTGTTAGTTAACTGTTGCTGATCGCAGCTAGATTGGAAAGAGAGTAAAAGAAGAAAAACTAGAAGCCATTCTCTGAAGCTATGTCAAAACAACAATTACCCATCTGAACTATGTATGACCATACACTCTCTCTCTCTCTCTCTCTCTCTCTCTCTCTCTCTCTCTCTCTCTCTCTCTCTCTCTCTCCTGAAAACCCGAAGTTAAATCCTCGGACTGGAAGACGGTAGACAAATAATCCTGTTCCCTAAAATCTAGTCTGCATCTCCTCACTTCAACAATGAAACATGTATCTGGTTGTTAGTGAACTGTTGCTGGTCGCAGTTAGATTGGGAAGAGACTAAACGAGGGAAAAACTAGAAGCCATTGTTTTAAGCTATGTCAGAACAACAATTACCCATCTGAACTATGTATGACCATACAGTCTCTCTCTCTCTCTCTCTCTCTCTCTCTCTCTCTCTCTCTCTCTCCTGAGAACCCTAAGTTAAATCCTCGGACTGGAAGACGGTAGACAAATAATCCTGTTCCCTAAAATCTAGTCTGCATCTCCTCACTTCAACAATGAAACATGTATCTGGTTGTTAGTGAACTGTTGCTGGTCGCAGTTAGATTGGGAAGAGACTAAACGAGGGAAAAACTAGAAGCCATTGTTTTAAGCTATGTCAGAACAACAATTACCCATCTGAACTATGTATGACCATACAGTCTCTCTCTCTCTCTCTCTCTCTCTCTCTCTCTCTCTCTCTCCTGAGAATCCTAAGTTAAATCCTCGGACTGGAAGACGGTAGACAAATAATCCTGTTCCCTAAAATCTAGTCTGCATCTCCTCACTTCAACAATGAAACATGTATCTGGTTGTTAGTGAACTGTTGCTGGTCGCAGTTAGATTGGGAAAAGAGTAAACGAGGGAAAAACTAGAAGCCATTGTCTGAAGCTATGTCAAAACAACAATTACCCATCAGAACTATGTATGACCATACAGTCTCTCTCTCTCTCTCTCTCTCTCTCTCTCTCTCTCTCTCCTGAGATCCCCAAGTTAAATCCTCGGACTGGAAGACGGTAGACAAATAATCCTGTTCCCTAAAATCTAGTCTGCATCTCCTCACTTCAACAATGAAACATGTATCTGGTTGTTAGTGAACTGTTGCTGGTCGCAGTTAGATTGGGAAAAGAGTAAACGAGGGAAAAACTAGAAGCCATTGTCTGAAGCTATGTCAAAACAACAATTACCCATCAGAACTATGTATGACCATACAGTCTCTCTCTCTCTCTCTCTCTCTCTCTCTCTCTCTCTCTCTCTCTCTCTCTCTCCTGAGAACCCTAAGCTAAATCCTCGGACTGGAAGACGGTAGACAAATAATCCTGTTCCCTAAAATCTAGTCTGCATCTCCTCACTTCAACAATGAAACATGTATCTGGTTGTTAGTGAACTGTTGCAGGTCGCAGTTAGATTGGGAAAAGACTAAACGAGGGAAAAACTAGAAGCCATTGTCTGAAGCTATGTCAAAACAACAATTACCCATCCGAACTATGTATGACCATACAGTCTCTCTCTCTCTCTCTCTCTCTCTCTCTCTCTCTCTCTCTCTCTCTCCTGAGAACCCTAAGTTAAATCCTCGGACTGGAAGACGGTAGACAAATAATCCTGTTCCCTAAAATCCAGTTTGCCTCTCCTCACTTCAACAATGAAACATGTATCTGGTTGTTAGTGAACTGTTGCTGGTTGCAGCTATATTGGGAAGAGACTAAAAGAGGGAAAAACTAGAAGCCATTGTCTGAAGCTATGTCAAAACAACAATTACCCATCAGAACTATGTATGACCATACAGTCTCTCTCTCTCTCTCTCTCTCTCTCTCTCTCTCTCTCTCTCTCTCTCTCCTGAGATCCCCAAGTTAAATCCTCGGACTGGAAGACGGTAGACAAATAATCCTGTTCCCTAAAATCTAGTCTGCATCTCCTCACTTCAACAATGAAACATGTATCTGGTTGTTAGTGAACTGTTGCTGGTCGCAGCTAGATTGGGAAGAGTAAAAGAGGGAAAAACTAGAAGCCATTGTCTGAAGCTATGTCAAAACAACAATTACCCATCAGAACTATGTATGACCATACACTCTCTCTCTCTCTCTCTCTCTCTCTCTCTCTCTCTCTCTCCTGAGAACCCCTAAGTTAAATCCTCGGACTGGAAGACGGTAGACAAATAATCCTGTTCCCTAAAATCCAGTTGCCATCTCCTCACTTCAACAATGAAACATGTATCTGGTTGTTAGTGAACTGTTGCTGGTTGCAGCTAGAGTGGGAAGGACTAAAAGAGGGAAAAACTAGAAGCCATTGTCTGAAGCTATGTGAAAACAACAATTACCCATCAGAACTATGTATGACCATACAGTCTCTCTCTCTCTCTCTCTCTCTCTCTCTCTCTCTCCTTAACACCCCAAGTTAAATCCTCGGACTGGAAGACGGTAGACAAATAATCCTGTTCCCTAAAATCCAGTTTGCCTCTCTTCACTTCAACAATGAAACATGTATCTGGTTGTTAGTGAACTGTTGCTGGTCGCAGCTAGATTGGGAAGAGACTAAAAGAGGGAAAAACTAGAAGCCATTGTCTGAAGCTATGTCAAAACAACAATTACCCATCAGAACTATGTATGACCACACAGTCTCTCTCTCTCTCTCTCTCTCTCTCTCTCTCTCTCTCTTCTAAACACCCCAAGTTAAATCCTCGGACTGGAAGACGGTAGACAAATAATCCTGTTCCCTAAAATCCAGTTTGCCTCTCTTCACTTCAACAATGAAACATGTATCTGGTTGTTAGTGAACTGTTGCTGGTCGCAGCTAGAGTGGGAAGAGACTAAAAGAGGGAAAAACTAGAAGCCATTGTCTGAAGCTATGTGAAAACACAATTACCCATCAGAACTATGTATGACCATACAGTCTCTCTCTCTCTCTCTCTCTCTCTCTCTCTCTCTTCTAAACACCCCAAGTTAAATCCTCGGACTGGAAGACGGTAGACAAATAATCCTGTTCCCTAAAATCCAGTTTGCCTCTCTTCACTTCAACAATGAAACATGTATCTGGTTGTTAGTGAACTGTTGCTGGTCGCAGCTAGATTGGGAAGAGACTAAAAGAGGGAAAAACTAGAAGCCATTGTCTGAAGCTATGTCAAAACAACAATTACCCATCAGAACTATGTATGACCATCAGTCTCTCTCTCTCTCTCTCTCTCTCTCTCTCTCTCTCTCTTCTAAACACCCCAAGTTAAATCCTCGGACTGGAAGACGGTAGACAAATAATCCTGTTCCCTAAAATCCAGTTTGCCTCTCTTCACTTCAACAATGAAACATGTATCTGGTTGTTAGTGAACTGTTGCTGGTCGCAGCTAGATTGGGAAGAGACTAAAAGAGGGAAAAACTAGAAGCCATTGTCTGAAGCTATGTCAAAACAACAATTACCCATCAGAACTATGTATGACCATACAGTCTCTCTCTCTCTCTCTCTCTCTCTCTCTCTCTTCTAAACACCCCAAGTTAAATCCTCGGACTGGAAGACGGTAGACAAATAATCCTGTTCCCTAAAATCCAGTTTGCCTCTCTTCACTTCAACAATGAAACATGTATCTGGTTGTTAGTGAACTGTTGCTGGTCGCAGCTATATTGGGAAGAGACTAAAAAGGGAAAAACTAGAAGCCATTGTCTGAAGCTATGTCAAAACAACAATTACCCATCAGAACTATGTATGACCATACAGTCTCTCTCTCTCTCTCTCTCTCTCTCTCTCTCTCTCTTCTAAACACCCCAAGTTAAATCCTCGGACTGGAAGACGGTAGACAAATAATCCTGTTCCCTAAAATCCAGTTTGCCTCTCTTCACTTCAACAATGAAACATGTATCTGGTTGTTAGTGAACTGTTGCTGGTCGCAGCTATATTGGGAAGAGACTAAAAGAGGGAAAAACTAGAAGCCATTGTCTGAAGCTATGTCAAAACAACAATTACCCATCAGAACTATGTATGACCATACAGTCTCTCTCTCTCTCTCTCTCTCTCTCTCTCTCTCTTCTAAACACCCCAAGTTAAATCCTCGGACTGGAAGACGGTAGACAAATAATCCTGTTCCCTAAAATCCAGTTTGCCTCTCTTCACTTCAACAATGAAACATGTATCTGGTTGTTAGTGAACTGTTGCTGGTCGCAGCTATATTGGGAAGAGACTAAAAGAGGGAAAAACTAGAAGCCATTGTCTGAAGCTATGTCAAAACAACAATTACCCATCAGAACTATGTATGACCATACAGTCTCTCTCTCTCTCTCTCTCTCTCTCTCTCTCTTCTAAACACCCCAAGTTAAATCCTCGGACTGGAAGACGGTAGACAAATAATCCTGTTCCCTAAAATCCAGTTTGCCTCTCTTCACTTCAACAATGAAACATGTATCTGGTTGTTAGTGAACTGTTGCTGGTCGCAGCTAGATTGGGAAGAGACTAAAAGAGGGAAAAACTAGAAGCCATTGTCTGAAGCTATGTCAAAACAACAATTACCCATCAGAACTATGTATGACCATACAGTCTCTCTCTCTCTCTCTCTCTCTCTCTCTCTCTTCTAAACACCCCAAGTTAAATCCTCGGACTGGAAGACGGTAGACAAATAATCCTGTTCCCTAAAATCCAGTTTGCCTCTCTTCACTTCAACAATGAAACATGTATCTGGTTGTTAGTGAACTGTTGCTGGTCGCAGCTATATTGGGAAGAGACTAAAAGAGGGAAAAACTAGAAGCCATTGTCTGAAGCTATGTCAAAACAACAATTACCCATCAGAACTATGTATGACCATACAGTCTCTCTCTCTCTCTCTCTCTCTCTCTCTCTCTCTCTTCTAAACACCCCAAGTTAAATCCTCGGACTGGAAGACGGTAGACAAATAATCCTGTTCCCTAAAATCCAGTTTGCCTCTCTTCACTTCAACAATGAAACATGTATCTGGTTGTTAGTGAACTGTTGCTGGTCGCAGCTAGATTGGGAAGAGACTAAAAGAGGGAAAAACTAGAAGCCATTGTCTGAAGCTATGTCAAAACAACAATTACCCATCAGAACTATGTATGACCATACAGTCTCTCTCTCTCTCTCTCTCTCTCTCTCTCTCTCTCTTCTAAACACCCCAAGTTAAATCCTCGGACTGGAAGACGGTAGACAAATAATCCTGTTCCCTAAAATCCAGTTTGCCTCTCTTCACTTCAACAATGAAACATGTATCTGGTTGTTAGTGAACTGTTGCTGGTCGCAGCTAGATTGGGAAGAGACTAAAAGAGGGAAAAACTAGAAGCCATTGTCTGAAGCTATGTCAAAACAACAATTACCCATCAGAACTATGTATGACCATACAGTCTCTCTCTCTCTCTCTCTCTCTCTCTCTCTCTCTTCTAAACACCCCAAGTTAAATCCTCGGACTGGAAGACGGTAGACAAATAATCCTGTTCCCTAAAATCCAGTTTGCCTCTCTTCACTTCAACAATGAAACATGTATCTGGTTGTTAGTGAACTGTTGCTGGTCGCAGCTAGATTGGGAAGAGACTAAAAGAGGGAAAAACTAGAAGCCATTGTCTGAAGCTATGTCAAAACAACAATTACCCATCAGAACTATGTATGACCATACAGTCTCTCTCTCTCTCTCTCTCTCTCTCTCTCTCTCTTCTAAACACCCCAAGTTAAATCCTCGGACTGGAAGACGGTAGACAAATAATCCTGTTCCCTAAAATCCAGTTTGCCTCTCTTCACTTCAACAATGAAACATGTATCTGGTTGTTAGTGAACTGTTGCTGGTCGCAGCTATATTGGGAAGAGACTAAAAGAGGGAAAAACTAGAAGCCATTGTCTGAAGCTATGTCAAAACAACAATTACCCATCAGAACTATGTATGACCATACAGTCTCTCTCTCTCTCTCTCTCTCTCTCTCTCTCTCTTCTAAACACCCCAAGTTAAATCCTCGGACTGGAAGACGGTAGACAAATAATCCTGTTCCCTAAAATCCAGTTTGCCTCTCTTCACTTCAACAATGAAACATGTATCTGGTTGTTAGTGAACTGTTGCTGGTCGCAGCTAGATTGGGAAGAGACTAAAAGAGGGAAAAACTAGAAGCCATTGTCTGAAGCTATGTCAAAACAACAATTACCCATCAGAACTATGTATGACCATACAGTCTCTCTCTCTCTCTCTCTCTCTCTCTCTCTCTCTTCTAAACACCCCAAGTTAAATCCTCGGACTGGAAGACGGTAGACAAATAATCCTGTTCCCTAAAATCCAGTTTGCCTCTCTTCACTTCAACAATGAAACATGTATCTGGTTGTTAGTGAACTGTTGCTGGTCGCAGCTATATTGGGAAGAGACTAAAAGAGGGAAAAACTAGAAGCCATTGTCTGAAGCTATGTCAAAACAACAATTACCCATCAGAACTATGTATGACCATACAGTCTCTCTCTCTCTCTCTCTCTCTCTCTCTCTCTCTCTCTCTTCTAAACACCCCAAGTTAAATCCTCGGACTGGAAGACGGTAGACAAATAATCCTGTTCCCTAAAATCCAGTTTGCCTCTCTTCACTTCAACAATGAAACATGTATCTGGTTGTTAGTGAACTGTTGCTGGTCGCAGCTAGATTGGGAAGAGACTAAAAGAGGGAAAAACTAGAAGCCATTGTCTGAAGCTATGTCAAAACAACAATTACCCATCAGAACTATGTATGACCATACAGTCTCTCTCTCTCTCTCTCTCTCTCTCTCTCTCTCTTCTAAACACCCCAAGTTAAATCCTCGGACTGGAAGACGGTAGACAAATAATCCTGTTCCCTAAAATCCAGTTTGCCTCTCTTCACTTCAACAATGAAACATGTATCTGGTTGTTAGTGAACTGTTGCTGGTCGCAGCTATATTGGGAAGAGACTAAAAGAGGGAAAAACTAGAAGCCATTGTCTGAAGCTATGTCAAAACAACAATTACCCATCAGAACTATGTATGACCATACAGTCTCTCTCTCTCTCTCTCTCTCTCTCTCTCTCTCTCTCTCTTCTAAACACCCCAAGTTAAATCCTCGGACTGGAAGACGGTAGACAAATAATCCTGTTCCCTAAAATCCAGTTTGCCTCTCTTCACTTCAACAATGAAACATGTATCTGGTTGTTAGTGAACTGTTGCTGGTCGCAGCTAGATTGGGAAGAGACTAAAAGAGGGAAAAACTAGAAGCCATTGTCTGAAGCTATGTCAAAACAACAATTACCCATCAGAACTATGTATGACCATACAGTCTCTCTCTCTCTCTCTCTCTCTCTCTCTCTCTCTCTCTTCTAAACACCCCAAGTTAAATCCTCGGACTGGAAGACGGTAGACAAATAATCCTGTTCCCTAAAATCCAGTTTGCCTCTCTTCACTTCAACAATGAAACATGTATCTGGTTGTTAGTGAACTGTTGCTGGTCGCAGCTATATTGGGAAGAGACTAAAAGAGGGAAAAACTAGAAGCCATTGTCTGAAGCTATGTCAAAACAACAATTACCCATCTGAACTATGTATGACCATACAGTCTCTCTCTCTCTCTCTCTCTCTCTCTCTCTCTCTCTCTCTCTCTTCTAAACACCCCAAGTTAAATCCTCGGACTGGAAGACGGTAGACAAATAATCCTGTTCCCTAAAATCCAGTTTGCCTCTCTTCACTTCAACAATGAAACATGTATCTGGTTGTTAGTGAACTGTTGCTGGTCGCAGCTAGATTGGGAAGAGACTAAAAGAGGGAAAAACTAGAAGCCATTGTCTGAAGCTATGTCAAAACAACAATTACCCATCAGAACTATGTATGACCATACAGTCTCTCTCTCTCTCTCTCTCTCTCTCTCTCTCTCTCTCTCTCTCTTCTAAACACCCCAAGTTAAATCCTCGGACTGGAAGACGGTAGACAAATAATCCTGTTCCCTAAAATCCAGTTTGCCTCTCTTCACTTCAACAATGAAACATGTATCTGGTTGTTAGTGAACTGTTGCTGGTCGCAGCTATATTGGGAAGAGACTAAAAGAGGGAAAAACTAGAAGCCATTGTCTGAAGCTATGTCAAAACAACAATTACCCATCAGAACTATGTATGACCATACAGTCTCTCTCTCTCTCTCTCTCTCTCTCTCTCTCTCTCTCTCTTCTAAACACCCCAAGTTAAATCCTCGGACTGGAAGACGGTAGACAAATAATCCTGTTCCCTAAAATCCAGTTTGCCTCTCTTCACTTCAACAATGAAACATGTATCTGGTTGTTAGTGAACTGTTGCTGGTCGCAGCTAGAGTGGGAAGAGACTAAAAGAGGGAAAAACTAGAAGCCATTGTCTGAAGCTATGTCAAAACAACAATTACCCATCAGAACTATGTATGACCATACAGCTCTCTCTCTCTCTCTCTCTCTCTCTCTCTCTCTCTCTCTTCTAAACACCCCAAGTTAAATCCTCGGACTGGAAGACGGTAGACAAATAATCCTGTTCCCTAAAATCCAGTTTGCCTCTCTTCACTTCAACAATGAAACATGTATCTGGTTGTTAGTGAACTGTTGCTGGTCGCAGCTATATTGGGAAGAGACTAAAAGAGGGAAAAACTAGAAGCCATTGTCTGAAGCTATGTCAAAACAACAATTACCCATCAGAACTATGTATGACCATACAGTCTCTCTCTCTCTCTCTCTCTCTCTCTCTCTCTCTCTTCTAAACACCCCAAGTTAAATCCTCGGACTGGAAGACGGTAGACAAATAATCCTGTTCCCTAAAATCCAGTTTGCCTCTCTTCACTTCAACAATGAAACATGTATCTGGTTGTTAGTGAACTGTTGCTGGTCGCAGCTATATTGGGAAGAGACTAAAAGAGGGAAAAACTAGAAGCCATTGTCTGAAGCTATGTCAAAACAACAATTACCCATCAGAACTATGTATGACCATACAGTCTCTCTCTCTCTCTCTCTCTCTCTCTCTCTCTCTCTTCTAAACACCCCAAGTTAAATCCTCGGACTGGAAGACGGTAGACAAATAATCCTGTTCCCTAAAATCCAGTTTGCCTCTCTTCACTTCAACAATGAAACATGTATCTGGTTGTTAGTGAACTGTTGCTGGTCGCAGCTATATTGGGAAGAGACTAAAAGAGGGAAAAACTAGAAGCCATTGTCTGAAGCTATGTCAAAACAACAATTACCCATCAGAACTATGTATGACCATACAGTCTCTCTCTCTCTCTCTCTCTCTCTCTCTCTCTCTCTTCTAAACACCCCAAGTTAAATCCTCGGACTGGAAGACGGTAGACAAATAATCCTGTTCCCTAAAATCCAGTTTGCCTCTCTTCACTTCAACAATGAAACATGTATCTGGTTGTTAGTGAACTGTTGCTGGTCGCAGCTAGATTGGGAAGAGACTAAAAGAGGGAAAAACTAGAAGCCATTGTCTGAAGCTATGTCAAAACAACAATTACCCATCAGAACTATGTATGACCATACAGTCTCTCTCTCTCTCTCTCTCTCTCTCTCTCTCTCTCTTCTAAACACCCCAAGTTAAATCCTCGGACTGGAAGACGGTAGACAAATAATCCTGTTCCCTAAAATCCAGTTTGCCTCTCTTCACTTCAACAATGAAACATGTATCTGGTTGTTAGTGAACTGTTGCTGGTCGCAGCTAGATTGGGAAGAGACTAAAAGAGGGAAAAACTAGAAGCCATTGTCTGAAGCTATGTCAAAACAACAATTACCCATCAGAACTATGTATGACCATACAGTCTCTCTCTCTCTCTCTCTCTCTCTCTCTCTCTCTCTTCTAAACACCCCAAGTTAAATCCTCGGACTGGAAGACGGTAGACAAATAATCCTGTTCCCTAAAATCCAGTTTGCCTCTCTTCACTTCAACAATGAAACATGTATCTGGTTGTTAGTGAACTGTTGCTGGTCGCAGCTATATTGGGAAGAGACTAAAAGAGGGAAAAACTAGAAGCCATTGTCTGAAGCTATGTCAAAACAACAATTACCCATCAGAACTATGTATGACCATACAGTCTCTCTCTCTCTCTCTCTCTCTCTCTCTCTCTCTTCTAAACACCCCAAGTTAAATCCTCGGACTGGAAGACGGTAGACAAATAATCCTGTTCCCTAAAATCCAGTTTGCCTCTCTTCACTTCAACAATGAAACATGTATCTGGTTGTTAGTGAACTGTTGCTGGTCGCAGCTATATTGGGAAGAGACTAAAAGAGGGAAAAACTAGAAGCCATTGTCTGAAGCTATGTCAAAACAACAATTACCCATCAGAACTATGTATGACCATACAGTCTCTCTCTCTCTCTCTCTCTCTCTCTCTCTCTCTCTTCTAAACACCCCAAGTTAAATCCTCGGACTGGAAGACGGTAGACAAATAATCCTGTTCCCTAAAATCCAGTTTGCCTCTCTTCACTTCAACAATGAAACATGTATCTGGTTGTTAGTGAACTGTTGCTGGTCGCAGCTATATTGGGAAGAGACTAAAAGAGGGAAAAACTAGAAGCCATTGTCTGAAGCTATGTCAAAACAACAATTACCCATCAGAACTATGTATGACCATACAGTCTCTCTCTCTCTCTCTCTCTCTCTCTCTCTCTCTTCTAAACACCCCAAGTTAAATCCTCGGACTGGAAGACGGTAGACAAATAATCCTGTTCCCTAAAATCCAGTTTGCCTCTCTTCACTTCAACAATGAAACATGTATCTGGTTGTTAGTGAACTGTTGCTGGTCGCAGCTAGATTGGGAAGAGACTAAAAGAGGGAAAAACTAGAAGCCATTGTCTGAAGCTATGTCAAAACAACAATTACCCATCAGAACTATGTATGACCATACAGTCTCTCTCTCTCTCTCTCTCTCTCTCTCTCTCTCTCTTCTAAACACCCCAAGTTAAATCCTCGGACTGGAAGACGGTAGACAAATAATCCTGTTCCCTAAAATCCAGTTTGCCTCTCTTCACTTCAACAATGAAACATGTATCTGGTTGTTAGTGAACTGTTGCTGGTCGCAGCTATATTGGGAAGAGACTAAAAGAGGGAAAAACTAGAAGCCATTGTCTGAAGCTATGTCAAAACAACAATTACCCATCAGAACTATGTATGACCATACAGTCTCTCTCTCTCTCTCTCTCTCTCTCTCTCTTCTAAACACCCCAAGTTAAATCCTCGGACTGGAAGACGGTAGACAAATAATCCTGTTCCCTAAAATCCAGTTTGCCTCTCTTCACTTCAACAATGAAACATGTATCTGGTTGTTAGTGAACTGTTGCTGGTCGCAGCTAGATTGGGAAGAGACTAAAAGAGGGAAAAACTAGAAGCCATTGTCTGAAGCTATGTCAAAACAACAATTACCCATCAGAACTATGTATGACCATACAGTCTCTCTCTCTCTCTCTCTCTCTCTCTCTCTCTCTCTTCTAAACACCCCAAGTTAAATCCTCGGACTGGAAGACGGTAGACAAATAATCCTGTTCCCTAAAATCCAGTTTGCCTCTCTTCACTTCAACAATGAAACATGTATCTGGTTGTTAGTGAACTGTTGCTGGTCGCAGCTAGATTGGGAAGAGACTAAAAGAGGGAAAAACTAGAAGCCATTGTCTGAAGCTATGTCAAAACAACAATTACCCATCAGAACTATGTATGACCATACAGTCTCTCTCTCTCTCTCTCTCTCTCTCTCTCTTCTAAACACCCCAAGTTAAATCCTCGGACTGGAAGACGGTAGACAAATAATCCTGTTCCCTAAAATCCAGTTTGCCTCTCTTCACTTCAACAATGAAACATGTATCTGGTTGTTAGTGAACTGTTGCTGGTCGCAGCTATATTGGGAAGAGACTAAAAGAGGGAAAAACTAGAAGCCATTGTCTGAAGCTATGTCAAAACAACAATTACCCATCAGAACTATGTATGACCATACAGTCTCTCTCTCTCTCTCTCTCTCTCTCTCTCTCTCTTCTAAACACCCCAAGTTAAATCCTCGGACTGGAAGACGGTAGACAAATAATCCTGTTCCCTAAAATCCAGTTTGCCTCTCTTCACTTCAACAATGAAACATGTATCTGGTTGTTAGTGAACTGTTGCTGGTCGCAGCTATATTGGGAAGAGACTAAAAGGGAAAAACTAGAAGCCATTGTCTGAAGCTATGTCAAAACAACAATTACCCATCAGAACTATGTATGACCATACAGTCTCTCTCTCTCTCTCTCTCTCTCTCTCTCTTCTAAACACCCCAAGTTAAATCCTCGGACTGGAAGACGGTAGACAAATAATCCTGTTCCCTAAAATCCAGTTTGCCTCTCTTCACTTCAACAATGAAACATGTATCTGGTTGTTAGTGAACTGTTGCTGGTCGCAGCTATATTGGGAAGAGACTAAAAGGGGAAAAACTAGAAGCCATTGTCTGAAGCTATGTCAAAACAACAATTACCCATCAGAACTATGTATGACCATACAGTCTCTCTCTCTCTCTCTCTCTCTCTCTCTCTCTCTCTTCTAAACACCCCAAGTTAAATCCTCGGACTGGAAGACGGTAGACAAATAATCCTGTTCCCTAAAATCCAGTTTGCCTCTCTTCACTTCAACAATGAAACATGTATCTGGTTGTTAGTGAACTGTTGCTGGTCGCAGCTATATTGGGAAGAGACTAAAAGGGGGAAAAACTAGAAGCCATTGTCTGAAGCTATGTCAAAACAACAATTACCCATCAGAACTATGTATGACCATACAGTCTCTCTCTCTCTCTCTCTCTCTCTCTCTCTTCTAAACACCCCAAGTTAAATCCTCGGACTGGAAGACGGTAGACAAATAATCCTGTTCCCTAAAATCCAGTTTGCCTCTCTTCACTTCAACAATGAAACATGTATCTGGTTGTTAGTGAACTGTTGCTGGTCGCAGCTATATTGGGAAGAGACTAAAAGGGGGAAAAACTAGAAGCCATTGTCTGAAGCTATGTCAAAACAACAATTACCCATCAGAACTATGTATGACCATACAGTCTCTCTCTCTCTCTCTCTCTCTCTCTCTCTCTTCTAAACACCCCAAGTTAAATCCTCGGACTGGAAGACGGTAGACAAATAATCCTGTTCCCTAAAATCCAGTTTGCCTCTCTTCACTTCAACAATGAAACATGTATCTGGTTGTTAGTGAACTGTTGCTGGTCGCAGCTATATTGGGAAGAGACTAAAAGGGGAAAAACTAGAAGCCATTGTCTGAAGCTATGTCAAAACAACAATTACCCATCAGAACTATGTATGACCATACAGTCTCTCTCTCTCTCTCTCTCTCTCTCTCTCTCTTCTAAACACCCCAAGTTAAATCCTCGGACTGGAAGACGGTAGACAAATAATCCTGTTCCCTAAAATCCAGTTTGCCTCTCTTCACTTCAACAATGAAACATGTATCTGGTTGTTAGTGAACTGTTGCTGGTCGCAGCTATATTGGGAAGAGACTAAAAGGGGGAAAAACTAGAAGCCATTGTCTGAAGCTATGTCAAAACAACAATTACCCATCAGAACTATGTATGACCATACAGTCTCTCTCTCTCTCTCTCTCTCTCTCTCTCTCTCCTTCTAAACACCCCAAGTTAAATCCTCGGACTGGAAGACGGTAGACAAATAATCCTGTTCCCTAAAATCCAGTTTGCCTCTCTTCACTTCAACAATGAAACATGTATCTGGTTGTTAGTGAACTGTTGCTGGTCGCAGCTATATTGGGAAGAGACTAAAAGGGGGAAAAACTAGAAGCCATTGTCTGAAGCTATGTCAAAACAACAATTACCCATCAGAACTATGTATGACCATACAGTCTCTCTCTCTCTCTCTCTCTCTCTCTCTCTCTCTTCTAAACACCCCAAGTTAAATCCTCGGACTGGAAGACGGTAGACAAATAATCCTGTTCCCTAAAATCCAGTTTGCCTCTCTTCACTTCAACAATGAAACATGTATCTGGTTGTTAGTGAACTGTTGCTGGTCGCAGCTATATTGGGAAGAGACTAAAAGGGGGAAAAACTAGAAGCCATTGTCTGAAGCTATGTCAAAACAACAATTACCCATCAGAACTATGTATGACCATACAGTCTCTCTCTCTCTCTCTCTCTCTCTCTCTCTCTTCTAAACACCCCAAGTTAAATCCTCGGACTGGAAGACGGTAGACAAATAATCCTGTTCCCTAAAATCCAGTTTGCCTCTCTTCACTTCAACAATGAAACATGTATCTGGTTGTTAGTGAACTGTTGCTGGTCGCAGCTATATTGGGAAGAGACTAAAAGAGGGAAAAACTAGAAGCCATTGTCTGAAGCTATGTCAAAACAACAATTACCCATCAGAACTATGTATGACCATACAGTCTCTCTCTCTCTCTCTCTCTCTCTCTCTCTCTCTTCTAAACACCCCAAGTTAAATCCTCGGACTGGAAGACGGTAGACAAATAATCCTGTTCCCTAAAATCCAGTTTGCCTCTCTTCACTTCAACAATGAAACATGTATCTGGTTGTTAGTGAACTGTTGCTGGTCGCAGCTATATTGGGAAGAGACTAAAAGAGGGAAAAACTAGAAGCCATTGTCTGAAGCTATGTCAAAACAACAATTACCCATCAGAACTATGTATGACCATACAGTCTCTCTCTCTCTCTCTCTCTCTCTCTCTCTCTCTCTTCTAAACACCCCAAGTTAAATCCTCGGACTGGAAGACGGTAGACAAATAATCCTGTTCCCTAAAATCCAGTTTGCCTCTCTTCACTTCAACAATGAAACATGTATCTGGTTGTTAGTGAACTGTTGCTGGTCGCAGCTATATTGGGAAGAGACTAAAAGAGGGAAAAACTAGAAGCCATTGTCTGAAGCTATGTCAAAACAACAATTACCCATCAGAACTATGTATGACCATACAGTCTCTCTCTCTCTCTCTCTCTCTCTCTCTCTCTCTTCTAAACACCCCAAGTTAAATCCTCGGACTGGAAGACGGTAGACAAATAATCCTGTTCCCTAAAATCCAGTTTGCCTCTCTTCACTTCAACAATGAAACATGTATCTGGTTGTTAGTGAACTGTTGCTGGTCGCAGCTATATTGGGAAGAGACTAAAAGAGGGAAAAACTAGAAGCCATTGTCTGAAGCTATGTCAAAACAACAATTACCCATCAGAACTATGTATGACCATACAGTCTCTCTCTCTCTCTCTCTCTCTCTCTCTCTCTCTTCTAAACACCCCAAGTTAAATCCTCGGACTGGAAGACGGTAGACAAATAATCCTGTTCCCTAAAATCCAGTTTGCCTCTCTTCACTTCAACAATGAAACATGTATCTGGTTGTTAGTGAACTGTTGCTGGTCGCAGCTATATTGGGAAGAGACTAAAAGAGGGAAAAACTAGAAGCCATTGTCTGAAGCTATGTCAAAACAACAATTACCCATCAGAACTATGTATGACCATACAGTCTCTCTCTCTCTCTCTCTCTCTCTCTCTCTCTCTTCTAAACACCCCAAGTTAAATCCTCGGACTGGAAGACGGTAGACAAATAATCCTGTTCCCTAAAATCCAGTTTGCCTCTCTTCACTTCAACAATGAAACATGTATCTGGTTGTTAGTGAACTGTTGCTGGTCGCAGCTATATTGGGAAGAGACTAAAAGAGGGAAAAACTAGAAGCCATTGTCTGAAGCTATGTCAAAACAACAATTACCCATCAGAACTATGTATGACCATACAGTCTCTCTCTCTCTCTCTCTCTCTCTCTCTCTCTCTCTCTTCTAAACACCCCAAGTTAAATCCTCGGACTGGAAGACGGTAGACAAATAATCCTGTTCCCTAAAATCCAGTTTGCCTCTCTTCACTTCAACAATGAAACATGTATCTGGTTGTTAGTGAACTGTTGCTGGTCGCAGCTATATTGGGAAGAGACTAAAAGAGGGAAAAACTAGAAGCCATTGTCTGAAGCTATGTCAAAACAACAATTACCCATCAGAACTATGTATGACCATACAGTCTCTCTCTCTCTCTCTCTCTCTCTCTCTCTCTCTCTCTCTTCTAAACACCCCAAGTTAAATCCTCGGACTGGAAGACGGTAGACAAATAATCCTGTTCCCTAAAATCCAGTTTGCCTCTCTTCACTTCAACAATGAAACATGTATCTGGTTGTTAGTGAACTGTTGCTGGTCGCAGCTATATTGGGAAGAGACTAAAAGAGGGAAAAACTAGAAGCCATTGTCTGAAGCTATGTCAAAACAACAATTACCCATCAGAACTATGTATGACCATACAGTCTCTCTCTCTCTCTCTCTCTCTCTCTCTCTCTCTCTCTCTTCTAAACACCCCAAGTTAAATCCTCGGACTGGAAGACGGTAGACAAATAATCCTGTTCCCTAAAATCCAGTTTGCCTCTCTTCACTTCAACAATGAAACATGTATCTGGTTGTTAGTGAACTGTTGCTGGTCGCAGCTATATTGGGAAGAGACTAAAAGAGGGAAAAACTAGAAGCCATTGTCTGAAGCTATGTCAAAACAACAATTACCCATCAGAACTATGTATGACCATACAGTCTCTCTCTCTCTCTCTCTCTCTCTCTCTCTCTCTTCTAAACACCCCAAGTTAAATCCTCGGACTGGAAGACGGTAGACAAATAATCCTGTTCCCTAAAATCCAGTTTGCCTCTCTTCACTTCAACAATGAAACATGTATCTGGTTGTTAGTGAACTGTTGCTGGTCGCAGCTATATTGGGAAGAGACTAAAAGAGGGAAAAACTAGAAGCCATTGTCTGAAGCTATGTCAAAACAACAATTACCCATCAGAACTATGTATGACCATACAGTCTCTCTCTCTCTCTCTCTCTCTCTCTCTCTCTCTCTTCTAAACACCCCAAGTTAAATCCTCGGACTGGAAGACGGTAGACAAATAATCCTGTTCCCTAAAATCCAGTTTGCCTCTCTTCACTTCAACAATGAAACATGTATCTGGTTGTTAGTGAACTGTTGCTGGTCGCAGCTATATTGGGAAGAGACTAAAAGAGGGAAAAACTAGAAGCCATTGTCTGAAGCTATGTCAAAACAACAATTACCCATCAGAACTATGTATGACCATACAGTCTCTCTCTCTCTCTCTCTCTCTCTCTCTCTCTCTCTCTCTCTCTTCTAAACACCCCAAGTTAAATCCTCGGACTGGAAGACGGTAGACAAATAATCCTGTTCCCTAAAATCCAGTTTGCCTCTCTTCACTTCAACAATGAAACATGTATCTGGTTGTTAGTGAACTGTTGCTGGTCGCAGCTAGATTGGGAAGAGACTAAAAGAGGGAAAAACTAGAAGCCATTGTCTGAAGCTATGTCAAAACAACAATTACCCATCAGAACTATGTATGACCATACAGTCTCTCTCTCTCTCTCTCTCTCTCTCTCTCTCTCTCTCTCTTCTAAACACCCCAAGTTAAATCCTCGGACTGGAAGACGGTAGACAAATAATCCTGTTCCCTAAAATCCAGTTTGCCTCTCTTCACTTCAACAATGAAACATGTATCTGGTTGTTAGTGAACTGTTGCTGGTCGCAGCTATATTGGGAAGAGACTAAAAGAGGGAAAAACTAGAAGCCATTGTCTGAAGCTATGTCAAAACAACAATTACCCATCAGAACTATGTATGACCACACAGCTCTCTCTCTCTCTCTCTCTCTCTCTCTCTCTCTCTCTTCTAAACACCCCAAGTTAAATCCTCGGACTGGAAGACGGTAGACAAATAATCCTGTTCCCTAAAATCCAGTTTGCCTCTCTTCACTTCAACAATGAAACATGTATCTGGTTGTTAGTGAACTGTTGCTGGTCGCAGCTATATTGGGAAGAGACTAAAAGAGGGAAAAACTAGAAGCCATTGTCTGAAGCTATGTCAAAACAACAATTACCCATCAGAACTATGTATGACCATACAGTCTCTCTCTCTCTCTCTCTCTCTCTCTCTCTCTCTCTTCTAAACACCCCAAGTTAAATCCTCGGACTGGAAGACGGTAGACAAATAATCCTGTTCCCTAAAATCCAGTTTGCCTCTCTTCACTTCAACAATGAAACATGTATCTGGTTGTTAGTGAACTGTTGCTGGTCGCAGCTATATTGGGAAGAGACTAAAAGAGGGAAAAACTAGAAGCCATTGTCTGAAGCTATGTCAAAACAACAATTACCCATCAGAACTATGTATGACCACACAGTCTCTCTCTCTCTCTCTCTCTCTCTCTCTCTCTCTCTCTCTCTCTTCTAAACACCCCAAGTTAAATCCTCGGACTGGAAGACGGTAGACAAATAATCCTGTTCCCTAAAATCCAGTTTGCCTCTCTTCACTTCAACAATGAAACATGTATCTGGTTGTTAGTGAACTGTTGCTGGTCGCAGCTATATTGGGAAGAGACTAAAAGAGGGAAAAACTAGAAGCCATTGTCTGAAGCTATGTCAAAACAACAATTACCCATCAGAACTATGTATGACCATACAGTCTCTCTCTCTCTCTCTCTCTCTCTCTCTCTCTCTTCTAAACACCCCAAGTTAAATCCTCGGACTGGAAGACGGTAGACAAATAATCCTGTTCCCTAAAATCCAGTTTGCCTCTCTTCACTTCAACAATGAAACATGTATCTGGTTGTTAGTGAACTGTTGCTGGTCGCAGCTAGATTGGGAAGAGACTAAAAGAGGGAAAAACTAGAAGCCATTGTCTGAAGCTATGTCAAAACAACAATTACCCATCAGAACTATGTATGACCACACAGTCTCTCTCTCTCTCTCTCTCTCTCTCTCTCTCTCTCTCTTCTAAACACCCCAAGTTAAATCCTCGGACTGGAAGACGGTAGACAAATAATCCTGTTCCCTAAAATCCAGTTTGCCTCTCTTCACTTCAACAATGAAACATGTATCTGGTTGTTAGTGAACTGTTGCTGGTCGCAGCTATATTGGGAAGAGACTAAAAGAGGGAAAAACTAGAAGCCATTGTCTGAAGCTATGTCAAAACAACAATTACCCATCAGAACTATGTATGACCATACAGTCTCTCTCTCTCTCTCTCTCTCTCTCTCTCTCTCTCTTCTAAACACCCCAAGTTAAATCCTCGGACTGGAAGACGGTAGACAAATAATCCTGTTCCCTAAAATCCAGTTTGCCTCTCTTCACTTCAACAATGAAACATGTATCTGGTTGTTAGTGAACTGTTGCTGGTCGCAGCTAGATTGGGAAGAGACTAAAAGAGGGAAAAACTAGAAGCCATTGTCTGAAGCTATGTCAAAACAACAATTACCCATCAGAACTATGTATGACCATACAGTCTCTCTCTCTCTCTCTCTCTCTCTCTCTCTCTCTCTTCTCTCTCTTCTAAACACCCCAAGTTAAATCCTCGGACTGGAAGACGGTAGACAAATAATCCTGTTCCCTAAAATCCAGTTTGCCTCTCTTCACTTCAACAATGAAACATGTATCTGGTTGTTAGTGAACTGTTGCTGGTCGCAGCTATATTGGGAAGAGACTAAAAGAGGGAAAAACTAGAAGCCATTGTCTGAAGCTATGTCAAAACAACAATTACCCATCAGAACTATGTATGACCATACAGTCTCTCTCTCTCTCTCTCTCTCTCTCTCTCTCTCTCTCTTCTAAACACCCCAAGTTAAATCCTCGGACTGGAAGACGGTAGACAAATAATCCTGTTCCCTAAAATCCAGTTTGCCTCTCTTCACTTCAACAATGAAACATGTATCTGGTTGTTAGTGAACTGTTGCTGGTCGCAGCTATATTGGGAAGAGACTAAAAGAGGGAAAAACTAGAAGCCATTGTCTGAAGCTATGTCAAAACAACAATTACCCATCAGAACTATGTATGACCATACAGTCTCTCTCTCTCTCTCTCTCTCTCTCTCTCTCTCTCTCTCTCTTCTAAACACCCCAAGTTAAATCCTCGGACTGGAAGACGGTAGACAAATAATCCTGTTCCCTAAAATCCAGTTTGCCTCTCTTCACTTCAACAATGAAACATGTATCTGGTTGTTAGTGAACTGTTGCTGGTCGCAGCTATATTGGGAAGAGACTAAAAGAGGGAAAAACTAGAAGCCATTGTCTGAAGCTATGTCAAAACAACAATTACCCATCAGAACTATGTATGACCATACAGTCTCTCTCTCTCTCTCTCTCTCTCTCTCTCTCTCTCTCTTCTAAACACCCCAAGTTAAATCCTCGGACTGGAAGACGGTAGACAAATAATCCTGTTCCCTAAAATCCAGTTTGCCTCTCTTCACTTCAACAATGAAACATGTATCTGGTTGTTAGTGAACTGTTGCTGGTCGCAGCTATATTGGGAAGAGACTAAAAGAGGGAAAAACTAGAAGCCATTGTCTGAAGCTATGTCAAAACAACAATTACCCATCAGAACTATGTATGACCATACAGTCTCTCTCTCTCTCTCTCTCTCTCTCTCTCTCTCTTCTAAACACCCCAAGTTAAATCCTCGGACTGGAAGACGGTAGACAAATAATCCTGTTCCCTAAAATCCAGTTTGCCTCTCTTCACTTCAACAATGAAACATGTATCTGGTTGTTAGTGAACTGTTGCTGGTCGCAGCTATATTGGGAAGAGACTAAAAGAGGGAAAAACTAGAAGCCATTGTCTGAAGCTATGTCAAAACAACAATTACCCATCAGAACTATGTATGACCATACAGTCTCTCTCTCTCCTCTCTCTCTCTCTCTCTCTTCTAAACACCCCAAGTTAAATCCTCGGACTGGAAGACGGTAGACAAATAATCCTGTTCCCTAAAATCCAGTTTGCCTCTCTTCACTTCAACAATGAAACATGTATCTGGTTGTTAGTGAACTGTTGCTGGTCGCAGCTATATTGGGAAGAGACTAAAAGAGGGAAAAACTAGAAGCCATTGTCTGAAGCTATGTCAAAACAACAATTACCCATCAGAACTATGTATGACCATACAGTCTCTCTCTCTCTCTCTCTCTCTCTCTCTCTCTCTTCTAAACACCCCAAGTTAAATCCTCGGACTGGAAGACGGTAGACAAATAATCCTGTTCCCTAAAATCCAGTTTGCCTCTCTTCACTTCAACAATGAAACATGTATCTGGTTGTTAGTGAACTGTTGCTGGTCGCAGCTATATTGGGAAGAGACTAAAAGAGGGAAAAACTAGAAGCCATTGTCTGAAGCTATGTCAAAACAACAATTACCCATCAGAACTATGTATGACCATACAGTCTCTCTCTCTCTCTCTCTCTCTCTCTCTCTCTCTCTTCTAAACACCCCAAGTTAAATCCTCGGACTGGAAGACGGTAGACAAATAATCCTGTTCCCTAAAATCCAGTTTGCCTCTCTTCACTTCAACAATGAAACATGTATCTGGTTGTTAGTGAACTGTTGCTGGTCGCAGCTATATTGGGAAGAGACTAAAAGAGGGAAAAACTAGAAGCCATTGTCTGAAGCTATGTCAAAACAACAATTACCCATCAGAACTATGTTTGACCATACAGTCTCTCTCTCTCTCTCTCTCTCTCTCTCTCTCTCTCTCTTCTAAACACCCCAAGTTAAATCCTCGGACTGGAAGACGGTAGACAAATAATCCTGTTCCCTAAAATCCAGTTTGCCTCTCTTCACTTCAACAATGAAACATGTATCTGGTTGTTAGTGAACTGTTGCTGGTCGCAGCTATATTGGGAAGAGACTAAAAGGGGGAAAAACTAGAAGCCGTTGTCTGAAGCTATGTCAAAACAACAATTACCATCAGAACTATGTATGACCATACAGTCTCTCTCTCTCTCTCTCTCTCTCTCTCTCTCTCTCTCTCTTCTAAACACCCCAAGTTAAATTCTCGGACTGGAAGACGGTAGACAAATAATCCTGTTCCCTAAAATCCAGTTTGCCTCTCTTCACTTCAACAATGAAACATGTATCTGGTTGTTAGTGAACTGTTGCTGGTCGCAGCTATATTGGGAAGAGACTAAAAGAGGGAAAAACTAGAAGCCATTGTCTGAAGCTATGTCAAAACAACAATTACCCATCAGAACTATGTATGACCATACAGTCTCTCTCTCTCTCTCTCTCTCTCTCTCTCTTTCTCACTTCTAAACACCCCAAGTTAAATCCTCGGACTGGAAGACGGTAGACAAATAATCCTGTTCCCTAAAATCCAGTTTGCCTCTCTTCACTTCAACAATGAAACATGTATCTGGTTGTTAGTGAACTGTTGCTGGTCGCAGCTAGAGTGGGAAGAGACTAAAAGAGGGAAAAACTAGAAGCCATTGTCTGAAGCTATGTCAAAACAACAATTACCCATCAGAACTATGTATGACCATACAGTCTCTCTCTCTCTCTCTCTCTCTCTCTCTCTCTCTCTCTCTCTTCTAAACACCCCAAGTTAAATCCTCGGACTGGAAGACGGTAGACAAATAATCCTGTTCCCTAAAATCCAGTTTGCCTCTCTTCACTTCAACAATGAAACATGTATCTGGTTGTTAGTGAACTGTTGCTGGTCGCAGCTATATTGGGAAGAGACTAAAAGGGGGAAAAACTAGAAGCCATTGTCTGAAGCTATGTCAAAACAACAATTACCCATCAGAACTATGTATGACCATACAGTCTCTCTCTCTCTCTCTCTCTCTCTCTCTCTCTCTCTTCTAAACACCCCAAGTTAAATCCTCGGACTGGAAGACGGTAGACAAATAATCCTGTTCCCTAAAATCCAGTTTGCCTCTCTTCACTTCAACAATGAAACATGTATCTGGTTGTTAGTGAACTGTTGCTGGTCGCAGCTAGATTGGGAAGAGACTAAAAGAGGGAAAAACTAGAAGCCATTGTCTGAAGCTATGTCAAAACAACAATTACCCATCAGAACTATGTTTGACCATACAGTCTCTCTCTCTCTCTCTCTCTCTCTCTCTCTCTCTCTCTTCTAAACACCCCAAGTTAAATCCTCGGACTGGAAGACGGTAGACAAATAATCCTGTTCCCTAAAATCCAGTTTGCCTCTCTTCACTTCAACAATGAAACATGTATCTGGTTGTTAGTGAACTGTTGCTGGTCGCAGCTAGAGTGGGAAGAGACTAAAAGGGGGAAAAACTAGAAGCCATTGTCTGAAGCTATGTCAAAACAACAATTACCCATCAGAACTATGTATGACCATACAGTCTCTCTCTCTCTCTCTCTCTCTCTCTCTCTCTCTCTCTTCTAAACACCCCAAGTTAAATCCTCGGACTGGAAGACGGTAGACAAATAATCCTGTTCCCTAAAATCCAGTTTGCCTCTCTTCACTTCAACAATGAAACATGTATCTGGTTGTTAGTGAACTGTTGCTGGTCGCAGCTATATTGGGAAGAGACTAAAAGGGGGAAAACTAGAAGCCATGTCTGAAGCTATGTCAAAACAACAATTACCCATCAGAACTATGTAAGACCATACAGTCTCTCTCTCTCTCTCTCTCTCTCTCTCTCTCTCTCTCTCTCTCTCTCTCAAAACACCCCAAGTTAAATCCTCGGACTGGAAGACGGTAGACAAATAATCCTGTTCCCTAAAATCCAGTTTGCCTCTCTTCACTTCAACAATGAAACATGTATCTGGTTGTTAGTGAACTGTTGCTGGTCGCAGCTAGATTGGGAAGAGACTAAAAGGGGGAAAAACTAGAAGCCATTGTCTGAAGCTATGTCAAAACAACAATTACCCATCAGAACTATGTATGACCATACAGTCTCTCTCTCTCTCTCTCTCTCTCTCTCTCTCTCTCTCTTCTAAACACCCCAAGTTAAATCCTCGGACTGGAAGACGGTAGACAAATAATCCTGTTCCCTAAAATCCAGTTTGCCTCTCTTCACTTCAACAATGAAACATGTATCTGGTTGTTAGTGAACTGTTGCTGGTCGCAGCTAGATTGGGAAGAGACTAAAAGAGGGAAAAACTAGAAGCCATTGTCTGAAGCTATGTCAAAACAACAATTACCCATCAGAACTATGTGACCATACAGTCTCTCTCTCTCTCTCTCTCTCTCTCTCTCTCTCTCTTCTAAACACCCCAAGTTAAATCCTCGGACTGGAAGACGGTAGACAAATAATCCTGTTCCCTAAAATCCAGTTTGCCTCTCTTCACTTCAACAATGAAACATGTATCTGGTTGTTAGTGAACTGTTGCTGGTCGCAGCTAGAGTGGGAAGAGACTAAAAGGGGGAAAAACTAGAAGCCATTGTCTGAAGCTATGTCAAAACAACAATTACCCATCAGAACTATGTATGACCATACAGTCTCTCTCTCTCTCTCTCTCTCTCTCTCTCTCTCTTCTAAACACCCCAAGTTAAATCCTCGGACTGGAAGACGGTAGACAAATAATCCTGTTCCCTAAAATCCAGTTTGCCTCTCTTCACTTCAACAATGAAACATGTATCTGGTTGTTAGTGAACTGTTGCTGGTCGCAGCTATATTGGGAAGAGACTAAAAGGGGGAAAACTAGAAGCCGTTGTCTGAAGCTATGTCAAAATAACAATTACCCATCAGAACTATGTATGACCATACAGTCTCTCTCTCTCTCTCTCTCTCTCTCTCTCTCTCTTCTAAACACCCCAAGTTAAATCCTCGGACTGGAAGACGGTAGACAAATAATCCTGTTCCCTAAAATCCAGTTTGCCTCTCTTCACTTCAACAATGAAACATGTATCTGGTTGTTAGTGAACTGTTGCTGGTCGCAGCTAGATTGGGAAGAGACTAAAAGGGGGAAAAACTAGAAGCCATTGTCTGAAGCTATGTCAAAACAACAATTACCCATCAGAACTATGTATGACCATACAGTCTCTCTCTCTCTCTCTCTCTCTCTCTCTCTCTCTCTTCTAAACACCCCAAGTTAAATTCTCGGACTGGAAGACGGTAGACAAATAATCCTGTTCCCTAAAATCCAGTTTGCCTCTCTTCACTTCAACAATGAAACATGTATCTGGTTGTTAGTGAACTGTTGCTGGTCGCAGCTATATTGGGAAGAGACTAAAAGGGGAAAAAAGAAGCCATTGTATGAAGCTATGTCAAAACAACAATTACCCATCAGAACTATGTATGACCATACAGTCTCTCTCTCTCTCTCTCTCTCTCTCTCTCTCTCTCTCTTCTAAACACCCCAAGTTAAATTCTCGGACTGGAAGACGGTAGACAAATAATCCTGTTCCCTAAAATCCAGTTTGCCTCTCTTCACTTCAACAATGAAACATGTATCTGGTTGTTAGTGAACTGTTGCTGGTCGCAGCTATATTGGGAAGAGACTAAAAGGGGGAAAAACTAGAATCCATTGTCGCAAGCTATGTCAAAACAACAATTACCCATCAGAACTATGTATCCAT
>NC_090739.1:72467921-72497921 GCF_036898095.1 Palaemon carinicauda
CTCTCTCTCTCTCACTCTCTAAAATATTCATCTTATTCTCTCTCTCTCTCTCTCTCTCTCTCTCTCTCTCTCTCTCTCTAAATATTCATGTTATTTGCTCTCTCTCTCTCTCTCTCTCTCTCTCTCTCTCTCTCTCTCTCTCTCTCTCTCTCTCTAAGTATTTATTTTATTCTCTCTCTCTCTCTAAATTTTCTTGTTATTCTCTCCTTCTCTCTCTCTCTCTCTAAATATTCATTTTATTCTCTCTCTCTCTAAATTTTCTTGTTATTCTCTCCTTCTCTCTCTCTCTCTCTAAATATTCATTTTATTCTCTCTCTCTCTAAATTTTCATGTTATTCTCTCTCTCTCTCTCTCTCTCTCTCAAAATATTCATGTTATTCGCTCTCGCTTCCTCCCTAAATATTCATCTCATTCTCTCTCTTTCTCTCTCTCTCTCTCTGGCTCTCTCTCCCTCTCTCTCTTTCTCTCTCTCTCTCGCTCTTTAAATATTTATGTTATTGTGTCCCTCTTTTCCTCCCTAAATATTCATATTATTCTCTCTCTCTCTCTCTCTCTCTCTCTCTCTCTCTCTCTAAATATTCATGTCATTCGCTCTCTCGCTTCCTCCTTAAATATTCATTCTCTCTCTCTCTCTCTCTCTCTCTCTCTCTCTCTCTCTCTCTCTCTCTCTCTCTCTCTCTCTCTAAATATTCCTGTTATTCTGTCTCTCGCTTCCTCTTAATTTATTCAATTTATTTTCTTTCTCTCTCTTCTCTCTCCAAATATTCCTGTTATTCTCTCTCTCTCTCTCTCTCTCTCTCTCTCTCTCTCTCTCTCTCTCTCTCTCTCTAAATATTCCTGTTATTTTCTCTCTCTCTCTCTCTCTAAATATTCCTGTTATTCTCTCTCTCTCTCTCTCTCTCTCTCTCTCTCTCTCTCTCTCTCTCTCTTTCTCTCTAAATATTCCTGATATTCTCTCTCGCTTCCTCTCTATATATTCATTTTATTCTCTCACTCTCTCTTTCTAAATTTTCATATGTTATTCTCTCTCTCTCTCTCTCTCTCTCTCTCTCTCTCTCTCTCTCTCTCTCTCTCTCTCCTAACCCCCCAACATACCATCAGCAATCCAACCCCCCCCCACTCATTCCTTCATTCTAAGCAGGAGGCATATTGTGAAGTCCACGAACAGACTCACAAATAGGCAGACAGAGGTCACCCTTGAACAATAACCTCTCGGTGGAATATTACGATGAAACTTGGGAATAATTATTTGGAGGCGCCATTCCGTCTTCCCATTATTTCTATGATTAATATACATTTGCTTATCATTCACGCTCTCATCTTTATATTCTTTATCATTATGCCATTAATACTGGCCCCGTTCGCGGTTCTTTTGGTCTCTCCAAGCGCTAGGCCTAAGCATTAGCACATTGTCTGGGATGGGGACTGATTCCCTGAGGACAGGCGATTAGCCAGTGTCTTTTTTACTGATGATGCTATTTTTCATCAGGAACATATTTTCAGAATTGTTCGTGTTTAGTGGAAAACCAAACCATCAAATATCTGAAGCTATGCCCCGTAGGATAGTGTTCATTAGTGATCTTTGGTGTATCTATAATCGTATTAATGAATCAATGTCTGACATTGAACTGCTTAAAATGCTACTTTTTTTTCGTATTATTGTTATTTTTATTTCACGTATTATTATCGTTATTTTTGTTATTATTAATCATCATTATTCTATTCCACTATTATCATTTTTAGTCTATGATAAAATCCTTTGCTTTTGACCATCACAGTTCCCCCTTGTTCTTTCAGACCTGAAGAATTATCACTCCAATCGGCTTCACCTGCTCTTTGAAGCTCACCTGCTTTTTTGGCGGTTCACCTGATTTTTTGTGGCCTCACCTGATTTTTAGGGAGCTCACTTGCATTTTAGTGCCTCGGAAATAATCCTATAGTAACCATTTAAACACCAAATATCTTATTTTGCTATTTGAATTAGATCCCAAGCGCACGTACGTAGTCTGGACTGTGGCAATACAGAGGAGCAGGTTTTGATATTTATCGGATCACATTTCCATAGCGAGAAAACCGCCATTATACAGTAACCCCCGATAGGCCTAGAGCCAGACAGGGGACAATATATCATGTCAGTCGAGTGGTTTCCCGTTTTCTATCATTTTTTTTCTATGGCCAATTTAAACGTATATTTCAGTTCAATTTTGAAATGATAATGTATAAATTAAACCCAAGACGAGTTTTGATTTGATGGAAATTTATGCCATTAAGCTGATGTTTTTCTTGCCAGTTGTAACGAATACTTCAAATCTAAAAAATGTTTCAACAAACTGAATTGGGCAACAAAGTGATTTTCGGTAAAAATAAGATCTCAAAATAATCTTAGGCCCAGGAGAATATATCAAGGTGGAAATACTCTGCTGTTCCTCAACATTTTATGTATATTTCTTACCCAAAATTACCTTCCAATATCTTTGCATTTGTTCAGACATTTTTCAAGAATCTTACGCTTAATGTTTATTCGTATTATTCTGAATATATATCGACCGAAAAGGAGGCCCCAGTTTAGGCCTACACCATCAGTCAAGTAGACATTGATAAACTATTTTATAGATTGAGAAGACGTAAACTAAGTACAGATGGATGATGGTGGATGACGTGAAATCCAAATAATCTTTCCACGCAAAGAAAACTAATATTGTTTTAAAATAGTTAACGCACCATAATCATAGAAAAGGTTGTGAGTAGTAAAGATGTTGCTTAGTCGAGTAATTCAAACAACTATTTATGATAGTCTTAACATTTTTCCACTTTTAATCCATTTTGATGGTAAAATTGCAAAATATTGGTATGTAAAAGATGAATTGTGTAATACTATTTTTTCTTCTATTACCAAACTGAAATATTCAGTTTTGTTGAATGTTTTCTATAATGAGATGGGAAAGGATGAGGGTTGCAAAATTTTTTTTAAAGTATATATACAAATATACAAATATAAATGAATCCATTATATGTGCTTCTAGAAGCTTCAGGAAGAGGAGCGAAAGGGGGCGGTACTATAAATTCTGATGGGCTCTCTTGATAAGGGAAGCCATTGTTTAGTGACCCACAGCAAGGGCATTTGGAATAGGCCTATGGCAGCGCAGCTCCGAGATGTCCAAGGGCATAAGGGGAAATACTGATGCTATGGGTCGTTTTTTCACAAAGCAGAGAGAGAGAGAGAGAGAGAGAGAGAGAGAGAGAGAGAGAGAGAGAGAGAGAGAGAGAGAGAACCGAGGCCATTTTTTTAACACGTGGTCTGTAAATATAAGTGCACATACTTATAAAACTACCTTTCAATCAATCTCTTTCACTGAAGTAATTATTGTTTACCTAAACATAATTTGCTAGAAACTTAGTCATCATGTGCATGTGTTAATTACAGAGAAATTTATTTTGAGGACAAATATTTAATTCTCTTCTCTATATTTCTTGTATCAACTCCGGCAATGACTTAGCCTTTCGTCCAGCGGTTGCTTGCCCATACTCTCCTAGGCCCAAACAGTACGAGGGAGTGAGGGAGTGAGGAAGAGAGGGAATGAGGGAGAGAGGAGGGAGGGAAGGAGAGAGATATGGGAGGTTGATGAGCAGGGGTTGGGGTGGCGTTTGTGAGGGCCTGTGGAGCATACAGAAACAATTGAAGATAACATCAGGGTCTAGGGGTAAGCTCCAGTGTATGGTCGTTTCAATATAAACGATTTCATGCTGCCAGGACTGACAATTTACGTTATAAATACAAATACCTAAAAATTGTGTTAAACCTTTAAAGATACACTATACATACTGTAGAATACAGGAGAGGACAATCTAGTAAATAAATCCACTCTCAGCAATGATATTCACTCCATTGTTCCAACCATCCCCTGAAATATTCATTTCAGTCAATTAAGAACTCTGCTTGAAATTACGCGTGGATATACCGTGAAGGTGTCCATCGGTAAGATATAAATGAATTATTTCATGTACAAACGAATATTTTTGGAATATAAAAGGTTAGTTTTAACTAGTCCAAACAATGGGTTCTCGCATGATTCAAAAGACGCGTAACGAAGACAAACGTCCACGACAACCCTTGGCTTGGTCGAGTGACGTCAACCATTTCTAGACAACCAGTAGGCTTACGTATGTACTCGTTTAATATTATCGTCATTGAAGGATTACTTATCCCATGATACATTGCATTCTTTATTCATTATTGATTCCTCTTCAGCATTTTCCCCATTTTTTAAAATGAACAATTACCATCATTATAATCATTGTTCATAAATCTCATTATAAATATCAAGTTCGAAACGTCATATTGTAGGAGTGTAATCTGCTATCCGAATACACCTATGACATTATAGCACGAATATATTAATTAAGAAATTATTGTAAAGAGAACAGCAACATTTTCATTCCACCTTTTAAAAGGACACATTATTAGCTTCCAGGAACGAAAACAATAATAGACATGAGATACTCGTCCATTCTTTTTCTTTTTCACCTTCTTCTCTCCCTGTTCTTTTGTCTTTCGTGAAAAAGAAAACTTCCTCATTTATTTCATAATTACTGCTGAGCAATAACATTTGGGATAATATTTAAAGTGGAGGTCGTCTTTTAACCATCAATTGTAGTGAGACAATATTTTTTTTACAACATTTCTTTTCATGGAAAGATACAATCAGGAATCGGATAGAACAAGCTCTCTCTCTCTCTCTCTCTCTCTCTCTCTCTCTCTCTCTCTCTCTCTCTCTCTCTCTCTCTCTCCAAAGTCTGGGATAGGGTTAACTTCAAATGGTAGAAATGTCAGCTACTGAGGAAGATGGTACTTGATACAATTGTTTTCGATACAGAGTCGTTTGGTATGGGGTAGAGAGAGAGAGAGAGAGAGAGAGAGAGAGAGAGAGAGAGAGAGAGAGAGAGAGAGAGAGAGTTTTAACGTTTCTAATACCATTACCCACTTTAGTTCGATACAAATGAAATGTTTGTGATCTTTCAGTTTTGAAATTAAAATTTCAAGCAAAAAGAAAAAGTAATTTATAAACAAAATAGATTAATAATAGAATTAATGAACTAATAAATGAAAATCAGTAATGATACCGAGCTTACTGATTGAAAAGTGAACTAATCTTGATTAAGAAAAACATTCATAGACATTCGAAATTCCTTTAAGACAATCAATCAAACAAGGAAGGAGAATTAACAATCTCTGAACATCGATGCTTTATTTCTACTTGAAGGTGGAAGAAACATAAAGGAAAAAAAAACATTGTTTTCAAGTTACACAAGTAATGTATTGACATTCGAAGGAAACAGGAACGTGAAAACACAAGTTATAAGATTTTCTTCTAGAATACAAATGAATGCTTTTATATACTTTTATTACTATGTATCTCATTCGCTATGGTTTTGAAGAACGTTTTTACTCTTCACGTGTCTTTCGTCAGTTGTCTTTCTTTGTGCGTGTGTATGTACGCCTAAAGACTACCCATTGTGTTGCTTTGGATATCTGATTCCACAGGCGGTCATGGTGTCTCACTTTACCCCTCGAGATAGAAAAGTCTTAGCCTAGCACACATGGACTAGGTCTACAGGTTTTCGTGTTCAACCCTTATCATTGTTTCTCGTCCCCTGTCAACCCAACCCTCGTCCCTCGTCTGTCGTGTGGAGAGCTTGAGTTCAGGCTCTACACGTCCTCTGTGTCTTCTTCCCCCCCAACTCCCGCGGGGCAGCAGACGAATCTCATGTCGACCAGACAAAACCTCTCACAGCCTTCCTTCTCATCGTTCGCGTCATCGAAGATTTTGATGAACGTCGCCTTGTTGACCGTGACCGAGGCTTTCGACTCTGCGCCCGAGATTATGGCCGGGTGGCCGCTGATTTGGGAGGGAATGGGCGTTACTGCCTTTGTCATGGTTCTCAAATGGTAAATGATTACATTAAAGATGGAATTAATAAACAAGCAGAATTCAAGTTATTTTGTCCCTAAATTTCTATTATTAAATATTCATTCAAAATATGTCTTAGAGGCAATTTTCTAATCTAACTTGTTTCTAGATGTTCTATAGGCTTCTTACTCTTCTTGTTAAAATTCTGAACGTGTCGTCTTTGCTGGCAAGAGCGAGATGAAAACAAGTTTATGATTAGGCCTACTGTCCTTTTACGTTAGAGCAAGTTGCCAACTGCCAAAGAATAAGAAAGGATTGGAATGTATTAAATACATTCTAGTTATTGCTTGGGATATTAATGTTTTATTATTGAGTCTATCTCGGTTCACAAAAGTTGCATCACATTTTAATTAGGAGTTTAGGAAATGAAAAATAGATTTCAATAATCGTAGTGGAAAATCGACTCTTGTTACCTTTCTAACGGGTCACTGGACTCTCCTCCGGCGTCTTCTTGAGGCAGGGCACAAGCGACCACCAGGCCCAAGAAGATCATTGCTAATACTGCAAAATAACACAAAAAGAAATATCAGAGATTATAAAAACAACCACTTTCTGAGTGGGATACCTTAAGTTGGGAAAGGGTTTGCGAAAAGCCATGATCAGCATAACTGTATCAGTCGGGGCCACCCATACTAGGTTGGTTGGCTGTGAGCGATCAGACGGAAATCATCCACCTTCACCAATCCGCACTGGCCAGTGAGGTGATGAAAATTTGGCAATCTCCAAACATGATTAATGGCATGTCTGAGGCCTTTGTCCTGCAGTGGAGTAGAAACGGCTGTATTTGTTGTTGTATACATATCAGACAAGATTTTATTTATGTCTGGAGTTTGGCCAATTTTCATCACCAAGATGGCCATTGCAGATTGGTGATGGTGAGAGATTTTTTTATGTTAGCTCATAGCAAACCAACCTAGAATCGGTGGCTCCCTTACAGCTATGCCGATCATGGCTAAACGCAAACCATTTCACCTCGTTAAGATATTCCCTTTCATACCCTTTCTGAGTGAAGAATCCTTAAGGTGGGAAATGGTTTATGAATAGCCATGATCAGCAAAGATGTAAGAGACAGGTACACTCATACTAGGTTGGATTGATGCACACTTTCACACGGAATTCTTCCACCATCACCAATCCGCACTGTATTCATATCTAGACATTGGCCAATTTTCATCACCTAGATGCATATTGCAGATTGGAGATGGTGGGAGATTTTCACAGGTTATCTCAGAGCAAACCAACCTATTATGAGTGGCCCTGACTCGTACAGCTTTGCTGATCATGGCTATATGCAAACCTTTTTACCTCGTTAAGGTATCCCCTTGCTGACCATTTCTAATTGGGGATACCTTGAGGTGGGAAAGGGTTTGCGTACAGCCATGATCAGCAAAAACAGTACGGTTCGAGGCCACCCATACTAGTATGGTTTGCAGCAAGCTTTCAAACAGAAATCTCCCACCATCACCAATCCGCACTCTATTCATATCTTGAGTTTAAAAATTTTCATCACCAAGACTGCCATTACAGATTGGTGATGGTGGGAGATTATCATATCTTAGCTCATAGCAAACCAATCTAGTTTGGGTGGCCCTGACTCATACAGCTTTGCTGATCATGGCTATATGCAAACCCTTTTACCTTGTTAAGGTAAAACAGCAAAACAGTACGGTTCGAGGCCACCATACTAGGTTGGTTTGCTGCAAGATTTCAAACAGAAATCTCCCACCATCACCAATCCGCACTCTATTCATATCTTGAGTTTGAAAATTTTCATCACCAAGATTGCCATTACAGATTGGTGATGGTGGGAGATTATCATATCTTAGCTCATAGCAAACCAATCTAGTTTGGGTGGCCCTGACTCATACAGCTTTGCTGATCATGGCTATATGCAAACCCTTTTACCTTGTTAAGGTAAAACAGCAAAACAGTACAGTTCAAGGCCACCATACTAGGTTGGTTTGCTGCAAGATTTCAAACAGAAATCTCCCACCATCACCAATCCGCACTCATTTCATATCTTGAGTTTGAAAATTTTCATCACCAAGAATGCTATTACAGATTGGTGATGGTGGGAGAGTATCATATTTTAGCTCATAGCAAACCAATCTAGTTTGGGTGGCCCTGACTCATACAGCTTTGCTGATCATGGCTATATGCAAACCCTTTTACCTTGTTAAGATAAAACAGCAAAACAGTACGGTTCGAGGCCACCATACTAGGTTGGTTTGCTGCGAGATTTCAAACAAAAATCTCCCACCTTCACCAATCCGCACTCTATTCATATCTTGAGTTTGAGAATTTTCATCACCAAGAGGGCCATTACAGATTGGTGATGGTGGGAGATTATCATATTTTAGCTCATAGAAAACCAATCTAGTTTGGGTGGCCCAGACTCGTAAAGCTTTGCTGATCATGGCTATATGCAAACCCTTTTACCTTGTTAAGGTAAAACAGCAAAACAGTACGGTTCGAGGCCACCATACTAGGTTGGTTTGCTGCAAGATTTCAAACAGAAATCTCCCACCATCACCAATCCGCACTCTATTCATATCTTGAGTTTGAAAATTTTCATCACCAAGATTGCCATTACAGATTGGTGATGGTGGGAGATTATCATATCTTAGCTCATAGCAAACCAATCTAGTTTGGGTGGCCCTGACTCATACAGCTTTGCTGATCATGGCTATATGCAAACCCTTTTACCTTGTTAAGGTAAAACAGCAAAACAGTACGGTTCGAGGCCACCATACTAGGTTGGTTTGCTGCGAGATTTCAAACAAAAATCTCCCACCATCACCAATCCGCACTCTATTCATATCTTGAGTTTGAAAATTTTCATCACCAAGAATGCCATTACAGATTGGTGATGATGGGAGATTATCATATCTTAGCTCATAGCAAACCAATCTAGTTTGGGTGGCCCTGACTCATACAGCTTTGCTGATCATGGCTATATGCAAACCCTTTTACCTTGTTAAGGTAAAACAGCAAAAGAGTACGGTTCGAGGCCACCATACTAGGTTGGTTTGCTGCGAGATTTCAAACAGAAATCTCCCACCATCACCAATCCGCACTCTATTCATATCTCGAGTTTGAGAATTTTCATCACCAAGAGGGCCATTACAGATTGGTGATGGTGGGAGATTATCATATTTTAGCTCATAGAAAACCAATCTAGTTTGGGTGGCCCAGACTCGTACAGCTTTGCTGATCATGGCTATATGCAAACCTTTTTCCCTTGTTAAGATAAAACAGCAAAACAATACAGTTCGAGGCCACCATACTAGGTTGGTTTGCTGCGAGATTTCAAACAGAAATCTCCCACCATCACCAATCTGCACTCTAATCATATCTTGAGTTTGAGAATTTTCATCACCAAGACGGCCATTACAGATTGGTGATGGTGGGAGATTATCATATTTTAGCTCATAGCGAACCAATCTAGTTTGGGTGGCCCTGACTCATACAGCTTTGCTGATCATGGCTATATGCAAACCCTTTTACCTTGTTAAGGTAAAACAGCAAAACAGTACGGTTCGAGGCCACCATACTAGGTTGGTTTGCTGCGAGATTTCAAACAAAAATCTCCCACCATCACCAATCCGCACTCTATTCATATCTTGAGTTTGAAAATTTTCATCACCAAGATTGCCATTACAGATTGGTGATGGTGGGAGATTATCATATCTTAGCTCATAGCAAACCAATCTAGTTTGGGTGGCCCTGACTCATACAGCTTTGCTGATCATGGCTATATGCAAACCCTTTTACCTTGTTAAGGTAAAACAGCAAAACAGTACGGTTCGAGGCCACCATACTAGGTTGGTTTGCTGCAAGATTTCAAACAGAAATCTCCCACCATCACCAATCCGCACTCTATTCATATCTTGAGTTTGAAAATTTTCATCACCAAGATTGCCATTACAGATTGGTGATGGTGGGAGATTATCATATCTTAGCTCATAGCAAACCAATCTAGTTTGGGTGGCCCTGACTCATACAGCTTTGCTGATCATGGCTATATGCAAACCCTTTTACCTTGTTAAGGTAAAACAGCAAAACAGTACGGTTCGAGGCCACCATACTAGGTTGGTTTGCTGCAAGATTTCAAACAGAAATCTCCCACCATCACCAATCCGCACTCTATTCATATCTTGAGTTTGAAAATTTTCATCACCAAGATTGCCATTACAGATTGGTGATGGTGGGAGATTATCATATCTTAGCTCATAGCAAACCAATCTAGTTTGGGTGGCCCTGACTCATACAGCTTTGCTGATCATGGCTATATGCAAACCCTTTTACCTTGTTAAGGTAAAACAGCAAATCAGTACGGTTCGAGGCCACCATACTAGGTTGGTTTGCTGCGAGATTTCAAACAAAAATCTCCCACCATCACCAATCCGCACTCTATTCATATCTTGAGTTTGAAAATTTTCATCACCAAGAATGCCATTACAGATTGGTGATGGTGGGAGAGTATCATATTTTAGCTCATAGCAAACCAATCTAGTTTGGGTGGCCCTGACTCGTACAGCTTTGCTGATCATGGCTATATGCAAACCTTTTTACCTTGTTAAGGTAAAACAGCAAAACAGTACAGTTCAAGGCCACCATACTAGGTTGGTTTGCTGCAAGATTTCAAACAGAAATCTCCCACCATCACCAATCCGCACTCTATTCATATCTTGAGTTTGAAAATTTTCATCACCAAGAATGCTATTACAGATTGGTGATGGTGGGAGAGTATCATATTTTAGCTCATAGCAAACCAATCTAGTTTGGGTGGCCCAGACTCGTACAGCTTTGCTGATCATGGCTATATGCAAACCCTTTTTACCTTGTTAAGGTAAAGCAGCAAAACAGTACAGTTCAAGGCCACCATACTAGGTTGGTTTGCTGCAAGATTTCAAACAGAAATCTCCCACTATCACCAATCCACACTCTATTCATATCTTGAGTTTGAGAATTTTCATCACCAAGATTGCCATTACAGATTGGTGATGGTGGGAGATTATCATATCTTAGCTCATAGCAAACCAATCTAGTTTGGGTGCCCTGACTCATACAGCTTTGCTGATCATGGCTATATGCAAACCCTTTTACCTTGTTAAGGTAAAACAGCAAAACAGTACGGTTCGAGGCCACCATACTAGGTTGGTTTGCTGCGAGATTTCAAACAAAAATCTCCCACCTTCACCAATCCGCACTCTATTCATATCTTGAGTTTGAGAATTTTCATCACCAAGAGGGCCATTACAGATTGGTGATGGTGGGAGATTATCATATTTTAGCTCATAGAAAACCAATCTAGTTTGGGTGGCCCAGACTCGTACAGCTTTGCTGATCATGGCTATATGCAAACCTTTTTCCCTTGTTAAGATAAAACAGCAAAACAATACAGTTCGAGGCCACCATACTAGGTTGGTTTGCTGCGAGATTTCAAACAGAAATCTCCCACCATCACCAATCTGCACTCTAATCATATCTTGAGTTTGAGAATTTTCATCACCAAGACGGCCATTACAGATTGGTGATGGTGGGAGATTATCATATTTTAGCTCATAGCGAACCAATCTAGTTTGGGTGGCCCTGACTCGTACAGCTTTGCTGATCATGGTTATATGCAAACCTTTTTCCCTTGTTAAGATAAAACAGCAAAACAATACAGTTCGAGGCCACCATACTAGGTTGGTTTGCTGCGAGATTTCAAACAGAAATCTCCCACCATCACCAATCTGCACTCTAATCCTATCTTGAGTTTGAGAATTTTCATCACCAAGACGGCCATTACAGATTGGTGATGGTGGGAGATTATCATATTTTAGCTCATAGCGAACCAATCTAGTTTGGGTGGCCCTGACTCGTACAGCTTTGCTGATCATGGCTATATGCAAACCTTTTTCCCTTGTTAAGGTAAAACAGCAAAACAGTATAGTTCGAGGCCACCATACTAGGTTGGTTTGCTGCAAGATTTCAAACAGAAATCTCCCACCATCACCAATCCGCACTCTATTCATATCTTGAGTTTGAGAATTGTCATCACCAAGAGGGCCATTACAGATTGGTGATGGTGGGAGAGTATCATATTTTAGCTCATAGCAAACCAATCTAGTTTGGGTGGCCCTGACTCGTACAGCTTTGCTGATCAAGGCTATATGCAAACATTTTTCCCTTGTTAAGGTAAAACAGCAAAACAGTATAGTTCGAGGCCACCATACTAGGTTGGTTTGCTGCAAGATTTCAAACAGAAATCTCCCACCATCACCAATCCGCACTCTATTCATATCTTGAGTTTGAGAATTTTCATCACCAAGACGGCCACTACAGATTGGTGATGGTGGGAGATTATCATATTTTAGCTCATAGCGAACCAATCTAGTTTGGGTGGCCCTGACTCGTACAGCTTTGCTGATCATGGCTATATGCAAACCTTTTTCCCTTGTTAAGGTAAAACAGCAAAACAGTATAGTGCGAGGCCACCATACTAGGTTGGTTTGCTGCAAGATTTCAAACAGAAATATCCCACCATCACCAATCCACACTCTATTCATATCTTGAGTTTGAGAATTTTCATCACCAAGAGGGCCATTACAGATTCTGATGGTGGGAGAGTATCATATTTTAGCTCATAAGAAACCAATCTAGTTTGGGTGGCCCCGACTCGTACAGCTTTGCTGATCATGGCTATATGCAAACCTTTTTACCTTGTTAAGGTAAAAAAGCAAAACAATACAGTTCAAGGCCACCATACTAGGTTGGTTTGCTGCAAGATTCAAACAGAAGTCTTCCTTCATCACCAATTCGCACTCTAATCATATCTTGAGTTTGAGAATTTTCATCACCAAGACGGCCATTAGAGATTGGTGATGGTGGGAGAGTATCATATTTTAGCTCATAGCAAACCAATCTAGTTTGGGTGGCCCTGAATCATACAGCAGTGCTGATCATGGCTATATGCAAACCTTTTTCCCTTGTTAAGGTAAAACCGCAAAACAATACAGTTCAAAGCCACCATACTAGGTTGGTTTGCTGCGAGATTTCAAACAGAAATATCCCACCATCACCAATCCGCACTCTATTCATATCTTGAGTTTGAGAATTTTCATCACCAAGACGGCCATTACAGATTGGTGATGGTGGGAGATTATCATATTTTAGCTCATAGCGAACCAATCTAGTTTGGGTGGCCCTGACTCGTACAGCTTTGCTGATCATGGCTATATGCAAACCTTTTTATCTTGTTAAGGTAAAACAACAAAACAGTACAGTTCGAGGCCACCATACTAGGTTGGTTTGCTGCGAGATTTCAAACAGAAATCACCCACCATCACCAATCCGCACTCTATTCATACCTTGAGTTTGAGAATTTTCATCACCAAGACGGCCATAACAGATTGGTGATGGTGGGAGATTATCATATTTTAGCTCATAGCAAACCAATCTAGTTTGGGTGGCCCAGACTCGTACAGCTTTGCTGATCATGGCTATATGCAAACCTTTTTACCTTGTTAAGGTAAAAAAGCAAAACAATACAGTTCAAGGCCACCATACTAGGTTGGTTTGCTGCAAGATTCAAACAGAAGTCTTCCTCCATCACCAATTCGCACTCTAATCATATCTTGAGTTTGAGAATTTTCATCACCAAGACGGCCATTAGAGATTGGTGATGGTGGGAGAGTATCATATTTTAGCTCATAGCAAACCAATCTAGTTTGGGTGGCCCTGAATCATACAGCAGTGCTGATCATGGCTATAAGCAAACCTTTTTACCTTGTTAAGGTAAAACCGCAAAACAATACAGTTCAAAGGAACCATACTAGGTTGGTTTGCTGCGAGATTTCAAACAGAAATATCCCACCATCACCAATCCGCACTCTATTCATATCTTGAGTTTGAGAATTTTCATCACCAAGACGGCCATTACAGATTGGTGATGGTGGGAGAGTATCATATTTTAGCTCATAGCAAACCAATCTAGTTTGGGTGGCCCAGACTTGTACAGCTTTGCTGATCATGGCTATATGCAAACCCTTTTACCTCGTTAAGATAAAACAACAAAACAGTACAGTTTAAGGCCACCATACTAGGTTGGTTTGCTGCGAGATTTCAAACAGAAATCTCCCACCATCTCCAATCCGCACTCTATTCATATCTTGAGTTTGAGAATTTTCATCACCAAGACACCCATTACAGATTGGTGATGGTGGGAGAGTATCATATTTTAGCTCATAGCAAACCAATCTAGTTTGGGTGGCCCAGACTTGTACAGCTTTGCTGATCATGGCTATATGCAAACCCTTTTACCTCGTTAAGAAAAAACAACAAAACAGTACAGTTTGAGGCCACCATACTATGTTGGTTTGCTACGAGCTTTCTAACAGAAATCTTCCACCATCACCAATCTTCACTCTATTCATATCTTGAGTTTGAGAATTTTCATCACCAACACGGCCATAACAGATTGGTGATGGTGGAAGATTATCATATTTTAGCTCATAGCAAACCAATCTAGTTTGGGTGGCCCCGACTTGTACAGCTTTGCTGATCATGGCTATATGCAAACCTTTTTACCTCGTTAAGATAAAACAGCAAAACAATACTGTTTGAGTCCACCATACTAGGTTGGTTTGCTGCAAGAGTTCAAACAGAAATATCCCACCATCACCAATCCGCACTTTATTCATATCTTGAGTTTGAGAATTTTCATCACCAAGACGGCCAATACAGATTGGTGATGGTGGGAGAGTATCATATTTTAGCTCATAGCAAACCAATCTAGTTTGGGTGGCTCTGAATTGTACAGCTTTGCTGATCATGGCTATATGCAAACCTTTTTACCTCGTTAAGGTAAAACAGCAAAACAGTACAGTTTGAGGCCACCATACTAGGTTGGTTTGCTGCGAGATTTCAAACAGAAATCTCCCACCATCACCAATCCGCACTCTATTCATATTTTGAGTTTGAGAATTTTCATCACCAAGACGGCCATTACAGATTGGTGATGGTGGGAGAGTATCATATTTTAGCTCATAGCAAACCAATCTAGTTTGGGTGGCCCTGACTCATACAGCTTTGCTGATCATGGCTATATGCAAACCTTTTTACCTTGTTAAGGTAAAACAGCAAAACAGTACAGTTCAAGGCCACCATACTAGGTTGGTTTGCTGCGAGATTTCAAACAGGAATCTCCAATCATCACCAATCCGCACTCTATTCATATCTTGAGTTTGAGAATTTTCATTACCAAGAGGGCCATTACAGATTGGTGATGGTGGGAGATTATCATATTTTAGCTCATAGCAAACCAATCTAGTTTGGGTGGCTCTGAATTGTACAGCTTTGCTGATCATGGCTATATGCAAACCTTTTTGCCTTGTTAAGTTAAAACAGCAAAACAATACAGTTCGAGGCCACCATACTAGGTTGGTTTGCTACGAGCTTTCTAACAAAAATCTTCCACCATCACCAATCCGCACTCTATTCATATCTTGAGTTTAAGAATTTTCATCACCAAGACGGCCATAACAGATTGGTGATGGTGGGAGATTATCATATTTTAGCTCATAGCAAACCAATCTAGTTTGGGTGGCCCTGACTCATACAGCTTTGCTGATCATGGCTATATGCAAACCTTTTTACCTTGTTAAGGTAAAACAGCAAAACAGTACAGTTCAAGGCCACCATACTAGGTTGGTTTGCTGCGAGATTTCAAACAGGAATCTCCCATCATCACCAATCCGCACTCTATTCATATCTTGAGTTTGAGAATTTTCATTACCAAGAGGGCCATTACAGATTGGTGATGGTGGGAGAGTATCATATTTTAGCTCATAGCAAACCAATCTAGTTTGGGTGGCCCAGACTCGTACAGCTTTGCTGATCATGGCTATATGCAAACCTTTTTCCCTTGTTAAGGTAAAACAGCAAAACAATACAGTTCGAGGCCACCATACTAGGTTGGTTTGCTGCGAGATTTCAAACAGAAATCTCCCAACATCACCAATCTGCACTCTATTCATATCTTGAGTTTGAGAATTTTCATCACCAAGAATGCCATTACAGATTGGTGATGGTGGGAGATTATCATATTTTAGCTCATAGCGAACCAATCTAGTTTGGGTGGCCCTGACTCGTACAGCTTTGCTGATCATGGCTATATGCAAACCTTTTTCCCTTGTTAAGATAAAACAGCAAAACAATACAGTTCGAGGCCACCATACTAGGTTGGTTTGCTGCATGATTTCAAACAGAAATCTCCCACCATCACCAATCTGCACTCTATTCATATCTTGAGTTTGAGAATTTTCATCACCAAGAGGGCCATTACAGATTGGTGATGGTGGGAGAGTATCATATTTTAGCTCATAGCAAACCAATCTAGTTTGGGTGGCCCTGACTCGTACAGCTTTGCTGATCATGGCTATATGCAAACCCTTTTACCTTGTTAAGGTAAAACAGCAAAACAGTACAGTTCAAGGCCACCATACTAGGTTGGTTTGCTGCGAGATTTCAAACAGAAATCTCCCAACATCACCAATACACACTCTATTCATATCTTGAGTTTGAAAATTGTCATCACCAAGAGGGCCATTACAGATTGGTGATGGTGGGAGAGTATCATATTTTAGCTCATAGCAAACCAATCTAGTTTGGGTGGCCCTGACTCGTACAGCTTTGCTGATCAAGGCTATATGCAAACTTTTTTCCCTTGTTAAGGTAAAACAGCAAAACAGTATAGTTCGAGGCCACCATACTAGGTTGGTTTGCTGCAAGATTTCAAACAGAAATCTCCCACCATCACCAATCCGCACTCTATTCATATCTTGAGTTTGAGAATTTTCATCACCAAGACGGCCATTACAGATTGGTGATGGTGGGAGATTATCATATTTTAGCTCATAGCGAACCAATCTAGTTTGGGTGGCCCTGACTCGTACAGCTTTGCTGATCATGGCTATATGCAAACCTTTTTCCCTTGTTAAGGTAAAACAGCAAAACAGTATAGTTCGAGGCCACCATACTAGGTTGGTTTGCTGCAAGATTTCAAACAGAAATCTCCCACCATCACCAATCCGCACTCTATTCATATCTTGAGTTTGAGAATTTTCATCACCAAGAGGGCCATTACAGATTGTGATGGTGGGAGAGTATCATATTTTAGCTCATAAGAAACCAATCTAGTTTGGGTGGCCCCGACTCGTACAGCTTTGCTGATCATGGCTATATGCAAACCTTTTTACCTTGTTAAGGTAAAACCGCAAAACAATACAGTTCGAAGCCACCATACTAGGTTGGTTTGCTGCGAGATTTCATACAGAAATATCCCACCATCACCAATCCGCACTCTATTCATATCTTGAGTTTGAGAATTTTCATCACCAAGAAGGCCATTACAGATTGGTGATGGTGGGAGAGTATGATATTTTAGATCATAGCAAACCAATCTAGTTTGGGTGGCCCTGATTCGTACAGCTTTGCTGATCATGGCTATATGCAAACCCTTTTACCTCGTTAAGATAAAACAACAAAACAGTACAGTTTGAGGCCACCATACTATGTTGGTTTGCTACGAGCTTTCTAACAGAAATCTTCCACCATCACCAATCCGCACTCTATTCATATCTTGAGTTTGAGAATTTTCATCACCAAGACGGCCATAACAGATTGGTGATGGTGGAAGATTATCATATTTTAGCTCATAGCAAACCAATCTAGTTTGGGTGGCCCCGACTTGTACAGCTTTGCTGATCATGGCTATATGCAAACCTTTTTACCTCGTTAAGGTAAAACAGCAAAACAATACTGTTCGAGTCCACCATACTAGGTTGGTTTGCTGCAAGAGTTCAAACAGGAATATCCCACCATCACCAATCCGCACTTTATTCATATCTTGAGTTTGAGAATTTTCATCACCGAGACGGCCAATACAGATTGGTGATGGTGGGAGATTATCATATTTTAGCTCATAGCAAACCAATCTAGTTTGGGTGGCTCTGAATTGTACAGCTTTGCTGATCATGGCTATATGCAAACCCTTTTACCTTGTTAAGGTAAAACAGCAAAACAGTGTAGTTTGAGGCCACCATACTAGGTTGGTTTGCTACGAGATTTCAAACAGAAATCTCCCACCATCACCAATCCGCACTCTATTCATATCTTGAGTTTGAGAATTTTCATCACCAAGACGGCCATTACAGATTGGTGATGGTGGGAGAGTATCATATTTTAGCTCATAGCAAACCAATCTAGTTTGGGTGGCCCTGACTCATACAGCTTTGCTGATCATGGCTATATGCAAACCTTTTTGCCTTGTTAAGGTAAAACAGCAAAACAATACAGTTTGAGGCCACCATACTAGGTTGGTTTGCTGCGAGATTTCAAACAGAAATCTCCCACCATCGCCAATCTTCACTCTATTCATATCTTAAGTTTGAGAATTTTCATCACCAAGACTGCCATTACAGATTGGTGATGGTGGGAGATTATCATATTTTAGCTCATAGCAAACCAATCTAGTTTGGGTGGCCCCGACTCGTACAGCTTTGCTGATCATGGCTATATGCAAACCTTTTTACCTTGTTAAGGTAAAACAGCAAAACAATACAGTTCGAGGCCACCATACTAGGTTGGTTTGCTACGAGCTTTCTAACAAAAATCTTCCACTATCACCAATCCGCACTCTATTCATATCTTGAGTTTGAGAATTTTCATCACCAAGACGGCCATAACAGATTGGTGATGGTGGGAGATTATCATATCTTAGCTCATAGCAAACCAATCTAGTTTGGGTGGCCCCGACTCGTACAGCTTTGCTGATCATGACTATATGCAAACCTTTTTATCTTGTTAAGGTAAAACAGCAAAACAGTACAGTTCGAGGCCACCATACTAGGTTGGTTTGCTGCGAGATTTCAAACAGAAATCTCTCACCATCACCAATCCGCACTCTATTCATATCTTGAGTTTGAGAATTTTCATCACCAAGACAGCCATTACAGATTGGTGATGGTGGGAGATTATCATATCTTAGCTCATAGCAAACCAATCTAGTTTGGGTGGCCCCGACTCGTACAGCTTTGCTGATCATGACTATATGCAAACCTTTTTACCTCGTTAAGGTATCCCCTTGCTGACCATTTCTGAATGGGGATACATCAAGGTGGGAAAGGGTTTGGGTACAGCCATGATCAGCAAAACAGTACGGTTCGAGGCCACCCCTACTAGGTTGGTTTGCTACGAGCTTTCTAACAGAAATCTTCCACCATCACCAATCTGCACTATATCCATATTTTGAGTTTGAGAGTATTCATAACCAAGATGGCCATTACAGATTGGTGATGGTGGGAGAGTATCATATTTTAGCTCATAGCAAACCAATATAGTTTGGGTGGCCCCGACTCGTACAGCTTTGCTGATCATGGCTATATGCAAACCCTTTTACCTTGTTAAGGTAAAACAGCAAAACAGTACGGTTCGAGGCCACCATACTAGGTTGGTTTGCTGCGAGATTTCAAACAGAAATCTCCCACCATCATGAATCCGCACTCTATTCATATCTTGAGTTTGAGAATTTTCATCACCAAGACTGCCATTACAGATTGGTGATGGTGGGAGATTATCATATTTTAGCTCATAGCAAACCAATCTAGTTTGGGTGGCCCCGACTCGTACAGCTTTGCTGATCATGGCTATATGCAAACCTTTTTACCTTGTTAAGGTAAAACAGCAAAACAGTACGGTTCGAGGCCACCATACTAGGTTGGTTTGCTGCGAGGTTTTAAACAGAAATCTCCTACCATCACCAATCTGCACTCTATTCATATCTTGAGTTTGAGAATTTTCATCACCAAGACGGCCATTACAGATTGGTGATGGTGGGAGATTATCATATTTTAGCTCATAGCAAACCAATCTAGTTTGGGTGGCCCTGACTCGTACAGCTTTGCTGATCATGGCTATATGCAAACCTTTTTACCTTGTTAAGGTAAATCAGCAAAACTACAGTTCGAGGCCACCATACTAGGTTGGTTTGCTGCGAAATTTCAAACAGAAATCTCCCAACATCACCAATCCGCACTCTATTCATATCTTGAGTTTGAGAATTGTCATCGCCAAGAGGGCCATTACAGATTGGTGATGGTGGGAGAGTATGATATTTTAGCTCATAGCAAACCAATCTAGTTTGGGTGGCCCAGACTCGTACAGCTTTGCTGATCATGGCTATATGCAAACCTTTTTACCTCGTTAAGGTATCCCCTTGCTGACCATTTCTGAATGGGGATACATCAAGGTTGGAAAGGGTTTGCATATAGCCATGATCAGCAAAACAGTACGGTTCGAGGCTGTAGATTATTGTATATATTATCTTTCGTATATGCACCCTTAACTATTCATAAATTCTGTCCGTTACAAACACATGCGCATAAGTCGCACTGTCAGCACTCCGTGCATGCGCATGGATAGTCGTCTTGCTTCTCTTGGCACGAGCTGTACGCCTTGCAGAGCACCACTGTTCATAACCCCTTGCTGTGTGGAATAAATGTAATTTACGACTCGGGATTTTACTTCTCCATTTCTGCAATCATCTGTCTTCATCTACAAGACATCATCACCTATCACCAGAGGCCACCCCTACTAGGTTGGTTTGCTACGAGCTTTCTAACAGAAATCTTCCACCATCACCAATCTGCACTATATCCATATTTTGAGTTTGAGAGTATTCATAACCAAGATGGCCATTACAGATTGGTGATGGTGGGAGATTATCATATTTTAGCTCATAGCAAACCAATCTAGTTTGGGTGGCCCTGACTCGTACAGCTTTGCTGATCATGGCTTTTTGCAAACCTTTTTACCTTGTTAAGGTAAAACAGCAAAACAATACAGTTCGAGGCCACCATACTAGGTTGGTTTGCTGCGAGATTTCAAACAGAAATCTCCCACCATCATCAATCCGCACTCTATTCATATCTTGAGTTTGAGAATTTTCATCACCAAGACTGCCATTACAGATTGGTGATGGTGGGAGATTATCATATTTTAGCTCATAGCAAACCAATCTAGTTTGGGTGGCCCCGACTCGTACAGCTTTGCTGATCATGGCTATATGCAAACCTTTTTACCTTGTTAAGGTAAAACAGCAAAACAATACAGTTCGAGGCCACCATACTAGGTTGGTTTGCTGCGAGATTTCAAACAGAAATCTTCCACCATCACCAATCCGCACTCTATTCATATCTTGAGTTTGAGAATTGTCATCACCTAGAAGGCCATAACAGATTGGTGATGGTGGGAGATTATCATATTTTAGCTCATAGCAAACCAATCTAGTTTGGGTGGCTCTGAATTGTACAGCTTTGCTGATCATGGCTGTATGCAAACCTTTTTACCTTGTTAAGGTAAAACAGCAAAACAATACAGTTCGAGGCGACCATACTAGGTTGGTTTGCTGCGAGATTTCAAACAGAAATCTTCCACCATCACCAATCCGCACTCTATTCATATCTTGAGTTTGAGAATTGTCATCACCAAGAAGGCCATAACAGATTGGTGATGGTGGGAGATTATCATATTTTAGCTCATAGCAAACCAATCTAGTTTGGGTGGCTCTGAATTGTACAGCTTTGCTGATCATGGCTTTATGCAAACCTTTTTACCCCGTTAAGGTAAAACAGCAAAACAGTACAGTTCGAGGCCACCATACTAGGTTGGTTTGCTGCGAGATTTCAAACAGAAATCTCCCACCATCACCAATCCGCACTCTATTCATATCTTGAGTTTTAGAATTTTCATCACCAAGACGGCCATAACAGATTGGTGATGGTGGGAGATTATCATATTTTAGCTCATAGCAAACCAATCTAGTTTGGGTGGCTCTGAATTGTACAGCTTTGCTGATCATGGCTATATGCAAACCTTTTTACCTTGTTAAGGTAAAACAGCAAAACAGTACAGTTCGAGGCCACCATACTAGGTTGGTTTGCTGCAAGATTTCTAACAGAAATCTCCCACCATCACCAATCCGCACTCTATTCATATCTTGAGTTTTAGAATTTTCATCACCAAGACGGCCATAACAGATTGGTGATGGTGGGAGATTATCATATTTTAGCTCATAGCAAACCAATCTAGTTTGGGCGGCCCCGACTCGCACAGCTTTGCTGATCATGGCTATATGCAAACCTTTTTACCTTGTTAAGGTAAAACAGCAAAACAGTACAGTTCGAGGCCACCATACTAGGTTGGTTTGCTGCGAGATTTCAAACAGAAATCTTCCACCATCACCAATCTGCACTCTATTCATATCTTGAGTTTGAGAATTTTCATCACCAAGACGGCCATTACAGATTGGTGATGGTGGGAGATTATCATATTTTAGCTCATAGCAAACCAATCTAGTTTGGGTGGCCCCGACTCGCACAGCTTTGCTGATCATGGCTATATGCAAACCTTTTTACCTTGTTAAGGTAAAACAGCAAAACAGTACAGTTCGAGGCCACCATACTAGGTTGGTTTGCTGCGAGATTTCAAACAGAAATCTCCCACCTTCACCAATCCGCACTCTATTCATATCTTGAGTTTGAGAATTTTCATCACCAAGACGGCCATTACAGATAGGTGATGGTGGGAGATTATCATATTTTAGCTCATAGCAAACCAATCTAGTTTGGGTGGCCCTGACTCGTACAGCTTTGCTGATCATGGCTATATGCAAACCTTTTTACCTTGTTAAGGTAAAACAGCAAAACAGTAGACTTTGAGGCCACCCTACTAGGTTGGTTTGCTGCGAGATTTCAAACAGAAATCTCCCACCATCACCAATCCGCACTCTATTCATATCTTGAGTTTGGGAATTTTCATCACCAAGACGGCCATTACAGATTGGTTGTGGTGGGAGATTATCATATTTTAGCTCATAGCAAACCAATCTAGTTTGGGTGGCCCTGAATCATACAGCAGTGCTGATCATGGCTATATGCAAACCTTTTTACCTCGTTAAAGTATCCCCTTGCTGACCATTTCTGAATGGGGATACATCAAGGTGGGAAAGGGTTTGCGTACAGCCATGATCAGCAAAACAGTACGGTTCGAGGCCACCCCTACTAGGTTGGTTTGCTACGAGCTTTCTAACAGAAATCTTCCACCATCACCAATCTGCACTATATCCATATTTTGAGTTTGAGAGTATTCATAACCAAGATGGCCATTACAGATTGGTGATGGTGGGAGAGTATCATATTTTAGCTCATAGCAAACCAATCTAGTTTGGGTGGCCCTGACTCGTACAGCTTTGCTGATCATGGCTATATGCAAACCTTTTTACATTGTTAAGGTAAAACCGCAAAACAGTACAGTTTGAGGCCACCATAAAAGGTTGGTTTGCTGCGAGATTTCAAACAGAAATCTCCCACCATCACCAATCCACACTCTATTCATATCTTGAGTTTGAGAATTTTCATCACCAAGACGGCCATTACAGATTGGTGATGGTGGGAGAGTATCATATTTTAGCTCCTAGCAAACCAATCTAGTTTGGGTGGCCCTGACTTGTACAGCTTTGCTGATCATGGCTATATGCAAACCTTTTTACATTGTTAAGGTAAAACAACAAAACAATACAGTTCGAGGCCACCATACTAGGTTGGTTTGCTGCGAGATTTCAAACAGAAATCTTCCACCATCACCAATCCGCACTCTATTCATATTTTGAGTTTGAGAATTTTCATCACGAAGACGGCCATGAGACATTGGTGATGGTGGGAGATTATCACATTTTAGCTCATAGCAAACCAATCTAGTTTGGGTGGCCCTGACTTGTACAGCTTTGCTGATCATGGCTATATGCAAACCTTTTTACCTTGTTAAGGTAAAACAGCAAAACAATACAGTTCGAGGCCACCATACTAGGTTGGTTTGCTGCGAGATTTCAAACAGAAATCTCCCACCATCACCAATCCGCACTCTATTCATATTTTGAGTTTGAGAATTGTCATCACCAAGAGGGCCATTATAGATTGGTGATGGTGGGAGAGTATCATATTTTAGCTCATAGCAAACCAATCTAGTTTGGGTGGCCCCGACTCGTACTGCTTTGCTGATCATGGCTATATGCAAACCTTTTTACCTTGTTAAGGTAAAACAGCAAAACAGTCCAGTTCATGGCCACCATACTAGGTTGGTTTGCATTTCAAACAGAAATATCCCACCATCACCAATCCGCACTCTATTCATATCTTGAGTTTGAGAATTGTCATCACCAAGACGGCCATGAGAGATTGGTGATGGTGGGAGATTATCACATTTTAGCTCATAGCAAACCAATCTAGTTTGGGTGGCCCTGACTTGTATAGTTTTTCTGATCATCGCTATATGCAAACCTTTTTACCTCGTTAAAGTATCCCCTTGCTGACCATTTCTGAATGGGGATACATTAAGGTGGGAAAGGGTTTGCGTACAGACATGATCAGAAAAATAGTACTGTTCTAGGCCACCCATACTAGGTTGGTTTGCTGCGAGCTTTCAAACAGAAATCTCCCACCATCACCAATCTGCACTCTATTCATATCTTGAGTTTAAGAATTTTCATCACCAAGACGGCCATTACAGATTGGTGATGGTGGGAGAGTATCATATTTTAGCTCATAGCAAACCAATCTAGTTTGGGTGGCCCTGACTTGTACAGCTTTGCTGATCATGGCTATATGCAAATCCTTTTACCTTGTTAAGGTAAAACAGCAAAACAGTACAGTTCGAGGCCACCATACTAGGTTGGTTTGCTGCGAGATTTCAAACAGAAATCTCCCACCATCACCAATCCGCACTCTATTCATATCTTGAGTTTGAGAATTTTCATCACCAAGACAGCCATTACAGTTTGGTGATGGTGGGAGAGTATCATATTTTAGCTCATAGCAAACCAATCTAGTTTGGGTGGCCCTGACTCGTACAGCTTTGCTGATCATGGCTATATGCAAACCTTTTTACCTTGTTAAGGTAAAACAGCAAAACAGTACAGTTCGAGGCCACCATACTAGGTTGGTTTGCATTTCAAACAGAAATCTCCCACCATCACCAATCCGCATTCTATTCATATCTTGAGTTTGAGAATTGTCATCACCAAGACGGCCATTACAGATTGGTGATAGTGGGAGATTATCATATTTTAGCTCATAGCAAACCAATCTAGTTTGGGTGGCCCTGACTTGTAGTTTTGCTGATCATTGCTATATGCAAACCTTTTTACCTCGTTAAAGTATCCCCTTGCTGACCATTTCTGAATGGGGATACATCAAGGTGGGAAAGGGTTTGCATACAGCCATGATCAGCAAAACAGTACGGTTCGAGGCCACCCCTACTAGGTTGGTTTGCTACGAGCTTTCTAACAGAAATCTTTCACCATTACCAATCTGCACTCTATTCATATCTTGAGTTTGAGAATTGTCATCACCAAGAGGGCCATTACAGATTGGTGATGGTGGGAGAGTATCATATTTTAGCTCATAGCAAACCAATCTAGTTTGGGTGTCCCTGACATGTACAGCTTTGCTGATCATGGCTATATGCAAACCTTTTTACCTCGTTAAGGTATCCCCTTGCAGACCATTTCTGGGTGGGGATACATTAAGGTGGGAAAGGCTTTGCGGACAGCCATGATCAGCAAAACCAGTACTGTTTGAGGCCACCCATACTAGGTTGGCTTGCTGTGAGCTCTCATACAGAAATCTTCCACCATCACCAATCCCCACTCTATTCATTTCCTAGGGTTCAGAATTTTCATTACAAAGACGGCCATTATAGTTTGGTGATGGTGGGAGATAATCATTTGTTTCTCATTGCAAGCCAATCTATTATGGGTGGCCCTGGCTCATACGGCGTTGCTGATCATGGCTCTACTTAAACCCTTTCACCAATTTAATGTATTTCCAGCCAGACCCTTTCTGAATGGGGATACTTTAAGGTGGGAAAGTGTTTGAGTATAGGCATGATCAGGCAAGCTGTGAGTCGGAGCCACCCATACTAGATTGGTTTCCCATGAGCTATCATACAGAAATCCCCTATCAACACAAATATGCAATTGCTGTCTTGGTGATGAGAATTGATCAAACTCGACACATGAATATAGTGTTTACTGATAATGGTGGAAGAATTCCGACTGAACTCTCACAGCAAACCAACCTAGTGTTAGTGGCACTGACTCGTACAGCTTTGCTGATTATGGCTATACGCACACCCTTTCCCACTTTAAGTATCTTCGGTCAGAAAATGGCTCACAGGGGATATCTTATTGAGGTGAAAGGGTTCGCATATAGCCATGATCAGCAAAGCTGTATGAGTCAGGCCGCACATACTAGTTTTGTTTGCTGTGAGTTATCATACGGAAATATCCCACCATCACCAATCTGCAATGGCCTTTTCGGCAATGAAAATTGACCAAATTCAAGACATGAATAAATTCATATCTGATTTTTTGTTTTGTAATGGAGTCGAAACGGAGGCATTTTTTGTTAGATAATATGTATATAACATCAAATACAGCTATTTCTAGTCCACTGCAGGACAAAGGCCTCAGACATGTCCTTATTTATGTATGGAGTTTGCTCAATTTCCATCAACACGCTGGCCTGTGCGGATTGGTGATGAAGGAAGATCTCCATCTGATCGGTCACAGCAAACCAACCTAGTATGGGCGGCCCCGACTCATACAGATTTGCTGATTATGGCTATACTGAAACAGTTTCCCACGTTAAGGTATCCCCACTCAGAAAGAGGCTGAAAGGGGATATCTTAAAGTGGTGAAAGGGTTTGCGTCGAGCCATGATCAGCAAAGCTTTACGAGTCGGGTCCACCCATACTAGGTTGGTTTGTTATGAGCGATCAGACGGAACTCTTCCTCCATCACCAATCTGCACTGGCCAGCGTGTTCATGAAAATTGGTCAAACTCCAGACATGAATAAGGATATGTCTGAGGCTTTTGTCCTGCAGTGGACTGGAAACGGCTGTATTTGTTGTATTTACATTATGCAACAACAAATGCTGTTTTTACTTCACTGCAGGACAAAGGTATCAGACATGTCTTTATTCACGCCTTGAGTTTGTCAATTTTCATTGCCAAGACGGCCATTGCAGACTGGTGATGGTGGGAAATTTTTTATGATAACTCATAGCAAACCCTGTCTATTTCAGCTCTGCTGATCAATTCCGCACACAAACCCCTTCCCCATGTTAAGGTATCCTCCCCATTCAGAATAATATATATAAATTTATTCACATACATTTGTATGGTTGTATGTGCGTGCAGAACATTGATAGCTTTTGTTTCTTTTTGTAAGCTGCGTGACAAATGTCCCTCGCTTAAAGGAACATAGGCCCTTTTTCCTCTACATTTCAGTATATCTTAAAATTTCAATGACCCGTCCTCTGAAAGGCGAGAGGAAGGTGATGGGGTTTGACTCCCTTTGACGCAAAGACGAAAATTGTCGTCACACGCGCATGGAAATGTGACGTGTAATGCCAGAACGTTCTAGAAGGCTCATCTAGATGCTAGCTAGCCTCCAGCAATGGAGTCCGCGTTTCTTCGAAAGTAGATCGCCATTTCCTGCGTTTCATGTAAAACGAGATTGCATGATATTCTTTGGATGATCCAATTGATTCGCTGTATCCTTTTAAATGTTATAAAGATTCTATTTTCCCTGTTGGAGTCCTTGGTCTTATAGCATCTGCCTTCCCAACTAGGGTTGTAGCTTAATAAGTAATAACAAAACGAACAAGCAAACTTACCGGAGGGTTTCTTTGAAGAAACGAATGTAGCTCTCTTTGTTTCTCTCAATAAGACGTTTTGATTCAATTTTGAACACAAATCTTCATTTATCACACCTATCCCACTAATTGAAGGCTGAGGAATCCTATACCTTTGAAGTTTAATTACTATTCCTATTGGTCAACTACAAGTATTCATAGGTCTAATAAGCGAACGTAGAGCTTTCTGATGTTGAGGCATATCGATTGCCACGGCTACCGTGTAAGATACGAGATGAAAAAAAAAAAAATAACATATACGAAAAGAAAATATAGACTTCTATCCGTTTGGTAGTAGATAAATTTTTGAAAATAATGCAAGAAATAATTTGGGGTTACTATAAAAACGTCAGGTCAAAAATGGCTCGACGTATACTTGTATTTTCTAGAACTCCGGAGAATCTAACTTTTTCGTAATATTGCAAAATCACGTTGTTCTAGAATGCGGTGAGGCTTACGGTTCAAAAGAGAAAGCAATAACCAACGCACAAATGCATTCTATACCTGACTTTCTTCATGTTGCTACTCAGGCTTGAGAGAGAGAGAGAGAGAGAGAGAGAGAGAGAGAGAGAGAGAGAGAGAGAGAGAGAGAGAGAGAGATTGAGAGGCAATAAATAGATAGGCCTTTGTAGAGAGAGAGAGAGAGAGAGAGAGAGAGAGAGAGAGAAATAAAAAAATACCTTTTTCCATGCTTGCAGGAACGATGTTGACGACAGGGAGACGTGTCGATGACTAAGGAATTAGTCGGCATTGGCCCACCTGATATTGAGAACATGCAATCTTGCACGCAGTTCATTTTTCATATCTGTTTATACTACTATATTGCATGGATTTTAGAATTAGAATAGATTATTAATATAGATGGGCTATACATTGTATCTTGCTTTAAGAACTTTAGAAATGAATAATTAATAAGCACTTATTCAGTTAATCTAAATTAAAACTTGTTAGGGTATCAATAGTTCATTTTTAAACGTTCCATCTTTATTCACTGAGAAAGTTTTCAAAACATGATTCGATCGGTAAAAGTACAACATGAGAGAAATTTTGGGAAATGAAGAAACCTTTATAGATTTGTCTATAACCAAACACGTCAGTAAGACAAACATTCATCTGAATTGGACAAGTTTGGAAGTTCTTTTCCGTTGACTTGACAGAAAAATCTACAGAAATGGAAATGTTTATATTAAACCCACAACAACCTCGACGGGAAATCAGCCCAACATGGAACACCAGCACGTATAGTTCAATAACATTCGAAGAGGATGGTGATGGTCTCCAGTATTGTATTGCCAAATGTATAGGCCAAATGATGTGAAAGAACTCAAAACGGTTTCACCTCGTCATCGGTCCCAGTCCCAGGTCTCGAGGAAAAGTAAACCTCAGATGTGAAACGATAACAAGGTATTGATTTTTTTTCTTTTTAATTATCTTTGCTGATTGCCTGTGGAAGGCCTTTGTTTAGATCCTTTTAAAGGATGTCTTGAGGGACAACTTAATCGTCTACTCTACTGTAACTAGCCCACCCCATCCCTAGCACACGCAAAAATGTACATACACACGCGCGCTCTTATACAAACACATGCGCACTTGAGTGCACACGCACACCAACGCAAGCGCTTGCTTCCACACATACGTTAGAACACGCTTCTACTCACACGTACGCGTTTGCTTGTTTGCTTGTTAAAATAAACATTGTATCACACTGACAATATCTCAATATTTCATAACAGGCAAACCAACAGTATTGTTGGGGATATACATAATCACCAACGCTCATTGTATAGTTCTTGCATAATCATTAACGTTTCGTGTATCTTTCAACCGATTGGATATTTGTATAGAAGACTACGGAAAACAAATGCTATATGACTCCATGTGAAGAAAATTATATTTCATAAGAGAGAGAGAGAGAGAGAGAGAGAGAGAGAGAGAGAGAGAGAGAGAGAGAGAGAGAGAGAGAGAGAGAGAGAGAGAGAGAATGTTAAATGCATTTAAAGAAAATAACCAAGCTTGAGATTAATATACTGTAGTTTTATTTAAAATCTAGTTCCATAAGAAATTATTCATTGAAAATCGGGTGATGGTGCTGATGTGCTGATGTGCTAATGTGTGTGTTCGAGCGTTGAGGCACCGTAAGTGTAGTTAGCGCATTTGCGCGTTCGATTCTTGCGACTGTGGTATCATACAAGCAGGACCCACTTAGAGTCAGGTCTGCCAGACAGAATC
>NC_090739.1:72502921-72510421 GCF_036898095.1 Palaemon carinicauda
TTGTTGTATAATTGTATTCTTGTTGATAAAGCTCTTGCTGTATAATTGTATTCTCGTTGATGAAGCTCTTGTTGTATAATTGTATTCTCGTTGATGAAGCTCTTGTTGTATAATTGTATTTTTGTTGATGAACCTCTTGCTGTATAATTGTATTCTCGTTGATGAACCTCTTGCTGTATAATTGTATTCTTGTTGATGAAGCTCTTGCTGTATAATTGTATTCTTGTTGATGAACCTCTTGCTGTATAATTGTATTCTCGTTGATGAAGCTCTTACTGTATAATTGTATTCTCGTTGATGAACCTCTTGCTGTATAATTGTATTCTCGTTGATGAAGCTCTTGTTGTATAATTGTATTCTTGTTGATGAAGCTCTTGCTGTATAATTGTATTCTCGTTGATGAAGCTCTTGTTGTATAATTGTATTCTTGTTGATGAAGCTCTTGCTGTATAATTGTATTCTTGTTGGCGAACCTCTTGCTGTACAATTGATTTCTTGTTGGCGAAGCTCTTGTTGTATAATTGTATTCGTGTTTATGAAGCTCTTGCTGTATAATTGTATTCTTGTTGATGAACCTCTTCCTGTATAATTGTATTCTCGTTGGTGAAGCTCTTACTGTATAATTGTATTCTTGTTGATAAAGCACTTGCTGTATAATTGTATTCTTGTTAATGAAGCTCTTGTTGCATAATTGTATTCTTGTTGGTGAAGATCTTGCTGTATAATTGTATTCTCGTTGATGAAGCTCTTGCTGCATAATTGTATTCTTGTTGATGAAGCTCTTGCTGTATAATTGTCTTCTTGTTGAGGAAGCTCTTGCTGTATAATTGTATTCTTGTTGATGAAGCTCTTGTTGTATAATTGTATTCTTGTTGATAAAGCTCTTACTGTATAATTATGTTCTCGTTGATGAAGCTCTTGTTTTATAATTGTCTTCTTGTTGAGGAAGCTCTTGCTGTATAATTGTATTCTTGTTGATGAAGCTCTTGCTGTATAATTGTATTCTTGTTGATGAACCCCTTGCTGTATAATTGTATTCGCGTTGATGAAGCTCTTGCTGTATAATTGTATTCTTGTTGGTGAAGCTCTTGCTGTATAATTGTATTCTCGTTGATGAAGCTCTTGCTGCATAATTGTATTCTCGTTGATGAACCTCTTGCTGTATAATTGTATTCTCGTTGATGAAGCTCTTGCTGCATAATTGTATTCTCGTTGATGAAGCTCTTGCTGTATAATTGTATTCTTGTTGATGAAGCTCTTGCTGTATAATTGTATTCTCGTTGATGAAGCTCTTGCTGCATAATTGTATTCTCGTTGATGAAGCTCTTGCTGTATAATTGTATTCTCGTTGATGAAGCTGTTGCTGTATAATTATATTCTTGTTGATGAAGCTCTTGCTGCATAATTGTATTCTTGATGGTGAAGCTGTTGCTGTATAATTGTATTCTTGTTGATGAACCCCTTGCTGTATAATTGTATTCTCATTGATGAAGCTCTTGCTGCATAATTGTATTCTCGTTGATGAAGCTCTTGCTGTATAATTGTAGTCTTGTTGATGAAGCTCTTGCTGTATAATTGTATTTTTGTTGATGAAGCTCTTGCTGTATAATTGTATTCCTGTTGATGAAGCTCTTGTTGTATAATTGTATTCTTGTTGGCGAAGCTCTTGCTGCATAATTGTATTCTTGTTGATGAACCTCTTGCTGTATAATTGTATTCTCGTTGATGAAGCTCTTGCTGCATAATTGTATTCTTGATGGTGAAGCTCTTGCTGTATAATTGTATTCTTGTTGATGAAGCTCTTGCTGTATAATTGTATTTTTGTTGATGAAGCTCTTGCTGCATAATTGTATTCTTGTTGGTGAAGCTCTTGCTGTATAATTGTATTCTTGTTGATGAACCCCTTGCTGTATAATTGTATTTTTGTTGGCGAAGCTCTTGTTGTATAATTGTATTCTTGTTGATGAAGCTCTTTACTGTGTAATTGTATTCTTGTTGATGAAGCTCTTGCTGTATAATTGTATTCTCGTTGGTGAAGCTCTTGCTGTATAATTGTATTCTTGCTGATAGAGCTCTTGCTGTATAATTGTATTCTCGTTGATGAAGCTCTTGCTGTATAATTGTATTCTTGTTGATAAAGCTCTTGCTGTATAATTGTATTCTCGTTGATGAAGCTCTTGCTGCATAATTGTATTCTTGATGGTGAAGCTCTTGCTGTATAATTGTATTCTCGTTGATGAAGCTCTTGCTGCATAATTGTATTCTCGTTGATGAACCTCTTGCTGTATAATTGTATTTTTGTTGAGGAACCTCTTGCTGTATAACTGTATTCTTGTTGATGAACCTTTTGCTGTATAATTGTATTCTTGTTGATGAAGCTCTTGCTGTATAATTGTATTCTTGTTGATGAAGCTCTTGTTGTATAATTTTATTCTTGTTGATGAAGCTCTTGGTGAATAATTGAATTCTTGTTGATGAAGCTCTTGCTGTATAATTGTATTCTTGTTGATGAAGCTCTTGCTGTATAATTGTATTCTTGTTGGTGAAGCTCTTGCTGTATAATTTTATTCCTGTTGGTGAAGCTCTTGCTGTATAATTTTATCTTTGTTGGTGAAGCTCTTGCTGTATAATTGTATTCTTGTTGGTGAATCTCTTGCTGTATAATTTTATTCTTGTTGGTGAAGCTTTTGCTGTATAATTGTATTCTTGTTGGTGAAGCTCTTGCTGTATAATTGTATTCTTGTTGGTGAAGCTGTTGCTGTATAATTGTATTCTTGTTGGTGAAGCTCTTGCTGTATAATTTTATTTTTGTTGATGAAGCTGATGCTGTATAATTGTATTCTTGTTGGTGAAGCTCTTGCTGTATAATTGTATTCTTGTTGATGAAGCTGATGCTGTATAATTGTATTCTTGTTGATGAAGCTCTTGCTGTATAATTGTATTCTTGTTGATGAAGCTTTTGCTGTATAATTGCATTCTTGTTGATGAAGCTCTTGCTGTATAATTGTATTCTTGTTGATGAAGCTTTTGCTGTATAATTGTATTCTTGTTGATGAAGCTTTTGCTGTATAATTTCATTCTTGTTGATGAAGCTCTTGCTGTATAATTGTATTCTTGTTGATGAAGCTTTTGCTGTATAACTGTATTCTTGTTGATGAAGCTTTTGCTGTATAATTGCATTCTTGTTGATGAAGCTCTTGCTGTATAATTGTATTCTTGTTGATGAAGCTTTTGCTGTATAATAGCATTCTTGTTGATGAAGCTCCTGCTGTATAATTGTATTCTTGTTGATGAAGCTTTTGCTGTATAATTGCATTTTTGTTGATGAAGCTCTTGCTGTATAATTGTATTCTTGTTGATGAAGCTTTTGCTCTATAATTGTATTCTTGTTGATGAAGCTCTTGCTGTATAATTGCATTCTTGTTGATGAAGCTCTTGCTGTATAATTGTATTCTTGTTGATGAAGCTTTTGCTGTATAACTGTATTCTTGTTGATGAAGCTTTTGCTGTATAATTGCATTCTTGTTGATGAAGCTCTTGCTGTATAATTGTATTCTTGTTGATGAAGCTTTTGCTGTATAATTGTATTCTTGTTGATGAAGCTCTTGCTGTATAATTGCATTCTTGTTGATGAAGCTCTTGCTGTATAATTGCATTCTTGTTGATGAAGCTCTTGCTGTATAATTGTATTCTTGCTGATGAAGCTTTTGCTGTATAATTGCATTCTAGTTGATGAAGCTCTTGCTGTATAATTGTATTCTTGTTGATGAAGCTTTTGCTGTATAATTGCATTCTTGTTGATGAAGCTCTTGCTGTATAATTGTATTCTTGTTGATGAAGCTTTTGCTGTATAATTGTATTCTTGTTGATGAAGCTCTTGCTGTATAATTGTATTCTTGTTGATGAAGCTTTTGCTGTTTAATTGTATTCTTGTTGATGAAGCTCTTGCTGTATAATTGTATTCTTGTTGATGAAGCTCTTGCTGTATAATTGCATTCTTGTTGATGAAGCTTTTGCTGTATAATTGTATTCTTGTTGATGAAGCTTTTGCTGTATAACTGTATTCTTGTTGATGAAGCTTTTGCTGTATAATTGTATTCTTGTTGATGAAGCTCTTGCTGTATAATTGTATTCTTGTTGATGAAGCTTTTGCTGTATAATTGCATTCTTGTTGATGAAGCTCTTGCTGTATAATTGTATTCTTGTTGATGAAGCTTTTGCTGTATAACTGTATTCTTGTTGATGAAGCTCTTGCTGTATAATTGTATTCTTGTTGATGAAGCTTTTGCTGTATAACTGTATTCTTGTTGATGAAGCTTTTGCTGTATAATTGCATTCTTGTTGATGAAGCTCTTGCTGTATAATTGTATTCTTGTTGATGAAGCTCTTGCTGTATAATTGTATTCTTGTTGATGAAGCTTTTGCTGTATAATTGTATTCTTGTTGATGAAGCTCTTGCTGTATAATTGCATTCTTGTTGATGAAGCTCTTGCTGTATAATTGCATTCTTGTTGATGAAGCTCTTGCTGTATAATTGCATTCTTGTTGATGAAGCTCTTGCTGTATAATTGCATTCTTGTTGATGAAGCTCTTGCTGTATAATTGTATTCTTGTTGATGAAGCTTTTGCTGTATAATTGTATTCTTGTTGATGAAGCTCTTGCTGCATAATTGTATTCTCGTTGATGAAGCTCTTGCTGTAAAATTGTATTCTCGTTGATGAAGCTTTTGCTGTATAATTGTATTCTTGTTGATGAAGCTTTTGCTGTATAATTGTATTCTTGTTGATGAAGCTCTTGCTGTATAATTGCATTCTTGTTGCATCGTGGAACATTCATCGTGTGCTTAGACAGACCACTTTCTTTCAAGTTTGACAAATTGACCGCCGGAGGTCGATGGGATTGAAGAATTAGAGAGGCTCGTGGACGTAGGTCTATCTGGGGCAAACGCTTAAAACCTCGCCCATATCCATGTGAAAGTATTCACCGCTAAAAATAAAGGCTAAAATAGAAAGTCACAAAATCCGAGATAACAAAGGCCTAAAAGTACGATGACCCCATAGGCCTTAGTCAACAATGGTTGAAAAGTCATTTAACTGAGCGCAACACTTTCCGGAGGATGTGTGGATAGACCTACTGTACATACCCCTCGATGTACGACTAGGCCTTCAAACACCTAATTCCATCTGTCATTGACAGGGGCGTAGCTCCTTTTTTTTTTTTTTTTTTTTTTTTTGCTGGTAGAGTGGCTAAAATGAAAAAAAAAATGACCCTTAGATGCAATTTCCTGGTATCTGACAGCAGATTGTAGCGATAACAAAATTATGTTATCTTTGGACGACTTTTATGTGACCAATTACAATTGGTACACGAAGCCTACTTGATGAACTCATTTCCGATATCGATCAAGTTAGGGCTATCAGTTTTCTAAGCGTACCATATTTTTACTTACGATTTATTGTATCTATCATTTGCCTTTCACTTCCAATTTTATATTTAGATTTTCAACGGCTTCCTATATTTTCAATTTCGTCTAATTTCTATTTTACAGAAGACAATTATCTATCTTTTTTAAATTGATAATTATGTTATTCGGTATTGGTTCTAAACTATGGTAATAAAGTATGAAGACGAGAACCTAACAAACAGAGAAGTACTCCATAGACTTCATAATACTGGATTGGACATATAAAACAAGGGTTTTAGAATTCCTTTCTGTTAACTATCTGAACTCAGGACGGATAATGTTTATGAGATCGGCATTGTCCCTCGTTGAAGTCGCTCAGTATCACGCAGTTCACTGTAATGTTGCTACATTTAACAGCATTTTTAAGAAGACTACTGATAGTTGTGTCTTTTCAATGAGGATATTACCGGGAAATTTGGCAGGAACAGAGAAACCGTTTCCCATCAATCTCTGAAATTTTGATTTGGATATCTGAATTATTCTAGGAACAATTTACTCCACCGCCAAAAATAACCATTCAACCCACACGGAAATAAACGTTTGTTATGGCTTTTCTTGGCAGATATCATCATGAAAATTGGTAAGGACAAAGTAAATATCCATCCCAAAAGTCTGAAAATTTCATATACATATGTGAAGTATTCTACGAGTTATTTAGGGCGCCGCCGAAAATCGGCCTCCCATGGATATTGCAAAATGGCTAATGTGATTTTTCCACGACAGGTATCAATAAAAAAATTGGTATGAATGTAGCTCACATAACACCCATCAAACTGTGAAAATCATTTAGATATCTATAAAACTCTAGGAGTTGTTTGCTGCTGCTCACTGATTTTTTAGCTAAAAATCGTCACTTACGAACAAAAGGGACAGCCAGGGCATGCTTATAGTATGTATGAACATGAAAATTGGCAGAAACAAAGCTTATATATATATGTATACATATATATATATATATATATATATATATATATATATATATATATATATGTATATATATAAATATATATATATATATATATATATATATATATATATATATATATATATATATATATAAAATAATTGCTTAAAATTCTATTTGAATATAGTTATTGACCCCGCCGCCGAAAATATCAGGTGAATTATTCTAGGAACTATTTACTCCACTGCCAAAAATAACCATTCAACCCATACCGAAATAAACGTTTGCTGAGGGTTTTCTATGGGAGATATCATGAAAATTATTATGGGCGAGGTAAATGTTCATTCCATAAATCCCCGAGAATTTCATTTAGCGGCCTCTTGCGCATATCGAAAAATGGCTACTGTGGCCTTCTATGGCGAGCATCAATACGAAAATTGATATTAAAGTAGTTCACGTAAATTCCTTCCAACACTGTAAAAATCATCTAGATATCTATAAAATTTTCGCAGTAGTTTGCTCCTCCTCACTGATTTTTTAGCTAAAAATCGTCACTTACGAACAAATGTGACAGCCAGGGCAGGCCTATAGTAGGTATAAACATTGAAATTGGCAGAAACAAAGCTTATATATGTACAAATAATCCCTTAAAATTTAATTTGAATATATTTATTAGTATAGGAGTTATTGACTCCGCCGCCGAAAATATCAGCCTTCCACCCAACAATCGCTCCGAAATCTATGGTTAGGACAGGGTGGTCCAACCATTTCCATGCCAAGGGACACATTACATAAAATGCTTGATGGCACGGGCCGCAGAAGGAAATGAATATTAGAATTATAATTCCTGGTGCAGTAACTGAAATGGAGTACCATCCCCAAGGGGAGAGCTCAACTTCCTTATATCCAAGCGATCTTTTGCCAAGTATGTAGATGCACTTATAGGGTTTACACACCGTGTCATAAGATTTTCCCCTATACTTACTTTTGTATGAATACTTTTTGTTCCGAAACAAGAGAAAAACAACAAATAAGGTAAAGATTGAAAAAATAAATTCTTATATAGCTTGGTTAATATTGACCTTCAAATAACAATCAAAGTACATATGACATACAAAAAGATAAAAAGAG
>NC_090739.1:72512921-72515421 GCF_036898095.1 Palaemon carinicauda
TAATTCAATACTTGTCCATTCATTACCTCCTACTTCGGGATTCATAGTTCTCAGCCATGTAGGCCTTGGTCTTCCAATTCTTCTAGTGCCTTGTGGAGCCCAGCTGAACGTTTGGTGAACTAATCTCTCTTTGGGGAGTGCGAAGAGCATGCCCAAACTATCTCCATCTACCCCCTCATCATGATCTCATCCACATATGGTACTCGAGTAATCTCTTATAGTTTCATTTCTAATCCTGTCCTGCCATTTAACTCCCAATATCCTTCTGAGGACTTTGTTCTCAAATCTACTAAATCTATTGGATATTGTTTCATTTTCATACCAAGACTCATGTCCATATAGTAACACCGATCTTACCAAACTGTTATGTAGTTTGATTTTTTATATGAAATTTTAGGCGAGTTGATTCCCAAATTTTACTTAACCTAGCCATTGTCTGATTTGCTTTTTTCAATCTTCCACTAAGCTCTAATTCTAAAGACCCTGTATTGAAGATCATGGTTCCTAGATACAGTACTTGAATGATTCTACCACTTTAATCCTTTCTCCTTCCAATGATATTTCATCTTCCATTCCATACTTCGTTCTCATTATCTGTCTTTCTTCTATTTATCTTCAGCCCAACCTCGTGTGATATTTCACACATTCTGGTAACCAAGCATTGCAAATCCTGTGATGTTCTATATATGTATATGTATATGTATATATATATATATATATATATATATATATATACACACTCGCACACACATATATATACATATATATATGTATATATATATATATATATATATATATATATATATATATGTGTGTGTGTGTGTGTGTGTGAGTGTGTGCGTGTATGTGTACATATATGTATATATAAAATGTACATATAGATACATTGTGCACGGATCCAGCAAATTCAAAAATGGGTTACCGGAAAACATGACAAAAGCATCACAGGGCAAGGTGGGAGCTGTAAGCCTCCCGGAAGCTAACGCAATCCCAAACTATTTTAGAGCTATTGTTCATGTTTGGAAAATGTTTTATGCAATAATAGCATCCCGGTGAAATATATAGGCCTAAAACATTTCAGCAGTCGTTTCTACAACTACTTTATGTAGCCTTCATACTACACTTTCCCGGAAAAGGTGTATATATGTATATGGACCTTGCTCCGAGTTATATCCTTCCGTTCAACTATTAACCAACAACAATCCTTGACTCGCCAAAATGTAGTTACTTTCTCCCCCTTTTCCAATTTGATTCATATCAGAAACACAATACTTTTATTTCAAGCTCGCATATAATAAATTTTAACACTTGGGCGTGTGTGTGCATGCGTGTGTGTGTGTGTGTGTGTGTGAGAGAGAGAGAGAGAGAGAGAGAGAGATAAGGAGGATTTTAATCTTCCACATCTATTTTACTACATTCTTCTTGTAGCAACTATTGAACTGTTGATCAATTAGTTTTAGTTTTATCAAAGTTTGAAGGTTTTCGCAAAATTCAATCTTTATATCAAGAAACCTTTTTACTTTCTTCATATTAGACATTTCTCCGAAGAAAAGCCTGGTTTTAAAGGTTTAAAGGTTTAAAGACCGGTCATGAATCGCAGAGGCAAGGGACAGTGATATTGCCCTATCGAGCGGGACAATGCCCTAGAGACTGACAATATATACATATGACCAGTGTCCAAGCCTCCTCTCCACCCAAACAAGGACCAAGCCAGGCCAGGCAATGGCTGCTGATGACTCGGCAGATAGACCTATAGGCTCCCCCAAATATCCCATCTTTAGCTCACATGGATGGTGAGATTGCAGTGACCAAAGAAACTAACGAGTTTGAGAGGGACTCGAACCTCAGTCTGGCGTTCACCATTTAGGGACATTTTCTCTCGTCCGTTTTCATCCTACATATTTTACCATTTTTTTTTTTTTTTAGAAAGAGCAAAGACCATCATAATAGTTACCTCGCAAATAAAAACCCCAGATTGGTTTGAAACATATATTACATTTAGAGCAGGTAAACTTATTGAACAATTACAGAACTATGGAGATTTCATGCCACGTAGATTTGTCAATCATACATTTTATCGTCACAAATACTATTGGAAAGAAATCGTATCAACCAAATTACATTTAAGCCCATTTAAATTTCCACTTTTGATAAAATAGTTTTGCTCCGGATACTGAACAGAACAAAAGCTAACCGATAAAAATGCCACATCAAAGCTTTCTGAGAATTGATCTTACTCCCTCGGAAATCTTGTAGTCACCTGACAAGTGTTCCAGTACCTGGTTTAACATCCATAAAAAGGTCATATCGAATAAAATCAGCAAAGTAAACAAGAGCGCTAAATTTAGCAATAGGAATATGTACATAAAAAAAGCGAATGATACTAACATTTCCAACTGACGTTGATACATACATATACCAGGGGAGAGAGAGAGAGAGAGAGAGAGAGAGAGAGAGAGAGAGAGAGAGAGAGAGAGAGAGAGAGTGGTCGGTCAAAATT
>NC_090739.1:72527921-72567921 GCF_036898095.1 Palaemon carinicauda
TTGTGCAGAGATCACCAAAGGTATTGATATTAACCGTTCGCATTCGACGCAAGTAACCCATGACATCCACAATTGCAGCAGTATTCGCAGGTGTCCATGCTGGTGGCTGCAGGTAGTCCTTTGCATCAAGCAACTTCTCCAATTCATGGCAGAGGTCACTTTTGTTTGGTTTGACCATTAGCCCTTCTGAGTCGAAGAGATAGTTTATGTCGATCAGGTCATAAGTGAGCAGGTCTTGTAAGTCATACCATCGCACTCTGGCAATGTCAAAGATCTTCTGAGTTTCCGCCAACTGCTTCTGGTTCTCTTTGGCTTTTGTTTGGCGAGTGTGCTTTGCTGCTGTGTTGCTTTTAAATGTTTTCAGATTTCGGCGGTGGATGGTGTCAGAGATTAAACGTTGTCTTGTCACAAATCGCTCAGTCCGAAAGGTCTCATAGAGTGTCTTGCATGTAGCATCGAACTGCAGAAGCTCATTACGGATTTCCTGTGGCATTAATTCCTGTGATATAATATTGTGTAGGGTCTGTACATCATCCTTACTCTTCTGCGCAGAAGATCTCACAGGATTGTCATGTTCTTTGACATACCTAATTATTTCATCAACCAAGGCTTCAGAACTTCGAGTTGCTGGGAGATTGAACTCATGGTTCACCAGAAGTTCTCTGCTGGGTGGGACAACACCACTGATCTTCAATGTTCTTCATTACATCTGCAAATATATCCAGCTTCTTTTGACCAATGGACGGCAACGCAGATTTGGAGGACTGCCTTTCTCCTTTCAAGATATATTTGCGGATGCAGTCATTGTGACAGTACAAATCTGCCCCAAACACAGCATCTGCATCTTGCAAGTCACTGGTTCGCGTGTATACTTCATCCTGAAGAGACAGTGCAGCTCTCAGGAAGGACTTTGCACGGCCTTCCTCCGAGATTCGCCACTTCTTGTATACATTGTTGTGTTTTACATGGCCACATATGAAGCACGGCTTGGAGAGGATGTCTACATTTTCTGCACGTGATGCTGGATCCCCTGCTGCAGCTGAGGAACGTCTCCTCATCTGTACCGTTTGTAGCAATCATTATTAACATGGTAGACAAACTTCGCCTGATCAACATGATTCAGTCTCTCTAACACACAGTCCCCTCTAATGCCAGCAGCTTGGATTACTGCTAATCTGCCATTCTCTGTCCCTGATGTATTAAGGTTGGGTTCATCTCTTTGGCATATGATGCACCTCTCAGGATCAGTGGATTGGCTAGGTATCGGTGAAGCTGTCCGTCTCCGTTTTCTTGGGATATCTACCATACTTGATGATGTCCCTATGTACTCGTCAGTCCTGGAAAGAAAAAAAAGAGCATTAACCCTTAATTGGTCACATATAGGAAAAGTGTATGGTTTACTTTTTTGCCTTGGTATTATATTTCAACGATACTAGCTAAGATATTTTTGCTAAAAATTCTTTTTTGATAAATTAAATATTAAAATTACAAATTGTTACAAAATTAAAGTAATCAAATTCTAACAAACTAGTAAATATCTCCATTACTACCGGGTTTCAGAACAAACACCCCAACTAAAATTGTGTCCAATGAGGTCCACTATCAAAACCAGGTGGGTAAGGGATGCAATTGAGAGATTTTGCCAATTTTCGCTATTTTCAACTCAACCTCAAAGGACTACTATTTGTGTTAGAGACTTCAATTCTTTTTCTAAAATTACCTAATATTGTATGGTATTCAGATGTGCATTCAAATAAACAGTTATATCATCATGAGTTTTTTTGTTGGCCTTCAAGTGAAAGAAAGTCTTAATTTTAAGCATAAGTAAAATTACGTCACACTTTGACCTCTGGTGACCTTGACTTTCATCTGATGACCTTGAACTTGTTTTCATGTTGTAGATAACTAAACTAGCTTCAATTTAAGCACCAACACAAAACCATAGGTTAATTGTGTGCAATGTTGTGTTAATTTTAATTTCCCGTACCCCTAACTTTTGGAGCGATTTTGCATCAGAGCATTTCTAACAAACTAGTGAATATCTCCATTACTGCCGGGTTTCAGAACAAACACCCTCGCTAAAAATGTGTCCAAGGTGGTCCACTATCAAAATCAGGTGGGTAATTTTGTGGACATAAAATGGATGCAAACACCCCTTGGCTCCTGGACCTGCTATAGGCATGCACTTGCTGTCACTTTTGTTCGTAACTGACGACTTTTAACTAAAAAATCAGTGAGGAGAAGCAAACTACTCCTAAAGTTATACAGATATCCAAATAATTTTCATAGGGTTTGATGGATTTTATGTGAAATACATTCATGCTAATTTTCGTATTGATACTTGCCATGGAAAAGTCACAGTAGCCATTTTTTCGATATCCGCGGGAGGCAGATTGCCGGCGGTGCCGTAAATTACTCGCAGAATACATCACATATGTAAATGAAATTTTCTGGGATTTATAGAATAGATATTTTTTCTTTGTCCATGCTAATTTTCATGTTGATATCTGCCATTGAAAAGCCACAGAAAACATTTATTTCCGTGTGGGTTAAATGGTTATTTTTGGCGGTGGAGTAAATTGTTCCTCGAATAATTCACATATCCAGATGACAATTTCAGGGATTGATTGGAAACATAGTTGCTCTGTTCCTGTCAAGTTTCACAGCATTATTTATAATTAAAAATACACAGCTATCATGTAGCCTTCTTAAATATACTGTTAAATGTAGCAATATTACAGTGAACCAAGTGAGCGACTTCAACGAGGGACAATGCCGATCTCATAAATAATATCCGTCCCGAGTTGCACCTGCTAGTCTATCTTTATAGATCTGTATCTATCTATCGATCTATATCTATCGATCTGTATTTATCGATCGATATTTATCGATCGATATCTATATCTGTATTTATATCTATGGATCTGTCTATAATCTATCGACCTATCCATATCTATATTTGTCGCGAACGAAGTGAATGACCTTATAAGAAATTGCAAAATTATCGCGTACGAAACTCACCCAACCATTAGCCCAATCAAGCCGTAGCCCAGTCATTCCCTAACCATAGATTTCGGAGCATGGGGGAGTGGGGGTGGCGGGGGAGCAGCTGATATTTTCGGAGGCGGAGTCAATAACTCCTGTACCAATAAATATACTCAAATGAAATTTTAAGGAATTCTCTAGATATACATATAACCTTTGTTTATGCCAATTTTCATATTCATACCTGCTATACTGTAGGCATGCCCTGGCTATCACGTTTGTTCGTAAGTGACGATTTTTAGGAGCAGCAAACAACTCCTAGAGTTTTACATATATCCGAATAATTTTCACAGGGTTTGATGGGTTTTATATGAACTACATTCTTACAAATTTGTGTATTGATACTTGCCATATAAAAGTCACAGTAGCCATTTATCGATATCCGCGAGTGGCAGATTTTCAGCGGCACCGTCAATTACTCGTAGAATACTTCACATGCGTAAATGAAATTTTAAGGGATTTATGGTATGGATATTTGATTTGTCCATGCCAATGTTCATGTTGATATATGTCATTGAAAAGCCACAGAAAATTTTCATTTCAGTATGAGTTGAATGGTTATTTTTGGCGGTGGAGTAAATTCTTCCAGAATAACTCACATATCCAAATGAAAATTTCAGTGATTGATGGGGAACATAGTTTCTCTGTTCCTGCCAAATTTCACGGTAATATCCACAATTGAAAAGACACAACTATCATGTAGCCTTCCTAAATATACTGTTAAATGTAGCAACATTACAGTGAACCAAGTGAGCGACTTCAACGAGGGACAATGCCGATCTCATAAACAATATCCGTCCCGAGTTGCACCTGCTAGTTATATATATATATATATATATATATATATATATATATATATATATATATATATATGTATATATATATATATTTATATATATAAATATATATAAAATATATATATATATATATATATATATACATGTATATATATATATATATATATATATAAATATATAGATGTATATATATATAGATGTATATATGTGTATATATATACACACACATATATATATATATATATATATATATATGTATATATATACATATCTATATATATATTTTTTATTTATAACCATATCTATATATCTATGCATATCCATATCTATCGATCTACCTATATCTTTATAATATTGGATGTATGGGCACTTACACCTCGCTGGCCACACTCCTAACTGAAACGTTCATAAGGAAAGTCCTGGTAAATACCACACCCGAAATCAAATTAAGCAAATACATGTGTATATATAGATGTGCAAACGAGCGTGAACAAGAACACCGTCCTTTACTCTAGTCTGAACAGTCTAATTGGCCCTTTCTCCACAGTTCCGTGGTCCAACGGTAAATTCGGTAAGTCAATCGGACAGGGAGACAATGGGAGGTATTCATAAAAATGAAGGATATCCTTGTAAGCATAAGGTAGAAGTACAAGGTAATTCTCTGAAGCAAAAGGTAGAAGTATAAGCAAATCTTTCTTTCCATAATCATAATGATTACCTTTTACTTTAGAGGATATCCTCCAAGCACAAGTAAAAGGTCGACTCGTGTTTCGGGAGCACTTAGTTACATGTTGGAACTTGTAAGATTTCATTTGTGCTGCCAAGATAAGATAGAGTTTAGTATTTATAATACGTATTTAATGCCCTGTTTGTACTTGTATTTAATTAAGTTTACGCATCAGAAAGAATACACACGCCGCCGCGCCTTCCCCAAAGCCTCGCTGGCGACATCTATCCCCCAACCCTTGCATTAGAAGTTCTTTGACCTCTTTTTAGCTCCCCCACACCTTGCATTAGAAGTTCTTTGACCTCTTTTTAGCTCCCACACCCCTTGCATTAGAAGTTCTTTGACCTCTTTTTAGCTTCCCCACCCCTTGCATTAGAAGTACTTTGACCTCTTTTTAGCTCCTACACCCCTTGCATTAGAAGTTCTTTGACCTCTTTTTAGCTCCCACACCCCTTGCATTAGAAGTTCTTTAACCTCTTTTTAGCTTCCCCATCCCTTGCATTAGAAGTTCTTTGACCTCTTTTTAGCTCCCACACCCCTTGCATTAGAAGTTCTTTAACTTCTTTTTAGCTCCCACACCCCTTGCAGTAGAAGTTCTTTGGCCTCTTTTTAGTTCCCCCACCCCTTGCATTAGAAGTTCTTTGACCTCTTTTTAGCTCCCACACCCCTTGCATTAGAAGTTCTTTGACCTCTTTTTAGCTCCCACACCCCTTGCATTAGAAGTTCTTTGACCTCTTTTTAGCTCCCCCACCCCTTGCATTAGACGTTCTTTGACCTCTTTTTAGCTCCCACACCCCTTACATTAGAAGTTCTTTGACCTCTTTTTAGCTCCCACACCCCTTGCATTAGAAGTTCTTTGACCTCTTTTTAGCTCCCACACCCCTTGCATTAGAAGTTCTTTGACCTCTTTTTAGCTCCCACACCCCTTGCATTAGACGTTCTTTGACCTCTTTCTAGCTCCCACACCCCTTGCATTAGAAGTTCTTTGACCTCTTTTTAGCTCCCACACCCCTTGCATTAGAAGTTCTTTGACCTCTTTTTAACTCCCACACCCCTTGCATTAGACGTTCTTTGACCTCTTTTTAGCTCCCACACCCCTTGCATTAGAAGTTCTTTGACCTCATTTTAGCTCCCACACCCCTTGCATTAGAAGTACTTTGACCTCTTTTTAGCTCCCACACCCCTTGCATTAGAAGTTCTTTGACCTCTTTTTAGCTCCCACACCCCTTGCATTAGAAGTTCTTTGACCTCTTTTTAGCTCCCACACCCCTTGCATTAGACGGTCTTTGACCTCTTTTTAGATCCCACACCCCTTGCATTAGAAGTTCTTTGACCTCTTTTTAGCTCCCACACCCTTTGCATTAGAAGTTCTTTGACCTCTTTTTAGCTCCCACACCCCTTGCATTAGAAGTTCTTTGACCTCTTTTTAGCTTCCCCATCCCTTGCATTAGAAGTTCTTTGGCCTCTTTTTAGCTCCCCCACCCCTTGCATTAGAAGTTCTTTGACTTCTTTTTAGCTCCCACACCCCTTGCATTAGAAGTTCTTTGACCTCTTTTTAGCTCCCACACCCCTTGCATTAGAAGTTCTTTGACCTCTTTTTAGCTTCCCCACCCCTTGCATTAGAAGTGCTTTGACCTCTTTTTAGCTCCCACACCCCTTGCATTAGAAGTTCTTTGACCTCTTTTTAGCTCCCACACCCCTTGCATTAGAAGTTCTTTGACCTCTTTTTAGCTTCCCAACCCCTTGCATTAGAAGTTCTTTGACCTCTTTTTAGCTCCCACACCCGTTGCATTAGAAGTTCTTTGACCTCTTTTTAGCTCCCACACCTCTAGCATTAGAAGTTCTTTGACCTCTTTTTAGCTCCCACACCCCTTGCATTAGAAGTTCTTTGACCTCTTTTTAGCTTCCCCACCCCTTGCATTAGAAGTTCTTTGACCTCTTTTTAGCTCCCACACCTCTAGCATTAGAAGTTCTTTGACCTCTTTTTAGCTCCCACACCTCTAGCATTAGAAGTTCTTTGACCTCTTTTTAGCTCCCACACCTCTAGCATTAGAAGTTCTTTGACCTCTTTTTAGCTCCCACACCTCTAGCATTAGAGGTTCTTTGACTTCTTTTTAGCTCCCACACCTCTAGCATTAGAAGTTCTTTGACCTCTTTTCAGCTCCCTTACCTCAAGTATTAGAAGTTCTTTGACCTCTCTTTATAGCTCCCACACCTCTAGCATTAGAAGTTCTTTGACCTCTTTTTAGCTCCCACACCCCTTGCATTAGAAGATCTTTGACCTCTTTTTAGCTCCCACACCCCTTGCATTAGAAGTTCTTTGACCTCTTTTTAGCTCCCACACCTCTAGCATTAGAAGTTCTTTGACCTCTTTTTAGCTCCCACATCTCTAGCATTAGAAGTTCTTTGACCTCTTTTTAGCTCCCACACCTCTAGCATTAGAGGTTCTTTGACCTCTTTTTAGCTCCCACACCTCTAGCATTAGAAGTTCTTTGACCTCTTTTTAGCTCCCACACCTCTAGCATTAGAAGTTCTTTGACCTCTTTTTAGCTCTCACACCTCTAGCATTAGAAGTTCTTTGACCTCTTTTTAGCTCCCACACCTCTAGCATTAGAAGTTCTTTGACTTCTTTTTAGCTCTCACACCTCTAGCATTAGAAGTTCTTTGGCCTCTTTTTAGCTCCCACACCTCTAGCATTAGAAGTTCTTTGACCTGTTTTTAGCTCCCACACCTGTAGCATTAGAGGTTCTTTGACTTCTTTTTAGCTCCCACACCTGTAGCATTAGAAGTTCTTTGACCTCTTTTCAGCTCCCTTACCTCAAGTATTAGAAATTCTTTGACCTCTCTTTATAGCTCCCACACCTCTAACATTAGAAGTTCTTTGACCTCTCTCTTTAGCTCCCAAACTTCTAGCATTAGAAGTTCCTTGACATATTATTCTAGCATTAGAGGGTCTTCGATCTATATTTTGAGGTGCCTTACTTCTAGCATTAGAGGCTCTCTATTTTTAGGTGTCTTACCTCTGGCATTAGAGGCTTCTCTTCGCTGTTCTCTCTTGTCTTCTAGTTTTCAAGATCTTCTTTCATTTGATTATCTGTTTCTTTCGAGATTTCATTGTCTCTTTTCCTTAGGTCGTCAGTGTCCTTCTAGATTTCAAAAGAGATTTCAGTGCCGCGAGTCCTCACTTCGTCAGATTCCTCAGGGAAATCGAAGGCATTTATTCTTTACCCATCTGGGCAATGAGTAATGAGATGAATACTATCGATTTCTCCGCATATACTATCATGCCAAAGTAAATGACGAGCAACATGATATATTTACCAATGTCGTCTGGATATGTCCTTACTTTAATGGCGAATTTTGGGACAATCCTATTGAAGAACTACACGTCACTCACCGTTCAGTTGAACCATTCTGCCTCCATCCTCATTCCCCGCAATCCGTTTTTGCACCGATACAAAGCCTCGTACTTTTTCCAAGAGTCTCCTTTGATAAGACATCGTCGCAAAAGCCCAAGCAAAGGATCCTTCAAGGCGCATACATTATGATTTTCAAAGCTCAGCTGCCAGCGGAAGATCCCGTGTCTTTCTATAGGTCGGGCGATATAAAACGAACGATCGGCAACTTCGGCATCAACCAAAACCATCTGTAGTTGATGGTGTTCCGAAGACGTAACACATAATTCTTACCGGCAGCTTCCTATTCCTGTGAGTTAAGTGAAATCCTAATCCCAGTCATCAACTCATTTCCTCTTACTCCTATTGACGCGCAATTCCTTGGTTAGATTTCGCCAGCTACATACAGATCATGTGAGGTGTTGCAGGCTTCGTTTGAAAAAAATGAAGATCAGGTCTTCAGAAGTCATTTGAAGCTCGGGGAGGAGTCGACCAGGACTGCTCCTGGAAATTTCAGTTCTGGAGTCATTCAGAAATCCATGTTAAGTATACGGATATGTCCTTTGAAGACTTTTGGAAATTCGGGAAAGTTTTCTTCCGATACCGTTCTGAGATTCCGTTCTGGAGGCATTCAGAATTCCATGCTAAGTCTATGGCTATTTCTTCTGAAGCCATTTGGAAATCAGAGAAGATTTTCCTCCGAATTCTTTTAGGACTCGCGAAAAATTCCATTCTTGTTTTATAACAACATCAACAACAACAATAATAATAATGATAATGATATAATAATAATAATAATAATAATAATAATAATAATAATAATAATAAACTACGTGATTTGATTTATGGATTTGAGTTGAAAAGTTTTGAAGACGCTAAACGCTCAACTTTGCAGTTTGAAGGAAACTTTAAGATACCAGGACGAAGGGCGAAGGGTAATTGAGGTTTAAAGCAAACCGAATTGAAATAGTTGATTTCAGCTAAATTATTTCAGGTTTGGGATTTAGAACAATCTATTTCTGGCACGAATCGATATATATATATATATATATATATATATATATATATATATATATATATATATATATATATATATACATATACATAGTTTATATATGTGTAAATACATGCATGTATATAAGCTTTTGCAGTATATGAATATTCTGTGTATATATGTATATTTATACGATGTATATATATACATATATATACACAGACATACATATACATACATATACATATATTTAATATATACATACATATACATATATATATATACATATACATATATATATAATATATATATCTATCTATCTATCTATCTATATATATATATATATATATATATATATATATATAAACTATATTCATATATTATATGAATACAGTATATTTACATGTACTGTACACACACACACATATATATATATATATATATATATATATATATATATATATATATATATACATACATACATACATACATACATACTGTTTGTACATACATACATCCCTAAATACACCAGCCTTCGTATTCTCCCAACTGTTTATACATGCAAAAGCAAATGTAAAATGCATATCACCAAGTTATGGCTTAACCTTGATATTTCATCGAGATTCCAGGTGTGGACAAGATGTCTGTCCGCAAGTCACTGTATATTTTGTTCTTCAAAACGGAATAACATCTTTAAATCACGATTAAGTGTGGGTAAATGGGGCATGTATTGTTTAACATGCCTCACATTCACAAAATCTGCCATCGTGCTGAGAATCGGACGGAACAACCTTTCTCTTCGAACTGCAGTCTGCTACTGACCAGACTTAGCTTTTTCGAAGCATATGCTCTTTATATGAAGTAAAGGGTCTTCTTTATGTATAACCATTTACTTTTATGTGATTATAATGATATACTTTTGCTCTAAAAGTAGAAGCTTTTGCTTGAAATGTTTATGGATACAAGTAGAAGGATTTCCTTCATATTTTGCAAGTATAAGCATATCCTTTTCTTTATGAATACCGCCCAATGAAACCAGCTGGTAGGGTTCAAAAGCAACGTGGTTATCATTATCACCATCTTCTATTAAAGAGTAATCCAACTCGCTGTTTCCTTAATCGGCTTGGGTCATCATCACAGATCAATACAGTTCCAATAGCATTCCACTAAGGGTTGTTATGGCCTGTTGGTAACGTCCTTGCCAGGTGATCGCCAGAGTCGGGTTCGAGTCCTGCTCATATTTGTTAGTTCCTTTGGTCGCTGCAACCTCACCATCCTTATGAGCTAAGGATTTGGCGAGGCGGGGTGGGGGGGGGGAGCTCATAGGTCTATCTTCTGAGTCATCAGCAGCCATTGCCTGGCTCTCCTTGGTCCTAGTTCGGGTGGAGCGGAGACTTGGGTGCTGATCATATGTATATATGGTCAGTATCTAGGGCATTGTCATGCTAATAGGGCGATGTCGCTGTCCCTTGTCTCTGCCATTCATGAGTAGTATTTAAAACCTTTAAACTAGCAGCAGTCCTAATTATCAATCTTAGGTCATTAACATCACTCTGAAGTCGTAAAAATAAAAGGGGGAAGTACGACCTGCAAATAAATATAGAAAATCACTTAATAACAATCGTAGCTAATTAAACTAGCACCGTAAAAAAGATGGTTATGAAAATTTATTCTATCATTCACAATCACTCCAAAGCAATGGAGATGAATCCTAACAAAACTGAAATTATGATTGAATGTAGGTTGAGGGTAGTTGCTCCCCAACATCCTGATCTTGGCATTGATAATGTTTATTTAGATCTATATGACTCTTTTAAAATCTTAGATGTGATTCTCGACAATAAATTTACGTTTGAAAAACATTTGTTTTGTCTTCTTTAGTTGTATGAAAAACTGGATTATTGATAAAGTCTTTTAAGATTGATTGATTGTCTTGGAGTTTTCTGGACTCCTGACATTGAAGAAGTATTTCAATTCTTTCATTATACCTGGTTTTCAGCTGCTGATTCTCATCTTAATTTGTTGAACAGGAACTTACGGTCTATTAAATTTCTAATTCCCAATCTAGATATTAATCTCTGGTACTGTCGTTCAATTAGTTCGTTATGCGTGTTGCATAAGATTTTTCATAATTCTGACCGTCCTTTAAATTCAGACCTTCCCGGACAGTGCCATCTTGTTCGTAATACTAGGCATGCAGACAATCCTAATAGTCAGGTCTTCTCATCACGAGGCTCAATACTACACAGTATTCTAAAAGTTTTATTCCAGCTTTGACCATGTTGGGGGATGATCTTCATAATCGGGTAGTTGAATCATGAAACTTCAAAAGTTCAAACTTGCAGAAAATGTTTTTATGTTGAACAGGGTGACATAAGTCTGTTTTCATAGTTTAGATACTACAGCTAGACTGGCCACACAGAGTACATTGAATCCCTCTCTCTGGTTACGGTTCTTTCCCTTTGCCTACACATACACCTAATAGACTGGCCTATTCTTTACAGATTCTCCTCTGTCCTCATACACCTGACAACACTGAGATTACCAAACCATTCTTCTTTACCCAAGGGGTTAACTACTGCACTAGAATTGTTCAGTGGCTACTTTCCTCTTGGTAAGGGTAGGAGAGACTTTTTAGCTATGGTAAGTAGCTCTTCTAGGAGAAGGTCACTCCAAAATCAAACCTTTGTTCTCTAGTCTTGGGTAGTGTCATATCCTCTGTATCATGGTCTTCCACTGTCTTGGGTTAGAGTTCTCTTGCTTAAGGGTACACTTGGGCACACTATTCTATCTTATTTCTCTTCCTCTTGTTATGCTAATGTCTTTAAAGTTTATTTAGGAAATATTTATTTTAATGTTGTTGCTCTTCTTAAAATATTTAATTTTCCTTTGTTTCCTTTCCGCTCTGGGCTATTTTCCCTGTTGGGGCCCATGGGCTTATAGCATCCTGCCAACTAGGGTTGTAGCTTAGCAGTTAATAATGATAATAATATGAAAAAAAAAAAGTTTTAAGGTTGTTCCTGTTCTTAAAATATTTTATTATAATTGTTCACTACTTTTCATATAGAGTATTTATTTCCTTATTTCCTTTCCTCACTGGGCTATTTATCCCTGTTGGAGCCCTTGGGCTTATAGCATCCTACTTTTCCAACTAGGGTTGTAGCTTAGCTAGTCATAATAATAATAATAATAATAATAATAATAATAATAATTTTCGCGAACGAAGTGAGTGGCCTTATATGAAATGCCAATTTCTTTTTTAAAGATATACCACCAATCCCGTACTCTAGACATTAGCTAACCAAAAATTTTGGAGCGGAGGTGGTGGTGGGGGAGGGGGGGCGGCACCTGATATTTTCGGCGCTGGGGTCAATAACTCCCATACAAATAAATATATTCAAATGAAATTTTTAGGGATTATATAGATATATTTAAGCTTTGTTTCTGCCAATTTTCCTGTTCATACCTACTATAGACATGCCCTGGCTGTCACTTTTGTTCGTAAGTGACGATTTTTAGCTATAAAAAATCAGTGAGGAGGAGCAAACTACTCCGAGAGTTTTACAGATATCCAGATGATTTTCACAGTGTTTGATGAGTGTTATATAGATTACATTCATTTTGGGTTTTGTATTGATACTTGCCATAGAAAAGTCACAGTAGCCATTTTTCGATATCGGTGGGAGACCGTTTTTTGGCGGCGCCGTAAATTACTTGTAGAATACTTCACATATCTAGATGAAATTATCAGGGATTTGTGGGATGGATATTTACTTTGGCCATAACAATTTTCATGTTGATATCTGCCATAGAAAAAACACAGCTAGCGTTTATTTCAGTATGGGTTGAATGGTAATTTTTGGCGGTGGAGTAAATTATTCCTATACTAATGAACATATTGAAATGAAATTTTAAGGGATTATTTGGATATATATAAGCTTTCTTTCTGCCAATTTTCATGCTTATAGCTGCTATAAGCATGCCCTGGCTCTCACCTTTGTTCCTAAGTGACGTATTTTAGCTAAAAAAAATCAGTGAGGAGGAGCAAACTACTCCGAGAGTTTTACAGATATCCAAATGATTTTCACGGTGTTTGATGGATGTTATTTAAACTACATTCATTTTAATTTTCGTATTGATACTTGCCATAGAAAAGTCACTGTAGGCATTTTTCGATATCCACGGGAGGCCGATTATCGGTGACGCCGTAAATTACTCGTAGAATACTTTACATATCTGACTGAAATTTTCAGAGATTTATGGAATGGATATTTACATTGACAATACAAATTTCCATGTTAATATCTGCCATAGGAAAGGTAATGCGAATGTTTATTTCGGTACGGGTTGAATGGTTATATTTGGCGGTGGAGTAAATTGTTCATAGAATAATTCACATAGCCAAATAAAAATTTCAGGGATTGATGGGAAACATAGTTTCTCTATTCCTGCCAAATTCTATGGTAATATCTAGAATTGAAAAGACACAACTATCATGTAGCCCTCTTAAATGTAATGTTAAATGTAGCAATATTACAGTGAACCAAGTGAGCGACTTCAACGAGGGACAATGCCGATCTCATAACTAATATCCGTCCCGAGTTCAGCTAATGATAATAATAATAATAATAATAATAATAATAATAATAATAATAATAATAAACATTATTGTACTTCCTGTTAGTAATAACACAAATACTTCCCAAGCTGGTTAAAAAAAAAAAAATTATCTCCAGCACTCATAAAAACACCAGATATTCCTGTTAGAATAAGAAAAATAATAATTTTCCCAGGACCTTCAATTATTACAACAGCCTCTCAAACTTCAAACAATCATTATACTAACTACCCCCCCCCTCTCTCTCTCTCTCTCTCTCTCTCTCTCTCTCTCTCTCTCTCTCTCTCTCTCTCTCTCTCTCTCTCTCTCTCTCTTGAAGGATTTTACAAACAAAAAACAGAATAAACTAAAAAATAAAAGAATTGATCATTCTTATATTCTCTTCGAAATCCTCGGTGCTTTAGTAATGATTATCGAGTGGTGTGATACATTATTATTATTATTATTATTATTATTATTATTATTATTATTATTATTATTACTTGTTAAGGCACAACCCTAGATGGAAAAGCAGGATGCTATAAGCCCAGGGGCTCCAACGGGGAAAATAGTCCAGTGAGGAAAGGAAACAAGGAAAAATAAAATATCTAAAGAACGGTAACAACATTAAAACAAATATTTCCTATATCAACAGTAAAATCTTTTACAAAATAAGAGGAAGAGAAACAATATAGAATACTGTGCCCGAGTGTAACCTCAAGCAAGAGAACTCTAACCCAACACAGAGGAATACCATGGTACAGAGGCTATGGTACTACCTTAGACTAGAGAACAATGATTTGAGTTTAGAGTGTCCTTCTCTCAGAAGAGCTGTTTACCATAGCTTAAGAGTCTTTTCTACCCTTAGTAAGAGGAAAGTGGCAACTGAATAATTACAGTGCAGTAGTTAACCCTCGGAGCGAAGAAAAAATGTTTGGTAATCACAGTGTTGTCAGGTATATGAGTACAGAGGGGAATATGTAACGAATAGGCCAGACTATTAGGTGTATGTGTAGGCAAAGGGAAAATGAACCGTAATCAGAGAGAAGTATCCACTGTAGTGTTGTCTGGCCAGTCAAAGAACCCTATAACTCTCTCTCTCTCTCTCTCTCTCTCTCTCTCTCTCTCTCTATATATATATATATATATATTTTTGGGCTCAAGCCATGTCGTCCTGATGGAAGTTCCTATAGGGTAGCTTCCTAGGGTATATTACAACTACGGCGATATTCCCAGAGAATTTACCTTAAGGTACCAGAATTCTAACTCCTGGAGCGAGTATCCCTCGTGAAAGGGATATCGCGACATATCAGAGGACGTATTCTAGACACGCCACATGGCAATCTACATCCTGGACAGAGATTTCGTCTCGTAGGAGGTGATTGGCGAGATACGAATTCGGGAAAGAAAAAGGGGAGCCGCTCCCAGGGCTTCCCTATCCTCCGATTCGTATGCGTGCCTGGCGCCAATCCTGGCGCCATCTGTATTCCTTTTTGCGTAGCTTAACAACTCGGTGTTTTTTCCTGTTTTTCTCGCAAATCTTGGATTTATTCTGCTTTTCATGGCTTCTCCGTCTTCGTCGGCCTCTGATAAGTTGAGTATAGTGTCTTTTATGTATAAATGTAGGCTCTTGGTAAAATTTTGAGTGATTAATAGGATTAATCTTTGATACAAGAGCCGTAGCCTACCAGAGGCGTCTTGGACGCTGTCGCTCGCTAGGTATAAATTAGTTAGTCAGAGCGACATTCCTGGTTGTTTTGCTTTAATAAATTTTAGCTATTTAGCATTACATAGGATTTCCTTTCGTGCTTAGTATTATTTGGCGAAGTATTCGCCATTCTGGCCTACGCTAGGCCATGTAGCCTAGTCGTTTGGTCTTAGTACTTCATGCATGATTATGGTTTTTCTGAGTGTAATTCAAATTTTATTGAAGCTTTAGGCTATATTTTATACATTTTAGACTGTGTGGAATATTTCCAAGATAGTATACGAGTGAGTTTCGGTGATTTAGGTAATCGATTCTCTTGGTGCCTAGGCTAGTAGCTTATGGAGCCTTAGTATACTTTATCATACTCCCCGGTTGCTTCTTTTCTTCGGAGAAGGTATGCAATCCCTTTCCCTCTGTTTAAGCCTTGGGCTTATCCCTAAGTGGATTTTTCTGAATTTATTTTCGATAAAACTATACTAGGGTGTTACTGTACCTTCCTGTTCCTGTAGTTATGGTTCAAGAGGGACAGAACAACAGAGTTTTTTTAGTCTGAGTCTGTGTTGTCTGGCTTGGGGCTGAGTCCCCCTCGCTGACCTAACACAGACAAAGGGAGCTTAGCTCCCTTAGGTCACTACCGAAGGTTTCTGTGGATATGATTCCTTCTTTTGTGATCTACCAGACTAGTCCTTGTTGCTGTTCTCGGGGGAGGATAAGTTCTTCCCTTGGGAGTAGCAACGCCTTCCTTGCTTTGGTGCTCTGGGAGCTGGCAAGTATTGCTGGCCTTCCCCCTTAGATCTCCCTTAGGCTAAGATAAGTTTCTTGGCTGCGGGTGATCTGTCACTAAAGCAAGGTTGGCAGGACCCTCTTGTCCCTTCCCCCTCTTTCTTCGTAATGGCCGAGCCATTACTGTACTGTACGTCGTTCTACATCTGGACCTAGTATAGGTTAGGATGTGGAATTGACTCAGCCCCTTGCCGGCCGGCAGAGCTGCTGGCCGGCAAGGGTCTTATGTTTTCGAGTGCTGCCCGGACCTCTCTTGGTCCCTCACCCATGCCTGCCGGCAGAGCCGGACGGCATTGGTCAAGGAAGCCTGAATTAGTTTCTCCCCTTCCTTATATGCACTCTTTCGGTTGCCGGGCTTGGAGGTTGTGTACACTCTTATCCCGGCATCCATTCTATTTTTCTTCTAGTGCTGTACCTGTCCCGGCTGCCGGCCGGCTTATGTCAGCCCTTGTCTGCCGGTCACCAAGAGTGTGGCCGGCAGCCGGGTACTACCTTGTGTAGTTGCTGGCCGGCAGCCATTGCCGGCCAACACTGGCTGCTACCGGCCGGCAGTTGCTGCCGACCGGCACAGGCATTTGAACCAGAGTGCTGCCGCCCTATAGCTGTTAAGTAGTATACTTTAAAGCTAGTTGTGGTGTGTGCCGGCCGGCAAAGGCAGGCCGGCACACATCCCCCTATACTGTACTAGTATTCTTCTGTATAGCATATACAGTAAGAAGAAAACTATAGTAAAGGTTTTGGTACAGCACTGTGTCTTCTAACACTATTGTGTTTTCTTGCACATCCCTTTGCTGTTGCCCTCAGATAGGAAGCTGAGTTCTTCCCTGTCTATTATTCAGGATTTTAAAATCATTGCTTAGGTGTGAGCTCCACCTGTTTCCTCTGGAAACCTTGCATTGGTTACTCTAGAAGAGATAAACCATTTTGATTTTATTATCTGGAAGGCTGCAACAATGGGTTGTGAGGGAAACACAAGTGTGTGTCTTTCCTTTATGAATTGTTATGCTATACTATGCATATCCAGTGATACATAGTTCACTTGATACTCATGGAAATTTCTTCTCTTTACAGAAGGACACTTCGAAGTGGGGAAGTGCTTTCTGCAATGTCAGCAGCAAGAACCTCTGCGGACATGAGTTTTGTAGGAGACACGCACCATACGCTGTCTCCAAGGATGATCTCCGGTATTGGGACCCTCAGGTATGTACTGTGTGCACTAACCTGATTACTGAGACCTTTAATTCCCCTAGGACAGAGGAATCAAGGGATATAGCTAGGAAGAAGCTTCGTACCTGGGTAAGGGGCTTCCAAAAGAACACTTCTGGCCCTTATCTTCCAAGTGAGAAGATGAGGGCGTATCTTTTCCCTAAGGCATCAGCTGATGCAGTGATTCCCCAGCCTCAAGAGGAGATCCCCTAAGTTCAGATCCAGGTGGATGCTGAAGTCGCGGTCGCGATGCAAGACATCCAGTTAGATGACAGGATGTCTGATGTGGACGGGTGTCAGGAGGAAGACCTCCTGGCAGAAGCCCAGGATGAAGTTCAAGCCCCAGACGTTGTAGAGGTAGACGTCGACGAGGTGTCGGCTACTCCGGTTCAGATTCCGGAGCCTATTCCCTCTACATCGGCCGGTGTCCCAGTAGAGCTGGGACAGGCCCTCTCTTCTATTGTTGGAATGATCCAACAAATGCAGAAGGAGAATCAGGAGAAGGTGGCTGCAATGGAACTGCGAATGCAGTGCCTTGCAGAATCACATGGGTCCCAGAAAAAGCTCAATGTGAAAGACCTTCCCTTGTGCTCAGATGCTAACCTATGGAGGTATGCTGAGCACATGTCGATGACGACTGGAAAGATCGTCATCTGGGCTCAGTTCCCCTGGAGGAGGTGGAATTCTGGCCCAGCAAGGCATCATATCCGGACTGTTATGTCCGGCTGAGGAAGGAACCAGCTTCAAAGGAGGAGACAGAGCCGAAGGAGGTCATAGTGATGGACCATGCTAAGGCTCAAGCTCTACTTTCATCCTCGATGAAAGAGAGGGGCTTCTCTAACTCAAAGGTAGCCGCATTGAATAGGAAGCTCCCTTCCTTTGTGTCCTCGCCTACTAGAGCCTTCCCCTTTTTACAGAAAGGGTTTCTGGCTGTACTAAAAGCAGTCGAGGCCGGCAAGTCTTGCCCCTCCCTAGAGGAGTGTAAACCCTTGTCGCTGGCCCTGCCTATGGACCACAAAGACTGGAAGGACGTCCATCTTACGTTCTCAGTTGGAAAGTTGGAGGCTGATATTGCCGGACGTCAGTTCGGCAAGGACCTCCCTAAGCTGTCCGACTTTCTTTTGCGAAGTGAGTTCGATACAAAAGAAGACTGACTGCCTCAATGTCTCTTCAGACTACTCTCGAGATGATGGCAAGTGACCCCAAGGTCCATGAAATGTTCATGGTAGTGGCCAAGTCTCATCTGGCCACAGTGACGAAGGACCTTTATGGCTTCGTCAAGGCAAGGAGAGCTTGTAGGGAGTTCGTGTTTACCTCGGCTACGGTGAGGCACGAGCCAAAGAAACTAATCTCCTCCAACATTTGGGGAAAAGACCTTTTCCCTACCGACTTGGTCAAAGAAGTTGCTGATAAGGCCGCCTTGGAGAATAGAAACCTTCTCCAGAAGTGGGGCCTGGCTATCAAAAGAAAGTCTTCCCCGGATGAGGGTCCTCAACCAAAGAGGAAGACTATGAGGACTAGGCTACCGTCTCGGCCAGCCAAGCCTCTTAGACAGCAACAGCAACTGCAATTGCCATTGCCCCCAGTGCCCCAGATCGTGGCACAAACCCCGACCACTTTTCAGTGGGTACCCCAGGCCGTGTCGACACAGTCCACGGCATTCACCCCAGCGTTCGAAGGGCAGTCTACTTCCTTTCGAGCAAAGCCTAGAGGAGCAGCCAGAGGCTCGTCTAGACGCCCCTCAAGGGGAAGGGGATTCAGGGGTGGTCGTGGTCAGGAAGGCAAGACCTCAGGACGGCAGTCCAAGTGAGGTGATACCGGTAGGAGGGAGACTTCTGAAATTTCGGGATCGGTGGACCTTCGATCCCTGGGCCCACAGCCTACTCAAGAATGGACTGGGCGGGAGCTGGTACAGCACTCCACCCCCGTGCCTTCGGTTTTTCCAACACTCCACCCCCGTTATGGAGGAGTACGTTCAAGAACTGTTGGAGAAAAAAGGTGATCCGAAGGGTGAAGCCCATCAATTTCTAAGGGAGGCTGTTTTGTGTTCCCAAGAAAGACTCGGAAAAGCTCAGAGTCATTCTGGACTTGTCGCCACTCAACAAGTTCATAGTGAATTGCAAATTCAAAATGCTAACACTGCAACACATAAGGACCTTACTGCCCAAGAGGGCATATTCCGTCTCTATAGACTCGTCAGACGCCTATTGGCACATTCCAATTAGCCATCGACTCTCCCCCTACCTAGGGTTCAGGCTACAACGAAGACTATACGCCTTCGGAGCCATGCCATTCGGGCTAAACATAGCCCCAAGGATTTTTACGAAGCTTGCGAGCGTAGCTCTCAAACAATTACGCCTAAAGGGAATTCAGTTAGTAGCCTACCTGGACGACTGGTTGGTGTGGGCAGCATCCGAGACAGAATGCTTGCAAGCTTCCAGTCAAGTGATCCAATTCCTAGAGTACCTAGGCTTCAAGATCAACAGAAAAAGTCTCGACTTTCTCCATCTCAAAAGTTCCAGTGGCTGGGAATCCACTGGGACCTTTTGTCACACCGTTTCTCCACCCCGGCGAAGAAAAGGAAGGAGATAGCGGGTTCTGTCAAGAGACTTCTAGATTCCGAAAGGATATCAAGACACGAGCAGGAGAGGGTACTGCGCTCTCTCCAGTTTGCTTCGGTGATAGACCCTGTGCTAAGAGCACAGCTAAAGGATGCAATCGGAGTTTGGAGAAGTTATGCATCAAACGCGCGAAGAGATCTGAGAAGACCAGCCGCTTCGGCTAAGTACTCTTCTCAGGCCTTGGTCCCAAGCCAGACATCTAAAGAAGTCGGTTCTTCTTCAGCCACCTCCCCCGTCGGTGACGATTCACTCAGACGCCTCGAAGGAGGGATGGGGAGGTCACTCTCATCGGAAAAGAGTCCAGGGGACTTGGTCCAAGCTATTCAAGACCTTTCACATAAAACTTTCTAGAAGCTAGGGCAGTGCTCCTTACCTTAAAGAAAGTCTCCCCGCGTCACTCGATCCACATAAGGTTGGTGATAGACAGCGAGGTAGTTGTGAGATACTTGAATCGACAAGGATCGAGGTCAACACCTCTCAACCAGGTGATGTTGGCCGTCTTCCGATTGGCGGAAAAGAAGATGTGGTACCTGTCGTCAGTTCACCTTCAAGGAGTCCGCAATGTGACAGCGGACGCTCTATCCAGGTTCACACCGATAGAGTCGGAATGGTCCTTAGACGCAGGATCATTCTCCTTCATTCTGAATCAGTCCCAGAACTGCAGATAGACCTCTTTGCGACGAAAGACAACAAGAAGTTGCCCCTGTACGTGCCCCGTACGAGGACCCCTTAGCGGAAGCAGTGGACGCGATGTCCCTCGACTGGAACAGATGGTCCAAGATTTATCTGTTCCCTCCTCACAACCTTCTGTTGAGGGTCCTCAACAAACTGAGATCCTTCAAGGGGTAGCGGCAATAGTGGCCCACAAGTGGCCGAACAGCGTGTGGTTCCTCCTGGCATTGGAACTGTAGCTGAAGTTTGTACCACTACCAGATCCAGTTCTGACCCAGCGAGTCCAGAAGTCAACTGTCTGCGCTTCATTACAGAAAACCCGGACCCTGCAGCTCATGATTTTCTCTCCCTAGCGGTGAGAAAGCGTTTCGGGATTTCGAAAGCCAGTATAGACTTCCTTGAGGAATATAAGTGCAAATCTACTAGAAGGCAATATGAGTCATCTTGGAGAAAATGGGTGGCCTTTTGTCAAGGCGAAGAATCCGCAGGAGATCTTGACAGACTTCTGCTTATCTTTCTTCTCCACCTCCATGGTCAAGGATTGGCAGCGAACACGATTTCAGCGTGTAAGTCTGCTTTGACAAGACCCATTCTATATGCCTTCCAGGTCGACCTAGGTAACGAGATCTTTAATAAAGTCCCGAAAGCCTGTGCTAGGCTCAGACCTTCAGCACCTCCAAAGCCCATTTCATGGTCTTTAGACAAGTTCTTCATTTCGCTTCTCTGTTGAGCAATGAAGAGTGTGCGTTAAAGGATTTGACACAAAAAGTTATTTTCCTATTTTGCACTCGCGTCCGGGGCCAGGGTTAGTGAGATTGTAGCCTCTCGAGAGAGGCAGGTCGTGTTCAGTTCCTGGATGGGGGAGAACTGAACCTGTTTCCGGATCCTACGTTTCTCGCCAAGAATGAGTTACCCACCAACAGGTGGGGTCCCTGGAGAATCTGCCCTCTGAAAGAAGATGCATCTCTATGTCCAGTAGAATGCCTAAAGGTCTATCTTCATAGAACTTCAGACTTCAAGGGTGGTCAACTATTCAGGGGAGAAACATCAGGCTCAAATTTATCTCTGAATCAACACAGAGCGAAAATCACATATTTTATTCGCAGAGCGGATCCTGACAATACACCCGCAGGTCACGATCCGAGGAAAGTTGCCTCATCCTTAAATTTCTTTAATTGTATGGATTTTGAACATCTCCGTTCATACACTGGCTGGAAGTCTTCCAGAGTGTTCTTTCGCCACTGTGCGAAGCAAGTAGAGGAACTAAAAGAGATCTGTGGTAGCAGTGGGTCGCGGTGTTAACCCTACTGTTTAACTCTGCGAGGAACAGTGGTCTTAATTGGGACAATTAATTCCAGGGTGAGTGTGTAGTTACATACTGTACTACAAACTAAGTGAGGGCACTGTGTTGCCCATCCAGACTGTTCCATTTCCGAAGGTGAACCTAGCATAAGTGCAGACATGTGTGCCGAGCGTTTCTAACGCTAATGTCATTGATTTGTAATACAGGCTTTTATGACTTTGATACCTCGGTATCTTAAAAGTGGCATCTAATGTTTTTTCTTTCAGACAAACAAGCTCTGTTTACTATCATACTTATGCTTAAAGTTTTGGGTTATCCTCTTCTTATGTATATATATATATAATTGTGGTTAACCTGTCTATTTATTGCCTGTCAATAATCTGGTTCTTGAGAACCTTGCGTCTCCTTCACCTGTGTCAATTTATTGGTATAATTGAGCATTCATTCTATGTACCTTATCTGGGATAATTCTAATAGAATTGTTCCTTTATGCAAGCTATGTTGCATTGGTTTTCCTCCTATGCGGATATAAAACCTTTGTCCAATACAAGTATTGTGTGGAGAACTGGTTGATATTTCATATTGACGCAGTGGTTCTTTACAAACTATGCTTTACTTAATATAGGGCGAGACCACTATATTAGCTTGCCTGGTATTCATACATAGGTATATGTACTCTTCGAGACTTTTCCAGAGTCTAGTAGGACTCTTCCCTGTAGGGGGCAGGAAGCTCTAACATAGTTTATAGTTAGTTGAAAAGATGTATAACGGTAACATCTTAGGTCTCTAGGTCTAGTCGACCGGGAAAAAATTACCTCCGGGGAGTACGGCACGTTCTGAGAATCCACAGATACAGTAATGCTCTGGTACACTTCCATCAGGACGACATGGCTTGAGCCCAAAAAACGGATTTTGAGCGAAGCGAAAAATCTATTTTTTAAATATTTAACTTAGCCGGTGAATATATAGCTGCAACTCTGTTGCTCGACAGACAAACTGTACAGAAAAAACTCGCCAGCAATCGCTATACAGGTTGCGGGTGTGCCCAACAGCGCCATCTGTCGGCCAGATACCAAGCTCTATGTAAACAAAGACTCAATTTTCTCTCTGTCGACGTGTCGACAAGACGTACTTTACTCGCTGTTGAAACCTGGAGTTTTTCCCATCATCTTTGGTGAAGTACTATATTCTGGTTTGAGCTTTCGCAGTGCAGGTGTTTTATCTTCATCTTAAATCTTGAACTCGTTTTGGATAGATTTAAATTTTGGTGACAAAGAGAGTATGGACTTTCTTTGACTTTTAAATGGCCGACCCTTCCCTGAGACGGAAGTGTGTTTAGGCTTTTAGTAATTATCTTATCACGTTATAAATTAATTATAGATTTTCCTCTATATATTTTATATCTCTCCGCCTTTATTAGGCCTCTTCGATTAACTTTCCTTTTATAAACATAAAAATAGATTTTAATGTTTTGTTTATATGCGACCTTTCCTGAGAGTAGGCGGTCCTAACTTGGAAACCGAAGTTAATCAACGTTGAGCCCGTTATATCGTAAATAGCTTTTAAAGAGCTAAGGATTTAAAACTTTTTAAATGAAATATTTTATGAAAGAATTTCTTTGAATAGTCTTCGTACTGTTTTCAAAGATGAACTAACGTTTAGTTTATTTATGCTACGCAGTTGTTGACGTTCAGGACGTTCGACATGCGCTCTATCGTTACGATAGAGAGAGAGTGTATCACGGTTTCACTTTGCAGAAAGAGTAAATCGATTCTGACGTTTTGTTCATTCTTTCTAAGCTTAAATGTTTTAAATTCTATTTTAAAGGAACTTTTTAATTGAAAAACCTTTCAGTTTTTTCCTTTGGTCAAATAACATGTTTTTTTGACGAAATGTATTTGGGCTCTTCTCTTAGGTGCGAAATCAAGAGAGAAAGAGAGATAGAGACGGAGGGAGAGAGAGGAGAGAAAACGTTCCGTTCAAGCGGGTAACGTTGTTCTCGAGTTACTCTCGTCCCTAGTCTCTGTACGGGGAGAAAGGATAAAACGTTTTTAGTTTTTTTTATTCTCGTCCCCAGGCTATGTGCGGTGAAAGATTGAAAACGTAGTTTATATGATCTAGTGTTTAGTCTCTTCCCCAGCCACTGAATTTTTTATCTTAAAATATGTTTTCTGTTTTTTGCTGGTATTAATGAGCTTGCATTATACGACTGATTTCGCAATTACTACCTTTTGATGAAGGGTAGAATTGCGTGCTTCAGGTAGAAATCAGTAAAAGTTTCGATTTCAGTGAAATAAGTGCAAAACAGAAAATTGAAGTGATAAAGTGATATTGCGCAAAGTGTTACAGTGTTGCGTCCGAGGGTTCGTCTGTTCGTGCCTGTCGTTCACCTAGTCCGGGACCTCTTGCAAGCTCCCAAACAGGGGAGAAGTAATGTCGAACGACTTATGGGTTCGAGAGGCCTTGATCAACGAACAGACGTTTCCCTCTATGGTATCGGGTGTATCTTACCAAGATCTCCCCTACCATAAGACGAGAGAGACGTTTTTCTCCTCGTCATCCGAAGGCTTTTCGCATAAGAAACCTGTCACAAGGTTTCGAAGCCCTTAAGCGAAAGCCAGTCCTTTCAGGACAGGTCCAGCGACCTGGTTTCAGCCATTAGGACAGCTCTGACCCTATGCAGTCATCGGATAACTGCTCGCCGCCTAACAAAAGCGTAACACAGACTCCGAGAGTCTTTTTTGTTGGCAAAGTGTTGCGGTCACAGACGTTACCCTCGTCTCTTACCACAACCATTTCCGTTGATCCTTAATGGGTTGTACGGCAAGACATGCAGAATATGCTTGCCTCCCTTATGGAAGACTATTCTGCCGATTAGTCCGTTGAGTCTAGCCGTTTATCTCATCGATATCCTGGCTTTCAGCCAACCTAACGTTCCTTTGTGCTTCCTGTTGACGTTGGCGTAGCTAAGTCACGTCAATCAGGTTGTTTAGAACCACACTCGATGCGGTCTCGTGTGGATTTTCAGCCGCATTTGGACGTTAGGCCACTTGCTGATGCTCCTGTTGACGTTCAAGACGTTCGCTAACAATCGGAGTTGACTTGTTTTGACGCTGTGCGTCAACCCCCGCATTCTAGAGTTGTTTTGACTGCTCAGTCTAGGCAGTCAAAGCAGTCTCGAGTGGACGCTGTGCGTCCTCACGCCCCTGTTGTGGTTGACAGTTCAGTTGTTGACAGTTCACAGACTGTCAGGCAGTTACATGACGTTGCGTCCTGGTCCACTACTAATCACCAGTGAGTGTGGACTCTGCTTGTAAAGCATTGCCACCACGGTAGGTCTCTCCCTTGCTTGAGACTCAGCTTTTATCGGACAAGGTTCCTGTAGATGAGGAAGTTGCTGTTCCCCCTCCTACTGATATTCCCTTGAGGACTCTGTCAGATGGAGAGGAGCCTAAAGCTGCTTAGCCCTCTATGGACTTTAATTAAATCATGATAATTTTTTTTAAGGATCTTTGTCCGGATCTTTTTGTAACTGCTGCTCCTCGTTCGCCTAAACGTCAGAGCTTACACTAGGCCTAGCTACTTCGAAGCCGTTGTTTATAAGCTAGTGCTCTCTCGCTCTCCTAGGGAGCTTTACGTTTGCTAGGCGACTGGTTTATCACCAGGAGGAGTTTGGGGGATACAGCCTTTGCTTTCCCTTCTTTTAAACTGGCTTATAGAGCGAGAGTCTGATATGACACGAGAGAAGTTCTCGGCTTGGGAGTTCATGCCTCTGCCCAGTTAGACTTCTCAAATCTCGTAGACTCTCCCTGGCGCCTGGCCAGGAGACGCTCCAAGTTTTTTACAGGTCAACTTCACAACTGTTTTCGAGCCTTTGAAGTTTTGCTGTACAATTATGTCATGCATAAACAAGGCTTTCAGGGATGGAAAGCGGTACCGCCTCAGTCGCTAACCCCGTCTGTTGCCGCACCTGCTCCCGTAGACCCTAAATAGTCTTTGCTGCAAGACATGCAGTCCAAGCTTGCGTCCTTGATAGAGGACTTTAATGCGGAGAAGGTTGCTACCGAACCTTCTGGCCAACAACCTTCCAACCGGTCGGTTGTGCGTCCTGTTGACGCTGAGGTAACCTTCTCGCGTCTGCCAGTTGAGGTGGTTCCTCCACCGATGCGACCCAGTGTGGGTTGCCAGCCGCACGTTGACGTTAAGCGACGCTCGGAGGTGGTTGTTGACGTTCAGGACGTTCAACAACCAGCAGAGGTGACTTGTTTTGACGCAGTGCGTCAACCTCAGCAACCCGGTATGGTGTTGACTGCACAACCCAGACGGTCTAGACAGTCTCGGGTGGACGCTGTGCTTCCTCGCGCACCCATGGTTGTTGACAGTTCACAGACTGTGCAGCAGTTCCATGATGTTGCGTCCGGCTCCGTCACGCATGCACCAGTGCGACCGGACTCAGCGAGCCAGACGTTGCCCACTCCGTTGCCGTTTCCTCATCAGTTTTCGGATGAGGAACTATCTGATGAGGACGTTGCTGAACAACAAGACGATCAGCCCCCAGAATAGATCAAGCACTGCTATCCATCCAGAAGATGCTGAAGAAGGAACGCTGCTCAGTCAGGCTGTGGATGAGTCTGGTAGGGACGCTGTCATCCGTGGAACATTTTGTGTCACTAGGAAGACTACACCTCCGTCCTCTTCAATACCATCTAGCTTTTCACTGGAAAAAGGACAAGACGCTAGAAGCGGTCTCGATCCCGATTTCCGAAAAGATAAAGTCTTGTCTGACTTGGTGGAAGGACAATATCAACCTTAGAGAGGGTCTTCCCCTGGCTGTTCAGACTCCCAACCACGTTCTCCTCTCGGACGCATCGGACGTGGGCTGGGGCGCGACACTAGACGGTCGGGAATGCTCAGGACTGTGGAACTCGAGTCAGAGGAGCATGCATATCAACTGCAAGGAGCTGTTGGCAGTACATCTGGCCTTGAAAAGCTTCAAGTCTCTCCTTCGAGGCAAAGTGGTGGAAGTAAACTCAGACAACACCACGGCCTTGGCGTACATCTCCAAACAAGGAGGTACCCACTCACTGACGTTGTACGAGATCGCAAGGGACCTGCTCATCTGGTCAAAAGGTCAAGACATCTCCCTAGTAGCGAGGTTCATCCTAGGCAACTTGAATGTCATAGCAGATTGTCTCAGTCGGAAAGGGCAAGTAATTCCAACAGAATGGACCCTCCACAAGGATGTGTGCAAGAGACTTTGGGCCACTTGGGGTCAACCAACCATAGATCTCTTTGCAATCTCGCTGACCAAGAGGCTTCCAATCTATTGCTACCCAGTCCCGGACCCAGCAGCAATACATATAGATGCCTTCCTCCTAGATTGGTCACATCTGGATCTCTACGCATTCCCACCGTTCAAGATTGTCAACAAGGTACTGCAGAAGTTCGCCTCTCACGAAGGGACAAGGTTGACGTTAGTTGCTCCCCTCTGGCCCGCGAGAGAATGGTTCATCGAGGTACTTCGATGGCTAGTAGACGTTCCCAGAAGTCTTCCTCTAAGGGTAGACCTTCTACGTCAGCCTCACGTAAAGAAGGTACACCAAGCCTCCTCGCTCTTCGTCTGACTGCCTTCAGACTATCGAAAGACTCTCGAGAGCTAGAGGCTTTTCGAAGGAGGCAGCCAGTGCGATTGCTAGAGCAAGGAGAGCATCCACCATTAGAGTCTACCAATCGAAGTGGGAAGTCTTCCGAGACTGGTGCAAGTCAGTTCTGTATCCTCGACCAGTACCTCTGTAGCTCAAATAGCTGATTTTCTCTTATACCTGAGAAAAGGACGATCCCTTTCAGCTCCCACTATCAAGGGCTACAGAAGCATGTTGGCATCGGTCTTCCGGCATAGAGGCTTAGATCTTTCCAACAATAAAGATCTTCAAGACCTCCTTAAGTCTTTTGAGACCTCCAAGGAGCGTCGTTTGGCTACCCCTGGTTGGAATTTAGACGTGGTACTAAGATTCCTCATGTCAGACAGGTTTGAGCTGCTACAATCAGCCTCCCTGAAAGATCTCACTCTAAAGACTCTTTTCCTGGTATGCTTAGCCTCAGCTAAAAGAGTCAGTGAGATTCATGCCTTCAGCAAGAACATCGGATTTTCGTCAGAAAAGCCACCTGTTCGCTACAACTTGGTTTTCTAGCCAAAAATGTGCTGCCTTCTCGGCCTTGGCCTAAATCTTTCGATATTCCCAGCTTATCGGAGATTGTAGGCAATGAACTAGAAAGAGTCTTATGCCCTGTGAGAGCTCTTAAGTTCTATTTAAAGTGTACCAAACCTTTACGAGGCCAATCTGAAGCTTTATGGTGTTCAGTTAAGAAACCATCTTTGCCTATGTCAAAGAATGCTTTATCATACTTTATCAGACTGTTAATACGAGAAGCTCATTCACATCTGAGTGAGGAAGACTGAGCTTTGCTTAAGGTGAAGACGCACGAAGTTAGAGCTGTTGCAACTTCCGTGGCCTTTAAGCAAAATAGATCTCTGCGAAGTATAATGGACGCAACCTATTGGAGAAGCAAGTCAGTGTTCGCGTCTTTTTATCTAAAGGATGTCCAGTCTCTTTACGAGGACTGCTACACACTGGGACCATTCGTAGCAGCGAGTGCAGTAGTGGGTGAGGGCTCAACCACTACAATTCCCTAATTCCATATCCTTTTAATCTTTCTCTTGAAATGTTTTTTTAATGTTGTTTTTATGGGTTTTCCGGAAGGCTAAGAAGCCTTTCGCATCCTGGTTGATTTGGCGGGTGGTCAAAGTCATTTCTTGAGAGCGCCTAGATTAGGGGTTTGATGAGGTCCTGTTGTATGGGTTGCAACCCTTGATACTTCAGCTCCTAGGGGTCGATCAGCATCCTAAAAGGATCGCGAGGCTCCGTAAGGAAGACGTACTTATAAGGCAGAGTAATCGTTCAAGTCGACTTCCTTACCAGGTACCTATTTATTTTGTTTTTGTTATTTTGATAACTTCTAAAATGAAATAAAAACTCTTAGCTCATAAAATGTAAACATATATTACTGGTCTCTACCCACCATCCTGGGTGTGAATCAGCTATATATTCACCGGCTAAGTTAAATATTTAAAAATGATATTTTAATTATAAAATAAATTTTTGAATATACTTACCCGGTGAATATATGAATTAAATGACCCTCCCTTCCTCCCCAATAGAGACACAGTGGGACGAGGAGAAAATTGAGTCTTTGTTTACATAGAGCTTGGTATCTGGCCGACAGATGGCGCTGTTGGGCACACCCGCAACCTGTATAGCGATCGCTGGCGAGTTTTTTCTGTACAGTTTGTCTGTCGAGCAACAGAGTTGCAGCTATATATTCACCGGGTAAGTATATTCAAAAATTTATTTTATAATTAAAATATCATTTTGGGTAAGATGGCCATGTCGTCCTGATGGACCCGCCCTTGCCTTTCTCAGAAAGGGCTGTAGGACCCCTCCCTACATACAGTATCTGTAGCACCTCGTGTACGCTACAAGGAATACAGATGGCGCCAGGATTGGCGCCAGGCACGCTTATGAATCGGAGGATAGGGAAGCCCTGGGAGCGGCTCCCCTTTTTCTTTCCCGAATTCGTATCTCGCCAATCACCTCCTACGAGACGAAATCTCTGTCCAGGATGTAGATTGCCATGTGGCGTGTCTAGAATACGTCCTCTGATATGTCGCGATATCCCTTTCACGAGGGATACTCGCTCCAGGAGTTAGAATTCTGGTACCTTAAGGTAAATTCTCTGGGAATATCGCCGTAGTTGTAATATACCCTAGGAAGCTACCCTATAGGAACTTCCATCAGGACGACATGGCCATCTCACCCAAAAATAGATTTTTCGCTTCGCTCAAAATCCGTTATATATGCATATATATATATATATATATATATATATATATATATATATATATATATATATATATATATATATATATATATATATATATATATATATATATATATATATATATATATATGATAACAGACGAGGGCAGGATATTAGATAGCAACTGGGGTTTAAACCAATTTTCAAACGTTTTCCTGTTCACTTGGTTATGGTAAACACCATCTTTGGTTGCCCTTAAAATAAATTTTTGCCTTAGGCACAAACCTCCCCTAAGGGGAATACACACAATCAGTATTATTTTCATTAAAATTCTATCTTATTTCGTTACCGTTAGTAGATCTTCACTATACATGCGTTCAACATTTATTACTGAGGAAGTGTCATTAGAGTCAGTAAAGTGGGGAGTAAAGAGAAAGCTGGTATTGCTATTATTTTGGCTTTATCTTTAAAGAGAAAAAGGAACCACAAAAAGTAGGTCAAAGACTGGCTTGCTAGACGTAAGAATCATAATTATTTAAACCTGTTAAATGAGATGAAAACTACAGATATGGAACACCACATTTTCGGACGGTCCAAAATAAGTTACAACAAACTTTTAAGAGAGGTTGAGACCATAACCAAAAACAATACAACAAGTTATGAGGGAAAGCATATCTGTCAATGAAAGACGCTGTGAAAGTTGGTTCGCAACATATTTATTTTCTTTACACCTGAAAAGAAATATATTCTAACCATAAAAGGAACCCTTTCTGATGCAGTACAACCCAGGAACATAAACAGTGGACTACCCTTAAATCTGCACTCTTTGGTGTAGATGAAACAGATCCTCCTTTACTTAAACCAGATGGCTCAGTCACTCAGTGTCCAAAGGAAAATGCAACCTTTTTGGCTGATGTGTTTGACAGTAAACAGAGCAATGAGAAACTCGGACTTCCTCATTCTTGTTTTCCTGAGGCTAAACTAACTAGTTTAGATATCCGATCTCGTGAAATTAAAACTCTGTTGATGGACCTTGATGCTTATGGAGGAGTAGACCTGAATGGTAGTTTTTATTTGTTTTTTATAAAGACTGCAGATTTCTTAGCTTCAAAGTTATGTTTCCTTTGCGCAATTTGGCAAGAAGAGGAGCTTTTAGCACTTGTTGGATAATTGATAATGTTACTCCAATATGTAAATGTGCTTGTGGTAGCTCAAGTCCAACAGATTACCGCCCAATTTCCATAACTCTCACATTGTCTAAAGTTTTTGAACGTCTCAAAACGTCTTAATAGTTTTGCTGAAGATAATCATCTGTTCCCTAGTTTGCAATTTGGTTTCCGTAAAGGCCATGGAGAATGTGATGCCCTCCTTACAATCTCCAATGCTGTACAGAAATCCCTTGATTGTGATCAGGAAGTTCGTATGATTGGCCTAGATTTTATTTGCTGCCTCTGACCGTGTTAATCACGAGGTCCTTGTTTTCAAACTCAAACAATTGGGAGTGGGTGGGCGGTTTCTTAGCATTATTATTGTATTTTTAAGTAATAGATCTCAAAGAGTTGTTGATGATAGGCACCACTGTGAGTATAGTAATGTGATATCTGGTGTTCCATAGGATAGTGTTCTTGGCCCCGTACTTTTCATACCATATACACATTACATGTGGTTTGGCCTAGAAAACAAACTTGTTGCATATACAGATGATTCGACTATCTTTGCATCAATTCCATTTCCTGAATGTAGATCTGGGGTTGCTGAATCCTTTAATAGAGATCTAGTTAAAAGTAGTGCATGGTGCAAATTAATTATGAGGTATGAAGTTGAATCCTAACAAAACTCAAAGTATGATTGTAAGTAGGTCAAGGACAGTGGCTCTTCAACATCTTGATCTTAACATTGATAATGTTTCTTTAACTTTGTATGACTCTTTTCAAATTTTAGGTGTGATTCTCGATAGCAAATTTACTTTTGAGAAACACATTAGGTCTGTGTCGTTAATTGCACAAAAAATTGTCTTATTAAGGAAGTCTTTTAAGATTTTCGGTGAATAATCTATTCTGAAGAAGAGTTTTAATTCTTTCATTCCACCTTGTTTTGAGTAATCTTCTCCCGTCTGGTCTTCAGCTGCTTCATCTTAATTTGTTGGACAGGAACTTACGGTCTATTAGATTTCTTATTCCTACTCTAGATATTAATCTTTGGCCCCGTCGTTCAATTAGTTCGTTATGCATGTTGCATAAGTTTTTTCATAATTCTGACCATCCTTTACATCCAGATCTTCATGGACAGTATCATCCTGTTCATAATACTAGGTATGCAGTTAATTCTAACAGTCAGGCCTTCTCCATCACGAGGTTCAATACTACACAGTATTCTAGAAGTTTTATTACAGCTGTGACCAAGTTGTGGAATGATCTTCCTAATCGGGTAGTTGAATCACTAGAACTTTAAAAGCTCAAACTTACAGAAATGTTTTTATGTTAAACAGGCTGACATAAGTCTTTCTTAGTCTAAATATTAATCATCGGCTTCAATGTTGGTAATATATTTTTTTAATATTCTATTTTAATTTTTTTTTTCATTACTTCTGATATCCTTTATTTATTTCCTTATTTCCTTTACTCACTGGGCTATTTTTCCCTGTTGGAGCCCTTGGGCTTATAGCATCTTGCTTTTCCAAATAGGGCTGTAGCTTGGCTAATAATAATAATAATAATAATAATAATAATAATAATAATAATAATACTCCTCAGCACTTGCATTTTTTTTATTTGCTTATATACTTTCAATAATTTCTCATATGCTGCTTGTTTCATGTTTCTTTTTGTATAATTTTCACTTCGAATATCCCGGAACTCTGGTAATCGACAAAATAATAGAATAAAACCCTGAATACATATTTTCCATTCTCCCTTCCATGCCATTCTGTGTAGCCCCTTTGCCACTATGAGGTTTAATCCCGATTGCTTTTATCCTGTCTTTGGTTATCCAACGCTTCGTAACAGTAAAGGTCTGGTTTAATCAAATCTCATGCAGGTATACGATAAGCTCTTGTTTCTTCCTCATAAAACAAAAACTTAGTCCTTGCAGCTGACACATTAATTTCTTTCATTAAACATTTCCTGCCATTCACTTTCCCATAAAGATCTCCGATTTCATGCAGGATTTTCCTAAGCGATTCGTAACAACGCTTGAATTCAATGTCTTTGCAGGATTCTTGCAAAACCGTACCCATGTTGGGCAGGACAGCTCTTTCTAGCACAGAATCTTATCACAATTGGACGCAATGCACGCGTGTTGAAATCTATCAGATCGGTCACTAGTCAAGAACGATTTCTTTCTTATCTTTGGTCATCTATTCTACTTACTAAGGCACATGAAGTTCATGCATATCTTTCGGAATATGAAGTACGAACGAACAAGGAAAAAGCATTGCTATATTTACCACGAATAGTAATTTAGAATGCTGCATATGAGTATAATATTTTAGTACGGAAAAGTAGACTTAAAATTACTTCCATCCAAATGAAATAATGAGTGTCATAATGGAACATATTTCGCCTCCCAAATGAGAACTAATAAAAACGCCCAAATGATAAGTATATTTCTCCCAAGAGAAAAGAGCATCCGCCCAAATGAAATGGGCCGGGAAAGAGAAATATATCTCAGGAGACTGAATACATCCGGGATTATGGCCGATGGAACATTCCCACCTTTAAGACCTTACTCCATCACTCTGCACGTAAAATGACTGATCTCTTTAAACTTAGATACTACATATTCTGTTTCACAGGAGCATTTCGTTTGGTTGGACTTATAGTAACTGTAATAGGATCGCGTGGCAAAAATAACCTTTAGAGTTCCCATTGGTATTATTATCTCTCTATCTATTTATCTATCTACACACATATAAATACACACACATTATATATATATGAAAATTTGGTCAGTGCGACTACCTTTTCTACAGAAATGCATAGTTATAGAAATTTCTTATTGATGGCAAATGTGGACTATGAAAAAGCCTTTGATAGTGTGCAACGGCCAATTTTGTGGGAGTCTAGCATTATTATGGAATTCCTCTTAAATATGTAAATTTGATTAAGTCTTTTCATGAGCATAACAAGGGCAAAGTTAATGGAGTCTTATCAAATGAATTTCCTGTGAACAGCGGAGTACTCCAAGGGAATGTGTTGTCACCTATGTTGATTATCCTCCTCATGGATTTTTAACGTAGAACAGTCAGAGATGGTGGAGAAGGATTGGACTGGATTTGGGATAGGAATTTAGCAGACCTAGAGTATGCTGATGATGCTGTCCTTGTTAACAGAACACCACCGGATTTGCAATGCTTGCTTACCAGACTGCATGAAATATCACACGAGGTTGGGCTCAAGATAAATAGAAGAAAGACAGAAATGATGAGAACGGAGTATGCAAGGGAAGAGGAAATATCATTGGAAGGAGAAAGGATTAATGAGGTAGAATCATTTAAGTATTTAGGAATTATGATCTCCAATACAGGGTCTTTAGAATTAGAGTTTAGTGAAAGATTGAAAAAAAAAAAATCAGACAATGGCTAGGTTAAGTAAAATTTGGAAATCAAATCGCCTGAAATTACATATAAAATCAGACTATATATGAGTTTAGTGAGATCGGTGTTACTGTATGAACATGAGTTATGGTATGAAAATGAAACAATCTCAAATAGATTTAGTAGATTTGAGAACAAAGCCCTCAGAAGGATAATGGGAGTTAAATGGAAGGACAGGATTAGAAATGAAACTATAAGAGAGATTTCTCGAAGGCCATAAGGGGATGAGATCATGTTGAGGGGTAGATGGAGATGGTTTGGGTATGCTCTTCGCACTCCCCAAAAGAGATTAGTTCACCAAACATTCAGCTGGGCTCTGTAAGGGACTAGAAGAGTTGGAAGACCCAGACTTACATGGCTGAAGACTATGATGGTCGAAGTAGGAGATGATGAATGGAGAAGTATAGAATTAAAAGCTCAAGATAGAGACGACTGGTGAAATCTAACCGAGGCCCTTTGCGTCAATAGGCGTAAGAGGAGAGGATATATATATATATATATATACATAAATATAAGTATGTATATATATATATATATATATATATATATATGTGTGTGTGTGTGTGTGTGTGTGTGTGTGTGTGAATGCATATCATTAGAAAGGATTTTGCAAAGTTCTATAGCATCAGCTCTGTTAGTTAACTTACACAATTTGCAGTATATACATAAATTTATCTAAACTTTCCGTTATCTTAAATAGAGTTATCAGAATTAAGCAAATGTCCATAATAATATGGATTCTATTTCAAGAGGTACAAGGGTGACACAATTTGACCTGACAACAACTTGCCGGAATGTTCTGAAATCGGTGTATTATTTTTACGTAATTTTAATTAATTTATTTTTTATTGGGTACTGTGTCCAGTCAATATTTTACGTGTTTTTTTAAAGAAATAAATAACCTTCCCATATGGTACTTCATGAGAGAAAACAAAATAGTTACCGAAAGCCGACTCAATTATTCATGACAGTAAATATAATGAGTACTCACAATGAAGATAACTAGAACCTTCAATTAAAAATTTTCTAGCTGATCTGAGCAAACATATAATAGATCGTGCCAGAGTATCATGAGTTCTAATATACTGAATATCTTCAGTTTGACTACAACTTCTTAAGCGTATATATGGAAAGGAGACCGATAACCTTTCTTTGAAAGAGCGGGAATTTTCAAGGTTTAAAAATCCCGGGATATTTTTGCACATCACGGGAAATCCCGGGATAAAACTAAATACGGAATTAAGAATAAATTTGACTGCAAGATGTTTCTGATCTTGTTATTCTGTTTATCGTTATGTATACTATGCTCATACAAACAAGTTCTGTCATTAACTACATGATAATAATGATCGATGCCTATAATATGTCACTCTTTTGATATTTATATAAAATACTTTATATTTTCACTGAAATGTATTATTATTATTATTATTATTATTATTATTATTATTATTATTATTATTATTATTATTAGCTAAGCTACATCGCTAGTTGGAAAAGCAGGATGCTATAACCCCAAGGGGTCCAACAGGAAAAAATAGCCCAGTGAGGAAAGGAAATAAGGAAATAAATAAGTGATATGAGAAATATTGAACATTTAAAATTAAATATTTTAAAAACAATAACAACATCAAAACAGATATTTCATGTATTATTATTATTATTATTATTATTATTATTATTATTAGCTAAACTACAACCCTAGTAGGAAAAGCAGGATGCTATAAGCTCAAGGGCTCCAACAGGGAAAAATAGCCCAGTGAGGAAATGAAGTAAGGAAATAGATAAGTAATATGAGAAATATTGAACATTTAAAATTAAATATTTTAAAAACAATAACAACATCAAAACAGATATGTCATATATTAATCATAAAAAGACTTATGACAGCCTGTTCAATATAAAAACCTTTGTTGCTAGTTTGAACTTTTGAAAGTCTACCGATTCAACTACCCGATTAGGAAGATCATTCCACAACTTGGTCACAGCTGGAATAAAACTGGTAGGTAGCCGGTTGGCCAGGGCTCCAGCCACCTGTTAAGATTCTACCGCTAGAGAGTTATATGGTCCTTTGACTGGCCAGACATTGGATCCTTCTCTCTGTTTTTGGTTCATTTTCCCTTTGCCTACACATTAACCAAATACTCTAGCCTATTCTTTACACATTCTCCTCTGACCTCATACACCTAATAACACTAAAATCACCTAAAAATTATTTTCCTCTCAAGGGTAAAACTACTGCACTGTAACTGTTCAGTGGCCACTTTCCACTTTGTAAGGGTAGAGGAGACTCTTTAGCTATGGTAAGCAGCTCTTCTAGGAGAAGGACACTTCAAAATCAAACCACTAATCTCTAGTCTTGGGTAGTGCCGTAGCCTCTGTACCATGGCCCTACAATGTATATATATATATATATATATATATATATATATATATATATATATATACAGTATATTTATATATATATATATATATATATATATATATATATATATATATATACATATATATTATTACTTGCTAAGCTGCAACCCTAGTTGGAAAAGCAGGATGCTATAAGCCTAGGGGTTCCAACAGAGGAAAATATCTCATTGAGGAAAGGAAAAAAAGAAAATTAAATATTTTAGCTAGAGCAACTACATTAAAAGAAATATCTCCTATATAAACTATAAAAAACTTTAACCAAACAACAGGAAGAGATATAAGGTAGAATAGTGTGCCCGAGTGTACCCTCAAGCAAGAGAACTCTAACCCAAGACAATGGAGGATCATAGTACAGAGGCTATGGCACAACCCAAGACCAGAGAACAATGTTTTAGTTTTGGAGTGTCCTTCTCCTAGAAGATCTGCTGACCATAGCTAGAGAGTCTCTTCTACCCTTGCTAAGAGGAAAGTAGCCACTGAACAATTACATGGATAAACTTGCTTCAAAACTTTTGGTTAAGGTATTATTATTAGAGTTTTCAAAATAGAAAGAGAGCTACATAAAAATAAAAAATAATATGATAAAATCAATAGTGCCCAAGACAATTAGATACGTATAATATTTTAAAAGTTTAAAGGCCACTCATGGATGGCAGAGGCAAGGGACAGTGACATTGCCCTATCAAGCAGGACAATGCCCTAGAGACTGACCGTATAGACATATGATGAGCGCCCAAGCCACCTCTCCACCCAAGCGAGGACCAATGAGGGCCAGGCAATGGCTGCTTATGGCTCAGCAAATAGACCTATAGGCTCCCCCAAACGCCCCATCTTTAGTTCACAAAGATGGTAAGGTTGCAGCGACTAAAGAAACTAACAAGTGTGAGAATCAAGAAGTTAGCATTTCATGTTCAAGTAAAATAAGATAATGTTTTCAAGAACATAAAAAAAAACTTTTTCCATGTTATAATATGAAATATCTTATTATGTATAAAATTCTATTTTGTAATCAAAACAAGATTGAGTGGTAACATTATGCTAATATTGTCATATATACACACAACACACACACAATACACGGACACACACACACACACACACACATATATATATATATATATATATATATATATATATATATATATATATATATATATATATATATATGGGCGTGGGTGTGTGTGCGTGTGTGTATGTGTGTGTGCACGCGCGCGCGTGTTTAGGAAACATCGATGCATTGATTGTAGTTGCAGTGATAACGTGATAGACAGCTAAAGCTTATTATATTTATTATTCACAAGACTTAAGCATTATTTTATCTTTTCTTGTTTTATTTTTTTATTTTGATTTACCATAAAAATTTTGGCGCTTCATTCTCCCATAAATTTCAACGTTAGTTCCAATTATTTCAGTTTTATGGAATAGACGAAATTGGATTATCATTATTGTTGCTATTGATGGAAATCATCAAGATAATTCGGAAAACTCAGGCATACTACTAAATTATTATTATTATTATTATTATTATTATTATTTTTATTATTATTATTATTATTATTATTATTATTATTATTATTATTATTATTATTATTATTATTTTAGATAAGATTAAACTGATTTTTTTTCTACGTATACAGCAATGAATTTATCCTACTTAATTTTATAAATAGGCCATTTAGTTGGTAAAAGGGCTCATAAAGTATACTTAATACTAACATTAACTAGCATGCTATCATCGCTAATCACATTGACTATGAAACCTTAAATATTAGTCGAATAACGATAGATGAGAACACTTGTTGGCTTACGGAAACTTGTCTCTAAGCAAATACTTTTAAAGTTATACCGAGTTCAACTATTATTATTTTTTTCATTTATTTATTTATTTTATATTTTTTTGCAAGGTCCTTTAGATATATTGTCTGCTGCCAGGTCGTTACAGGAAAATTCTTCCGTTATTCGTTAATGTTTTATTTTGATTTTTATCATTTTTTTTTTGGGGGGGGGGGGGCGTGTAAAACTCCGTACATTTAGATACAAAGATTACAATTCTATGATGATTAAAACCAGAGATGTGATGACGTGCATCTTACGAAGAGATATCGCGGATGACGGTAATTATGAAAATGAGTGAAAATCTATACATCACAGTAGGTCTATGCTTATACAATATTACTACGGTTGGTGGCGTGCTTTTGAGGAGAGTAACAATATTTCGAAGATTAATAGCCCATTTCTAGTCTTTGATACATAAGTTCTTTTATAGTCTATATATCAAATATCCGTTTTAATGTTGTTAATGTTTTTTAAATATTTTATTTTAATTTTTCATTACTTCTTATATGGTTTATTTATTTCCTTGTTTCCTTTCCTCACTGGGGTATTTTTCCCTGTTGGAGCCCTTGGGATTATAGCATCTTGCTTTTGTAACTAGGGTTATAGCTTAGCTAGTAATAATGATAATTCATATAACATACATTTACGTTCCTATTCCCACTTTCTTCTTCCCTTTCGTGAGGTCCAATGGAGTCTCTTGCGTCGCTGGACGATGGGGGTATACAGTTTAAAGGTTTAAAGGTTTAAAGGTCCCTCATGGATGGCAGAGGCAAGGGACAGTGACATTGCCCTTTCAAGCAGGACAATGTCCTAAAAAATGCCCTGGAAATGCTTTGCGATAATATTTCATAATAAAAATACCATAGATAGGATAACCGCCGATTAGGTTATGGTAAATCCTTAAACTTCCTGTAAAACGATAATATTTTTCATTGTTTAGATAGGATTAAACAGATTTTTTCTACGCATCTAGCAAAGATTTTATCCTACTTAATTTTATATAGAAGCCATTTACTAAAAAAATAGATTATACAGTATACTTAGGGCTAACATTAACTAGCATGCTATCATCGCTAATCACATTAACGATGTAACCTTGAATATTAGTCGAATAACGATAGCTGGAACACTTGTTTACCTAAGTAAGCTTGTTCCTAAACAAATACTTTTAAAAGGTATACCGTGTTCAACTATTTCTTTAGACTTGAACAAGGTCCTTTAAATATGTCTGCCTGCCAGATCGCTATACGAAAATTTTCTTGTTACTCGTTGATTTTTTTTTTTTTTTTTGTGGGGAAACATCCCCCCTTCCAGTAGACTTACATACCAAGATAACAATTCTATGATAATTAGAACCAGAGATATGATGACGTACATTTTTTTATGTATCGCTTACGAACAGATGTCGCGGACGACGGTA
>NC_090739.1:72572921-72592289 GCF_036898095.1 Palaemon carinicauda
TTCATTCTGGTTGCAGAAGAGTCCGTCAATATGGCTGTTGATGGAAAAGTGGGAGACGGGAGACAGGAGCCTAGGCCCACAGTTCATGGCGTGCTGTTTGTTGGAATTCGGGTGACAAAGTACCTTCGATTATCCCGTCGGAAAACAAAAAAGCGGGGAAAATTTATTGAATGGTTTCCCGCCGATATAGGCAGTCACAGGTACCTGTTTTAGGTCATAGACTAATAGTTCAACGGTTTTGTTGGATGGTCGCAGACACTCGGGACAAATGGACTTTTGCCTGGCAGTCCTAATTTTTTCTTGTCTTTTTTTCTCACTGGGAAATATTTTCCTGACTAGAAAGATCCAAGAAACGGCCATATATAGATTCTATTTGAAATGAACCTCTCCTGATGGACTAATTATTGAAATTATTTTATGAAAACATTTGATTTTTTTTATAACAACTATGAATTTATATGCAAATAATATCTGAGATGGTGGAAGGTAGTGTATAAAATCAAATCTGTTTACTTTTTGATTGATTAAGATAATTATATGATTTCCTTTAACTGGGGAGATAATCATGCATTTTGATCTCTGAAACAATGAGAGAGAGAGAGAGAGAGAGAGAGAGAGAGAGAGAGAGAGAGAGAGAGTCAAAAAGTCAAAGTCAAAAGTCAAAAACCTTTATTCCATTATAAAATGGTTATTCTGTTACATAACAATATAAATTATTTACATAAAATTCACAATAATTGGATTGTAAAAATTTAGGATATATATACATTCAAGTAAAATTTAGAGAGAGAGAGAGAGAGAGAGAGAGAGAGAGAGAGAGAGAGAGAGAGATGCCTTATTGATTTATACAGCAGGTTTCGAATAATTCATGTATAAATCAATAAGACATCTCTCTATTTCTCTCCCTCCCTCTTTCTTCTCTCTCCCTTTTCTCCTTAACCCCCATCTCTCTCTCTCTCTCTCTCTCTCTCTCTCTCTCTCTCTCTCTCTCTCTCACATAGCGTTTTCGGTAGCGTGTCTAGACGGTCTAGCTGACTTTGGAATATAGAATGACACAGCATTCGATTCTCTTAGACGAGGTGGTAGATGGGTGAATTCATAAAAGTTGAGATTGCCTCTGTTATCCGAAATAGCAAATTAGGTACCTGGTTATTAGCCGATCGCTGTGGGTCACCGTTTGAGTAGGGAAAGGTAAAAAGAGAGAAGAGAACTTTTTGTTATACCGTCTTTGCAAGTACTGCTTACCATCAAACTGGGAGGGCCTCGACGAGGTAATCTTCATTATACACTTGGAGGAAAGATAGGTATCTTTCTTCTAAGATTCTACGGGGTAGAAAAATTCAAGAGGTTCTCTCTCTCTCTCTCTCTCTCTCTCTCTCTCTCTCTCTCCCAAGTAGGATCTAGGCCTATAGTTCAGTTGACCGAAATGTTCAGGAACACATTTTCATAATCTTTCGGACGAGCATAAACTAGATATTTACCACTTGGCAACTCTTCTTCCAGAGGCCAACCTTCTTACGGTGGCTTCTACGGAGTTACGATAATTTCCAGGTTTTTGTTGCTTATTTCTGTGTCTTTCCTATGTAACAGGCTCAATATTGTTATATGGTTTAGAGAATAAAACAAAGTTCTTTGTCGTTAAAGGCACCATAGCTATAGACTATTTGACAAAAGAAAAGAAGACCATGTGTTTTCAATAGAATGAAGAGGAGGTACAATAGATGGCAACTCTCAAAATACCACTATAGGCCTACCATACAGGCACGGACACACATACGCAGACAAACACATTCTCTCCCCCCCCCCCTTCTCTTTGTCTCGTAAGATACCTCCCCACCAGTTACAAACCAGCTTATTTTCTTCACTCATGTGACTCCAGAGGAACCCAAACAAATATAAAGCTCCAAAGACTTTTTTTTTTTTTTTTTTTTTTTTTGATATTCAGTCTTAAAAACCTATTATCATCTGAAGATACATCCACTACCTTATATATTATTATAGGCTCAGGGATTACCTGCCCCGTCCTAAATCATGCAAAAGGAAAATTCTTATATCTAACCTGACAGTTTCTTTTAATATTGGTAATTGCAAGTCTAAGGAGTTATCTGACGGATGGCAAGACAGAGAAACACTCAAATATTGAAGGTAGATTATTAAGTTGTCTGGACAAAAAAAGATGAATTTTGTTGCAAATGATATATGAAGAAACAATACTAATTTTTGCTGATTGAGTAAATATTAAGAACTTCCCAGGAAGAGAGAGAGAGAGAGAGAGAGAGAGTGTGAGAGAGTAACCTCGATATAACAATCATGTTTGTTGGTATAAGTTTTGAGACAGCATCAAACGTTAATGTCTAATTCTCTTCCTTTCATCAATTTCTCTCTATCATTCTCCAACGTAGCTGCAACTCAGAAAGATCGACTAAAAATAAGGTGCTCCTTTCGTTATTTAGATTAAACTTGGTAGATTGGATTCTAGGGAAGGCTCCGCATTACCCTCCGTATCCTGTGCGTCACCACAGCACGACAGAGAGAGAGAGAGAGAGAGAGAGAGAGAGAGAGAGATAAAGAGAGACTGTGTGGTCATACATAGTTCATATGGGTAATTGTTGTTTTCACATAGCTTCAGACAATGGCTTCCAGTTTTTCCCTCTTTTAGTCTCTTCCCACTCTAGCTGCGACCAGCAACAGTTCACTAACAACCAGATATATGTTTCATTGTTGAAGTGAAGAGAGGCAAACTGGATTTTAGGGAACAGGATTATTTGTCTACCGTCTTCCAGTCCGAGGATTTAACTTGGGGTGTTTAGAAGAGAGAGAGAGAGAGAGAGAGAGAGAGAGACTGTGTGGTCATACATAGTTCTGATGGGTAATTGTTGTTTTGACATAACTTCAGACAATGGCTTCTAGTTTTTTCCTCTTTTAGTCTCTTCCCAATATAGCTGCGGCCAGCAACAGTTCACTAACAACCAGATACATGTTTCATTGTTGAAGTGAAGAGAGGCAAACTGGATTTTAGGGAACAGGATTATTTGTCTACCGTCTTCCAGTCCGAGGATTTAACTTGGGGTGTTTAGAAGAGAGAAAGAGAGGGAGAGAGAGAGAGAGAGAGAGAGAGAGAGAGAGACTGTGTGGTCATACATAGTTCTGATGGGTAATTGTTGTTTTGACATAGCTTCAGACAATGGCTTCTAGTTTTTTCCTCTTTTAGTCTCTTCCCATTATAGCTGCGACCAGCAACAGTTCACTAACAACCAGATACATGTTTCATTGTTGAAGCGAAGAGAGGCAAACTGGATTTTAGGGAACAGGATTATTTGTCTACCGTCTTCCAGTCCGAGGATTTAACTTGGGGTGTTTAGAAGAGAGAGAGAGAGAGAGAGAGAGAGAGAGAGAGAGACTGTATGGTCATACATTGTTCTGATGGGTAATTGTTGTTTTGACATAGCTTCAGACAATGGTTTCTAGTTTTTCCCTCTTTTAGTCTCTTCCCAATATAGCTGCGACCAGCAACAGTTCACTAACAACCAGATACATGTTTCATTATTGAAGTGAAGACAGGCAAACTGGATTTTAGGGATCAGGATTATTTGTCTACCGTCTTCCAGTCCAAGGATTTAACTTGGGGTGTTTAGAAGAGAGAGAGAGAGAGAGAGAGAGAGAGAGAGAGAGACTGTATGGTCATACATAGTTCTGATGGGTAATTGTTGTTTTCACATAGCTTCAGACAATGGCTTCCAGTTTTTCCCTCTTTTAGTCTCTTCCCACTCTAGCTGCGACCAGCAACAGTTCACTAACAACCAGATATATGTTTCATTGTTGAAGTGAAGAGAGGCAAACTGGATTTTAGGGAACAGGATTATTTGTCTACCGTCTTCCAGTCCGAGGATTTAACTTGGGGTGTTTAGAAGAGAGAGAGAGAGAGAGAAAGAGAGAGAGACTGTGTGGTCATACATAGTTCTGATGGGTAATTGTTGTTTTGACATAGCTTAAAACAATGGCTTCTAGTCTTTTCCTCTTTTAGTCTCTTCCCAATATAGCTGCGACCAGCAACAGTTCACTAACAACCAGATACATGTTTCATTGTTGAAGTGAAGAGAGGCAAACTGGATTTTAGGGAACAGGATTATTTGTCTACCGTCTTCCAGTCCGAGGATTTAACTTGGGGTGTTTAGAAGAGAGAGAGAGAGAGAGAGAGAGAGAGAGAGAGACTGTGTGGTCATACATAGTTCTGATGGGTAATTGTTGTTTTGACATAGCTTCAGACAATGGCTTCTAGTTTTTCCTCTTTTAGTCTCTTCCCAATATAGCTGCGACCAGCAACAGTTCACTAACAACCAGATACATGTTTCATTGTTGAAGTGAAGAGAGGCAAACTGGATTTTAGGGAACAGGATTATTTGTCTACCGTCTTCCAGTCCGAGGATTTAACTTGGGGTGTTTAGAAGAGAGAGAGAGAGAGAGAGAGAGAGAGAGAGAGAGACTGTATGGTCATACATAGTTCTGATGGGTAATTGTTGTTTTGACATAGCTTCAGACAATGGCTTTCTAGTTTTTCCCTCTTTTAGTCTCTTCCCAATATAGCTGCGACCAGCAACAGTTCACTAACAACCAGATACATGTTTCATTGTTGAAGTGAAGAGAGGCAAACTGGATTTTAGGGAACAGGATTATTTGTCTACCGTCTTCCAGTCCGAGGATTTAACTTGGGGTGTTTAGAAGAGAGAGAGAGAGAGAGAGAGAGAGAGAGAGAGAGAGAGAGACTGTATGGTCATACATAGTTCTGATGGGTAATTGTTGTTTTCACATAGCTTCAGACAATGGCTTTTAGTTTTTCCCTCTTTTATTCTCTTCCCACTCTAGCTGCGACCAGCAACAGTTCACTAACAACCAGATACATGTTTCATTGTTGAAGTGAAGAGAGGCAAACTGGATTTTAGGGAACAGGATTATTTGTCTACCGTCTTCCAGTCCGAGGATTTAACTTGGGGTGTTTAGAAGAGAGAGAGAGAGAGAGAGAGAGAGAGAGAGAGAGACTGTATGGTCATACATAGTTCTGATGGGTAATTGTTGTTTTCACATAGCTTCAGACAATGGCTTTTAGTTTTTCCCTCTTTTATTCTCTTCCCACTCTAGCTGCGACCAGCAACAGTTCACTAACAACCAGATACATGTTTCATTGTTGAAGTGAAGAGAGGCAAACTGGATTTTAGGGAACAGGATTATTTGTCTACCGTCTTCCAGTCCGAGGATTTAACTTGGGGTGTTTAGAAGAGAGAGAGAGAGAGAGAGAGAGAGAGAGAGAGAGAGAGAGAGACTGTGTGGTCATACATAGTTCTGATGGGTAATTGTTGTTTTCACATAGCTTCAGACAATGGCTTCTAGTTTTTCCCTCTTTTAGTCTCTTCCCAATATAGCTGCGACCAGCAACAGTTCACTAACAACCAGATACATGTTTCATTGTTGAAGTGAAGAGAGGCAAACTGGATTTTAGGGAACAGGATTATTTGTCTACCGTCTTCCAGTCCGAGGATTTAACTTGGGGTGTTTAGAAGAGAGAGAGAGAGAGAGAGAGAGAGAGAGAGAGAGACTGTATGGTCATACATAGTTCTGATGGGTAATTGTTGTTTTGACATAGCTTCAGACAATGGCTTCTAGTTTTTCCCTCTTTTAGTCTCTTCCCAATATAGCTGCGACCAGCAACAGTTCACTAACAACCAGATACATGTTTCATTGTTGAAGTGAAGAGAGGCAAACTGGATTTTAGGGAACAGGATTATTTGTCTACCGTCTTCCAGTCCGAGGATTTAACTTGGGGTGTTTAGAAGGGAGAGAGAGAGAGAGAGAGAGAGAGTGAGAGAGAGATAGAGACTGTGTGGTCATACATAGTTCTGATGGGTAATTGTTGTTTTGACATAGCTTCAGACAATGGCTTCTAGTTTTTCCCTCTTTTAGTCTCTTCCCAATATAGCTGCGACCAGCAACAGTTCACTAACAACCAGATACATGTTTCATTGTTGAAGTGAAGAGAGGCAAACTGGATTTTAGGGAACAGGATTATTTGTCTACCGTCTTCCAGTCCGAGGATTTAACTTGGGGTGTTTAGAAGAGAGAGAGAGAGAGAGAGAGAGAGAGAGAGAGAGAGAGACTGTATGGTCATACATAGTTCTGATGGGTAATTGTTGTTTTGACATAGCTTCAGACAATGGCTTCTAGTTTTTCCCTCTTTTAGTCTCTTCCCAATATAGCTGCGACCAGCAACAGTTCACTAACAACCAGATACATGTTTCCTTGTTGAAGTGAAGAGAGGCAAACTGGATTTTAGGGAACAGGATTATTTGTCTACCGTCTTCCAGTCCGAGGATTTAACTTGGGGTGTTTAGAAGAGAGAGAGAGAGAGAGAGAGAGAGAGAGAGACTGTATGGTCATACATAGTTCTGATGGGTAATTGTTGTTTTGACATAGCTTCAGACAATGGCTTCTAGTTTTTCCCTCTTTTAGTCTCTTCCCAATATAGCTGCGACCAGCAACAGTTCACTAACAACCAGATACATGTTTCATTGTTGAAGTGAAGAGAGGCAAACTGGATTTTAGGGAACAGGATTATTTGTCTACCGTCTTCCAGTCCGAGGATTTAACTTGGGGTGTTTAGAAGAGAGAGAGAGAGAGAGAGAGAGAGAGAGAGACTGTATGGTCATACATAGTTCTGATGGGTAATTGTTGTTTTGACATAGCTTCAGACAATGGCTTCTAGTTTTTCCCCCTTTTAGTCTCTTCCCAATATAGCTGCGACCAGCAACAGTTCACTAACAACCAGATACATGTTTCATTGTTGAAGTGAAGAGAGGCAAACTGGATTTTAGGGAACAGGATTATTTGTCTACCGTCTTCCAGTCCGAGGATTTAACTTGGGGTGTTTAGAAGAGAGAGAGAGAGAGAGAGAGAGAGAGAGAGAGAGAGAGACTGTATGGTCATACATAGTTCTGATGGGTAATTGTTGTTTTGACATAGCTTCAGACAATGGCTTCTAGTTTTTCCCCCTTTTAGTCTCTTCCCAAATAGCTGCGACCAGCAACAGTTCACTAACAACCAGATACATGTTTCATTGTTGAAGTGAAGAGAGGCAAACTGGATTTTAGGGAACAGGATTATTTGTCGACCGTCTTCCAGTCCGAGAATTTAACTTGGGGTGTTTAGAAGAGAGAGAGAGAGAGAGAGAGAGAGAGAGAGAGACTGTATGGTCATACATAGTTCTGATGGGTAATTGTTATTTTGACATAGCTTCAGACAATGGCTTCTAGTTTTTCCCCCTTTTAGTCTCTTCCCAATCTAGCTGCGACCAGCAACAGTTCACTAACAACCAGATACATGTTTCATTGTTGAAGTGAAGAGAGGCAAACTGGATTTTAGGGAACAGGATTATTTGTCTACCGTCTTCCAGTCCGAGAATTTAACTTGGGGTGTTTAGAAGAGAGAGAGAGAGAGAGAGAGAGAGAGAGAGACTGTATGGTCATACATAGTTCTGATGGGTAATTGTTGTTTTGACATAGCTTCAGACAATGGCTTCTAGTTTTTCCCCCTTTTAGTCTCTTCCCAATCTAGCTGCGACCAGCAACAGTTCACTAACAACCAGATACATGTTTCATTGTTGAAGTGAAGAGAGGCAAACTGGATTTTAGGGAACAGGATTATTTGTCTACCGTCTTCCAGTCCGAGGATTTAACTTGGGGTGTTTAGGAAGAGAGAGAGAGAGAGAGAGAGAGAGAGAGAGACTGTATGGTCATACATAGTTCTGATGGGTAATTGTTGTTTTGACATAGCTTCAGACAATGGCTTCTAGTTTTTCCTCTTTTAGTCTCTTCCCAATATAGCTGCGACCAGCAACAGTTCACTAACAACCAGATACATGTTTCATTGTTGAAGTGAAGAGAGGCAAACTGGATTTTAGGGAACAGGATTATTTGTCTACCGTCTTCCAGTCCGAGGATTTAACTTGGGGTGTTTAGAAGAGAGAGAGAGAGAGAGAGAGAGAGAGAGACTGTATGGTCATACATAGTTCTGATGGGTAATTGTTGTTTTGACATAGCTTCATACAATGGCTTCTAGTTTTTCCCTCTTTTAGTCTCTTCCCAATCTAGCTGCGACCAGCAACAGTTCACTAACAACCAGATACATGTTTCATTGTTGAAGTGAAGAGAGGCAAACTGGATTTTAGGGAACAGGATTATTTGTCTACCGTCTTCCAGTCCGAGGATTTAACTTGGGGTGTTTAGAAGAGAGAGAGAGAGAGAGAGAGAGAGAGAGAGAGACTGTATGGTCATACATAGTTCTGATGGGTAATTGTTGTTTTGACATAGCTTCAGACAATGGCTTCTAGTTTTTCCCCTTTTAGTCTCTTCCCAATCTAGCTGCGACCAGCAACAGTTCACTAACAACCAGATACATGTTTCATTGTTGAAGTGAAGAGAGGCAAACTGGATTTTAGGGAACAGGATTATTTGTCTACCGTCTTCCAGTCCGAGGATTTAACTTGGGGTGTTTGGAAGAGAGAGAGAGAGAGAGAGAGAGAGAGAGAGAGACTGTATGGTCATACATAGTTCTGATGGGTAATTGTTGTTTTGACATAGCTTCCGACAATGGCTTCTAGTTTTTCCCCCTTTTAGTCTCTTCCCAATATAGCTGCGACCAGCAACAGTTCACTAACAACCAGATACATGTTTCATTGTTGAAGTGAAGAGAGGCAAACTGGATTTTAGGGAACAGGATTATTTGTCTACCGTCTTCCAGTCCGAGGATTTAACTTGGGGTGTTTGGAGAGAGAGAGAGAGAGAGAGAGAGAGAGAGACTGTATGGTCATACATAGTTCTGATGGGTAATTGTTGTTTTGACATAGCTTCCGACAATGGATTCTAGTTTTTCCTCTTTTAGTCTCTTCCCAATATAGCTGCGACCAGCAACAGTTCACTAACAACCAGATACATGTTTCATTGTTGAAGTGAAGAGAGGCAAACTGGATTTTAGGGAACAGGATTATTTGTCTACCGTCTTCCAGTCCGAGGATTTAACTTGGGGTGTTTAGAAGAGAGAGAGAGAGAGAGAGAGAGAGAGAGAGACTGTATGGTCATACATAGTTCTGATGGGTAATTGTTGTTTTGACATAGCTTCAGACAATGGCTTCTAGTTTTTCCCTCTTTTAGTCTCTTCCCAATATAGCTGCGACCAGCAACAGTTCACTAACAACCAGATACATGTTTCATTGTTGAAGTGAAGAGAGGCAAACTGGATTTTAGGGAACAGGATTATTTGTCTACCGTCTTCCAGTCCGAGGATTTAACTTGGGGTGTTTAGAAGAGAGAGAGAGAGAGAGAGAGAGAGAGAGAGAGAGACTGTATGGTCATACATAGTTCTGATGGGTAATTGTTGTTTTGACATAGCTTCAGACAATGGCTTCTAGTTTTTCCCTCTTTTAGTCTCTTCCCAATATAGCTGCGACCAGCAACAGTTCACTAACAACCAGATACATGTTTCATTGTTGAAGTGAAGAGAGGCAAACTGGATTTTAGGGAACAGGATTATTTGTCTACCGTCTTCCAGTCCGAGATTTAACTTGGGGTGTTTAGAAGAGAGAGAGAGAGAGAGAGAGAGAGAGAGAAAGACTGTGTGGTCATACATAGTTCTGATGGGTAATTGTTGTTTTGACATAGCTTCAGACAATGGCTTCTAGTTTTTCCCTCTTTTAGTCTCTTCCCAATATAGCTGCGACCAGCAACAGTTCACTAACAACCAGATACATGTTTCATTGTTGAAGTGAAGAGAGGCAAACTGGATTTTAGGGAACAGGATTATTTGTCTACCGTCTTCCAGTCCGAGGATTTAACTTGGGGTGTTTAGAAGAGAGAGAGAGAGAGAGAGAGAGAGAGACTGTGTGGTCATACATAGTTCTGATGGGTAATTGTTGTTTTGACATAGCTTCAGACAATGGCTTCTAGTTTTTCCCTCTTTTAGTCTCTTCCCAATATAGCTGCGACCAGCAACAGTTCACTAACAACCAGATACATGTTTCATTGTTGAAGTGAAGAGAGGCAAACTGGATTTTAGGGAACAGGATTATTTGTCTACCGTCTTCCAGTCCGAGAATTTAACTTGGGGTGTTTAGAAGAGAGAGAGAGAGAGAGAGAGAGAGAGAGAGAGAGACTGTATGGTCATACATAGTTCTGATGGGTAATTGTTGTTTTGACATAGCTTCAGACAATGGCTTCTAGTTTTTCCCCCTTTTAGTCTCTTCCCAATATAGCTGCGACCAGCAACAGTTCACTAACAACCAGATACATGTTTCATTGTTGAAGTGAAGAGAGGCAAACTGGATTTTAGGGAACAGGATTATTTGTCTACCGTCTTCCAGTCCGAGAATTTAACTTGGGGTGTTTAGAAGAGAGAGAGAGAGAGAGAGAGAGAGAGAGAGAGACTGTATGGTCATACATAGTTCTGATGGGTAATTGTTGTTTTGACATAGCTTCAGACAACGGCTTCTAGTTTTTCCCCTTTTAGTCTCTTCCCAATATAGCTGCGACCAGCAACAGTTCACTAACAACCAGATACATGTTTCATTGTTGAAGTGAAGAGAGGCAAACTGGATTTTAGGGAACAGGATTATTTGTCTACCGTCTTCCAGTCCGAGGATTTAACTTGGGGTGTTTAGAAGAGAGAGAGAGAGAGAGAGAGAGAGAGAGAGAGACTGTATGGTCATACATAGTTCTGATGGGTAATTGTTGTTTTGACATAGCTTCAGACAATGGCTTCTAGTTTTTCCCTCTTTTAGTCTCTTCCCAATATAGCTGCGACCAGCAACAGTTCACTAACAACCAGATACATGTTTCATTGTTGAAGTGAAGAGAGGCAAACTGGATTTTAGGGAACAGGATTATTTGTCTACCGTCTTCCAGTCCGAGGATTTAACTTGGGGTGTTTAGAAGAGAGAGAGAGAGAGAGAGAGAGAGAGAGAGAGACTGTATGGTCATACATAGTTCTGATGGGTAATTGTTGTTTTGACATAGCTTCAGACAATGGCTTCTAGTTTTTCCCCCTTTTAGTCTCTTCCCAATATAGCTGCGACCAGCAACAGTTCACTAACAACCAGATACATGTTTCATTGTTGAAGTGAAGAGAGGCAAACTGGATTTTAGGGAACAGGATTATTTGTCTACCGTCTTCCAGTCCGAGGATTTAACTTGGGGTGTTTAGAAGAGAGAGAGAGAGAGAGAGAGAGAGAGAGACTGTATGGTCATACATAGTTCTGATGGGTAATTGTTGTTTTGACATAGCTTCAGACAATGGCTTCTAGTTTTTCCCCTTTTAGTCTCTTCCCAATCTAGCTGCGACCAGCAACAGTTCACTAACAACCAGATACATGTTTCATTGTTGAAGTGAAGAGAGGCAAACTGGATTTTAGGGAACAGGATTATTTGTCTACCGTCTTCCAGTCCGAGGATTTAACTTGGGGTGTTTAGAAGAGAGAGAGAGAGAGAGAGAGAGAGAGAGAGAGAGACTGTATGGTCATACATAGTTCTGATGGGTAATTGTTGTTTTGACATAGCTTCAGACAATGGCTTCTAGTTTTTCCCTCTTTTAGTCTCTTCCCAATCTAGCTGCGACCAGCAACAGTTCACTAACAACCAGATACATGTTTCATTGTTGAAGTGAAGAGAGGCAAACTGGATTTTAGGGAACAGGATTATTTGTCTACCGTCTTCCAGTCCGAGGATTTAACTTGGGGTGTTTTGAAGAGAGAGAGAGAGAGAGAGAGAGAGAGAGAGAGAGAGACTGTATGGTCATTACATAGTTCTGATGGGTAATTGTTGTTTTGACATAGCTTCAGACAATGGCTTCTAGTTTTTCCCCTTTTAGTCTCTTCCCAATATAGCTGCGACCAGCAACAGTTCACTAACAACCAGATACATGTTTCATTGTTGAAGTGAAGAGAGGCAAACTGGATTTTAGGGAACAGGATTATTTGTCTACCGTCTTCCAGTCCGAGGATTTAACTTGGGGTGTTTTGAAGAGAGAGAGAGAGAGAGAGAGAGAGAGAGAGAGAGAGAGACTGTATGGTCATACATAGTTCTGATGGGTAATTGTTGTTTTGACATAGCTTCAGACAATGGCTTCTAGTTTTTCCCCTTTTAGTCTCTTCCCAATATAGCTGCGACCAGCAACAGTTCACTAACAACCAGATACATGTTTCATTGTTGAAGTGAAGAGAGGCAAACTGGATTTTAGGGAACAGGATTATTTGTCTACCGTCTTCCAGTCCGAGGATTTAACTTGGGGTGTTTAGAAGAGAGAGAGAGAGAGAGAGAGAGAGAGAGAGAGACTGTATGGTCATACATAGTTCTGATGGGTAATTGTTGTTTTGACATAGCTTCAGACAATGGCTTCTAGTTTTTCCCCTTTTAGTCTCTTCCCAATATAGCTGCGACCAGCAACAGTTCACTAACAACCAGATACATGTTTCATTGTTGAAGTGAAGAGAGGCAAACTGGATTTTAGGGAACAGGATTATTTGTCTACCGTCTTCCAGTCCGAGGATTTAACTTGGGGTGTTTAGAAGAGAGAGAGAGAGAGAGAGAGAGAGAGAGAGAGAGACTGTATGGTCATACATAGTTCTGATGGGTAATTGTTGTTTTGACATAGCTTCAGACAATGGCTTCTAGTTTTTCCCTCTTTTAGTCTCTTCCCAATCTAGCTGCGACCAGCAACAGTTCACTAACAACCAGATACATGTTTCATTGTTGAAGTGAAGAGAGGCAAACTGGATTTTAGGGAACAGGATTATTTGTCTACCGTCTTCCAGTCCGAGGATTTAACTTGGGGTGTTTAGAAGAGAGAGAGAGAGAGAGAGAGAGAGAGAGAGAGAGACTGTATGGTCATACATAGTTCTGATGGGTAATTGTTGTTTTGACATAGCTTCAGACAATGGCTTCTAGTTTTTCCCTCTTTTAGTCTCTTCCCAATATAGCTGCGACCAGCAACAGTTCACTAACAACCAGATACATGTTTCATTGTTGAAGTGAAGAGAGGCAAACTGGATTTTAGGGAACAGGATTATTTGTCTACCGTCTTCCAGTCCGAGGATTTAACTTGGGGTGTTTAGAAGAGAGAGAGAGAGAGAGAGAGAGAGAGAGAGAGAGAGAGACTGTATGGTCATACATAGTTCTGATGGGTAATTGTTGTTTTGACATAGCTTCAGACAATGGCTTTTAGTTTTTCCCTCTTTTAGTCTCTTCCCAATCTAGCTGCGACCAGCAACAGTTCACTAACAACCAGATACATGTTTCATTGTTGAAGTGAAGAGAGGCAAACTGGATTTTAGGGAACAGGATTATTTGTCTACCGTCTTCCAGTCCGAGGATTTAACTTGGGGTGTTTAGAAGAGAGAAAGAGAGAGAGAGAGAGAGAGAGAGAGAGAGACTGTATGGTCATACATAGTTCTGATGGGTAATTGTTGTTTTGACATAGCTTCAGACAATGGCTTCTAGTTTTTCCCTCTTTTAGTCTCTTCCCAATATAGCTGCGACCAGCAACAGTTCACTAACAACCAGATACATGTTTCATTGTTGAAGTGAAGAGAGGCAAACTGGATTTTAGGGAACAGGATTATTTGTCTACCGTCTTCCAGTCCGAGGATTTAACTTGGGGTGTTTAGAAGAGAGAGAGAGAGAGAGAGAGAGAGAGAGAGAGAGAGACTGTATGGTCATACATAGTTCTGATGGGTAATTGTTGTTTTGACATAGCTTCAGACAATGGCTTCTAGTTTTTCCCTCTTTTAGTCTCTTCCCAATATAGCTGCGACCAGCAACAGTTCACTAACAACCAGATACATGTTTCATTGTTGAAGTGAAGAGAGGCAAACTGGATTTTAGGGAACAGGATTATTTGTCTACCGTCTTCCAGTCCGAGGATTTAACTTGGGGTGTTTAGAAGAGAGAGAGAGAGAGAGAGAGAGAGAGAGAGAGACTGTATGGTCATACATAGTTCTGATGGGTAATTGTTGTTTTGACATAGCTTCAGACAATGGCTTCTAGTTTTTCCCTCTTTTAGTCTCTTCCCAATATAGCTGCGACCAGCAACAGTTCACTAACAACCAGATACATGTTTCATTGTTGAAGTGAAGAGAGGCAAACTGGATTTTAGGGAACAGGATTATTTGTCTACCGTCTTCCAGTCCGAGGATTTAACTTGGGGTGTTTAGAAGAGAGAGAGAGAGAGAGAGAGAGAGAGAGAGAGACTGTATGGTCATACATAGTTCTGATGGGTAATTGTTGTTTTGACATAGCTTCAGACAATGGCTTCTAGTTTTTCCCTCTTTTAGTCTCTTCCCAATCTAGCTGCGACCAGCAACAGTTCACTAACAACCAGATACATGTTTCATTGTTGAAGTGAAGAGAGGCAAACTGGATTTTAGGGAACAGGATTATTTGTCTACCGTCTTCCAGTCCGAGGATTTAACTTGGGGTGTTTAGAAGAGAGAGAGAGAGAGAGAGAGAGAGAGAGAGACTGTATGGTCATACATAGTTCTGATGGGTAATTGTTGTTTTGACATAGCTTCAGACAATGGCTTCTAGTTTTTCCCTCTTTTAGTCTCTTCCCAATCTAGCTGCGACCAGCAACAGTTCACTAACAACCAGATACATGTTTCATTGTTGAAGTGAAGAGAGGCAAACTGGATTTTAGGGAACAGGATTATTTGTCTACCGTCTTCCAGTCCGAGGATTTAACTTGGGGTGTTTAGAAGAGAGAGAGAGAGAGAGAGAGAGAGAGAGAGAGACTGTATGGTCATACATAGTTCTGATGGGTAATTGTTGTTTTGACATAGCTTCAGACAATGGCTTCTAGTTTTTCCCTCTTTTAGTCTCTTCCCAATATAGCTGCGACCAGCAACAGTTCACTAACAACCAGATACATGTTTCATTGTTGAAGTGAAGAGAGGCAAACTGGATTTTAGGGAACAGGATTATTTGTCTACCGTCTTCCAGTCCGAGGATTTAACTTGGGGTGTTTAGAAGAGAGAGAGAGAGAGAGAGAGAGAGAGAGACTGTATGGTCATACATAGTTCTGATGGGTAATTGTTGTTTTGACATAGCTTCAGACAATGGCTTCTAGTTTTTCCCTCTTTTAGTCTCTTCCCAATATAGCTGCGACCAGCAACAGTTCACTAACAACCAGATACATGTTTCATTGTTGAAGTGAAGAGAGGCAAACTGGATTTTAGGGAACAGGATTATTTGTCTACCGTCTTCCAGTCCGAGGATTTAACTTGGGGTGTTTAGAAGAGAGAGAGAGAGAGAGAGAGAGAGAGAGAGAGAGAGAGAGACTGTATGGTCATACATAGTTCTGATGGGTAATTGTTGTTTTGACATAGCTTCAGACAATGGCTTCTAGTTTTTCCCTCTTTTAGTCTCTTCCCAATATAGCTGCGACCAGCAACAGTTCACTAACAACCAGATACATGTTTCATTGTTGAAGTGAAGAGAGGCAAACTGGATTTTAGGGAACAGGATTATTTGTCTACCGTCTTCCAGTCCGAGGATTTAACTTGGGGTGTTTAGAAGAGAGAAAGAGAGAGAGAGAGAGAGAGAGAGAGAGAGAGACTGTATGGTCATACATAGTTCTGATGGGTAATTGTTGTTTTGACATAGCTTCAGACAATGGCTTCTAGTTTTTCCCTCTTTTAGTCTCTTCCCAATATAGCTGCGACCAGCAACAGTTCACTAACAACCAGATACATGTTTCATTGTTGAAGTGAAGAGAGGCAAACTGGATTTTAGGGAACAGGATTATTTGTCTACCGTCTTCCAGTCCGAGGATTTAACTTGGGGTGTTTAGAAGAGAGAAAGAGAGAGAGAGAGAGAGAGAGAGAGAGAGAGACTGTATGGTCATACATAGTTCTGATGGGTAATTGTTGTTTTGACATAGCTTCAGACAATGGCTTCTAGTTTTTCCCTCTTTTAGTCTCTTCCCAATATAGCTGCGACCAGCAACAGTTCACTAACAACCAGATACATGTTTCATTGTTGAAGTGAAGAGAGGCAAACTGGATTTTAGGGAACAGGATTATTTGTCTACCGTCTTCCAGTCCGAGGATTTAACTTGGGGTGTTTAGAAGAGAGAGAGAGAGAGAGAGAGAGAGAGAGAGAGAGAGAGACTGTATGGTCATACATAGTTCTGATGGGTAATTGTTGTTTTGACATAGCTTCAGACAATGGCTTCTAGTTTTTCCCTCTTTTAGTCTCTTCCCAATCTAGCTGCGACCAGCAACAGTTCACTAACAACCAGATACATGTTTCATTGTTGAAGTGAAGAGAGGCAAACTGGATTTTAGGGAACAGGATTATTTGTCTACCGTCTTCCAGTCCGAGGATTTAACTTGGGGTGTTTAGAAGAGAGAGAGAGAGAGAGAGAGAGAGAGAGAGAGAGAGAGACTGTATGGTCATACATAGTTCAGATGGGTAATTGTTGTTTTGACATAGCTTCAGACAATGGCTTCTAGTTTTTCCCTCTTTTAGTCTCTTCCCAATATAGCTGCGACCAGCAACAGTTCACTAACAACCAGATACATGTTTCATTGTTGAAGTGAAGAGAGGCAAACTGGATTTTAGGGAACAGGATTATTTGTCTACCGTCTTCCAGTCCGAGGATTTAACTTGGGGTGTTTAGAAGAGAGAGAGAGAGAGAGAGAGAGAGAGAGAGAGAGAGACTGTATGGTCATACATAGTTCTGATGGGTAATTGTTGTTTTGACATAGCTTCAGACAATGGCTTCTAGTTTTTCCCTCTTTTAGTCTCTTCCCAATCTAGCTGCGACCAGCAACAGTTCACTAACAACCAGATACATGTTTCATTGTTGAAGTGAAGAGAGGCAAACTGGATTTTAGGGAACAGGATTATTTGTCTACCGTCTTCCAGTCCGAGGATTTAACTTGGGGTGTTTAGAAGAGAGAGAGAGAGAGAGAGAGAGAGAGAGAGAGAGACTGTATGGTCATACATAGTTCTGATGGGTAATTGTTGTTTTGACATAGCTTCAGACAATGGCTTCTAGTTTTTCCCTCTTTTAGTCTCTTCCCAATATAGCTGCGACCAGCAACAGTTCACTAACAACCAGATACATGTTTCATTGTTGAAGTGAAGAGAGGCAAACTGGATTTTAGGGAACAGGATTATTTGTCTACCGTCTTCCAGTCCGAGGATTTAACTTGGGGTGTTTAGAAGAGAGAGAGAGAGAGAGAGAGAGAGAGAGAGAGAGACTGTATGGTCATACATAGTTCTGATGGGTAATTGTTGTTTTGACATAGCTTCAGACAATGGCTTCTAGTTTTTCCCTCTTTTAGTCTCTTCCCAATCTAGCTGCGACCAGCAACAGTTCACTAACAACCAGATACATGTTTCATTGTTGAAGTGAAGAGAGGCAAACTGGATTTTAGGGAACAGGATTATTTGTCTACCGTCTTCCAGTCCGAGGATTTAACTTGGGGTGTTTAAGAGAGAGAGAGAGAGAGAGAGAGAGAGAGAGAGAGAGAGACTGTGTGGTCATACATAGTTCTGATGGGTAATTGTTGTTTTGACATAGCTTCAGACAATGGCTTCTAGTTTTTCCCTCTTTTAGTCTCTTCCCAATCTAGCTGCGACCAGCAACAGTTCACTAACAACCAGATACATGTTTCATTGTTGAAGTGAAGAGAGGCAAACTGGATTTTAGGGAACAGGATTATTTGTCTACCGTCTTCCAGTCCGAGGATTTAACTTGGGGTGTTTAGAAGAGAGAGAGAGAGAGAGAGAGAGAGAGAGAGAGAGACTGTGTGGTCATACATAGTTCTGATGGGTAATTGTTGTTTTGACATAGCTTCAGACAATGGCTTCTAGTTTTTCCCCTTTTAGTCTCTTCCCAATCTAGCTGCGACCAGCAACAGTTCACTAACAACCAGATACATGTTTCATTGTTGAAGTGAAGAGAGGCAAACTGGATTTTAGGGAACAGGATTATTTGTCTACCGTCTTCCAGTCCGAGGATTTAACTTGGGGTGTTTAGAAGAGAGAGAGAGAGAGAGAGAGAGAGAGAGAGAGACTGTATGGTCATACATAGTTCTGATGGGTAATTGTTGTTTTGACATAGCTTCAGACAATGGCTTCTAGTTTTTCCCTCTTTTAGTCTCTTCCCAATATAGCTGCGACCAGCAACAGTTCACTAACAACCAGATACATGTTTCATTGTTGAAGTGAAGAGAGGCAAACTGGATTTTAGGGAACAGGATTATTTGTCTACCGTCTTCCAGTCCGAGGATTTAACTTGGGGTGTTTAGAAGAGAGAGAGAGAGAGAGAGAGAGAGAGAGAGAGACTGTATGGTCATACATAGTTCTGATGGGTAATTGTTGTTTTGACATAGCTTCAGACAATGGCTTCTAGTTTTTCCCTCTTTTAGTCTCTTCCCAATCTAGCTGCGACCAGCAACAGTTCACTAACAACCAGATACATGTTTCATTGTTGAAGTGAAGAGAGGCAAACTGGATTTTAGGGAACAGGATTATTTGTCTACCGTCTTCCAGTCCGAGGATTTAACTTGGGGTGTTTAGAAGAGAGAGAGAGAGAGAGAGAGAGAGAGAGAGAGAGAGACTGTATGGTCATACATAGTTCTGATGGGTAATTGTTGTTTTGACATAGCTTCAGACAATGGCTTCTAGTTTTTCCCCTTTTAGTCTCTTCCCAATATAGCTGCGACCAGCAACAGTTCACTAACAACCAGATACATGTTTCATTGTTGAAGTGAAGAGAGGCAAACTGGATTTTAGGGAACAGGATTATTTGTCTACCGTCTTCCAGTCCGAGGATTTAACTTGGGGTGTTTAGAAGAGAGAGAGAGAGAGAGAGAGAGAGAGAGAGAGAGACTGTATGGTCATACATAGTTCTGATGGGTAATTGTTGTTTTGACATAGCTTCAGACAATGGCTTCTAGTTTTTCCCCCTTTTAGTCTCTTCCCAATATAGCTGCGACCAGCAACAGTTCACTAACAACCAGATACATGTTTCATTGTTGAAGTGAAGAGAGGCAAACTGGATTTTAGGGAACAGGATTATTTGTCTACCGTCTTCCAGTCCGAGGATTTAACTTGGGGTGTTTAGAAGAGAGAGAGAGAGAGAGAGAGAGAGAGAGAGAGAGACTGTATGGTCATACATAGTTCTGATGGGTAATTGTTGTTTTGACATAGCTTCAGACAATGGCTTCTAGTTTTTCCCCTTTTAGTCTCTTCCCAATATAGCTGCGACCAGCAACAGTTCACTAACAACCAGATACATGTTTCATTGTTGAAGTGAAGAGAGGCA
>NC_090739.1:72592789-72615289 GCF_036898095.1 Palaemon carinicauda
GTATGCTGGAGATAAAAGACCTCTAGCCTACTGCCAAAATCAAGACTCGAACATTACACGAGGTATATGATGAATTCATGATTTTGAAGGCAAAATAGGGGGGTCGAACATTACACGAAGTCGAACATTACACGAGTATATACGGTACCTCCGAGTCAAGATTATTTTTTTTTCAGTATAATAATACAACATAAATATACCAAGGCACCTCCCCCAATTTTGGGGGGTTGCCGACATCAACAAATGAAACAAAACAAAAAGGGGACCTCTACTCTCTACGTTCCTCCCAGCCTGACAAGGAACCCAACCGAGTTCAGCTGGTACTGCTAGGGTGCCACAGCCCACCCTCCCACCCTCCCCCGTTGTCCACCACAGATGAAGCTTCATAATGCTGAATCCCCTACTGCTGCTACCTCCGTGGTCATCTAAGGCACCGGAGGAAGCAGCAGGGCCTACTGGAACTGCGTCACAATTGCTCGCCATTCATTCCTATTTCTAGCACGCTCTCTTGCCTCTAATGCAAAATTCTGGAATGGGTTAGATACAATATTATTCATGATTCTGATTATACTATGTATGGGGCTCAAATTCTATACCAACTCAATGTGGCGCAAAAATTGTTTCTATGTCTGGCAACCAGATATGTATATCAGTCGAGAAATGTCAAAAAATGTTATTTTTATTAGTAAAATAAATTTTTGAATATACTTACCCGATAATCATGTAGCTGTCAACTCCGTTGCCCGACAGAATTCTATGGAGGGATACGCCAGCTATCACAATACTAGAAGGGGGTGTATTTACCAGCGCCACCTGTGGCCAGGTACTCAAGTACTTCTTGTTGACACCTCCTCAATTATTCCTCGGTCCACTGGTTCTTTATGGGGAGGAAGGGAGGGTCGATTAAATCATGATTATCGGGTAAGTATATTCAAAAATTTATTTTACTAATAAAAATAACATTTTTCAATATTAAACTTACCCGATAATCATGTAGCTGATTCACACCCAGGGGGGGTGGGTGAAAAACCAGTGTACAAGACTAAAGGATAGCTAAGTATCCCGTATTTCATATAATCAGTTATCCACAATAACAATGAAATAATAAGTACCTGGTAAGGAAGTCGACTTGAACCGTTACTCTGCCTTTAATAAGATCGTCTTCCTTACTGAGCGCAGCGTTCCTCTTGGGAGGCTGAATCAACTCAAAGGTGCTAAAGTATACAGGGCTGCAAACCCATACTAAAGGACCTCATCACAACCTTTAACCTCGGCGCTTCTCAAGAAAGAATTGACCACCCGCCAAATCAACAAGGATGTGGAAGGCTTCTTAGCCGACCGTACAACCCATAAAAAGTATTCAAGAGAAAGGTTAAAAGGTTATGGGATTATGGAAATGTAGTGGCTGAGCCCTCGCCTACTACTGCATTCGTTGCTACGAATGGTCCCAGGGTGTAGCAGTACTCGTAAAGAGACTGGACATCTTTGAGATAGAATGATGCGAACACTGACTTGCTTCTCCAATAGGTTGCATCCATAACACTCTGCAGAGAATGGTTCTGTTTGAAGGCCACTGAAGTAGCCACAGCTCCCACTTCATGTGTCCTTACCTTCAGCAAAGCAAGGTCTTCTTCCTTCAGACGAGAATGTGTTTCTCTAATCAGAAGCCTGAATAGTAAGAAAACTGAGTTCTTAGAACTTGGAAAAGAAGGTTTCTTGATAGCACACTATAAGGCTTCTGATTGTCCTTGTAAAGGTTAAGACCTTTTTAGATAGTACCTAAGAGCTCTAACTGGGCAAAGTACTCTTTTCAGATCATTCCCCACCAAGTTGGACAGGCTTGGGATCTCGAACGACTTAGGCCAAGGACGTGAAGGAAGCTCGTTTAGCAAAAACCGAGCTGCAAGGAACATGTAGCCGTTTCAGATGTGAAAACAATGATCCTGCTGAAGGCGTGGATCTCACTTACTCTTTTAGCTGTTGTCAAGCACACGAGGAAAAGAGTTTTTAATGTGAGGTCCTAAAAAGAGGCTGATTGGAGAGGTTCAAATCTTGATGACATAAGGAACCTTAGGACCACGTCTAGATTCCAGCCTGGAGTGGACAACCGACGTTCCTTTGAGGTCTCAAAAGACCTAGGGAGGTCCTGTAGATCTTTGTTGGTGGAAAGATCCAAGCCTCTGTGGCGGAAAACCGCTGCCAACATACTTCTGTAACCCTTGATCGTAGGAGCTGAAAGGGATCTTACTTTCCTTAGATATAACAGGAAGTCAGCAATCTGGGTTACAGTGGTACTGGTTGAGGGGGGGGAAACTGCATTGGTCTTGTACCAGCTACGGAAGACTTCCCCTTGAGGACTGATAGATTCTGAGAGTGGATGTTCTCCTTGCTTTGACAATCGCTCTGGCTGCCTCCTTCGAAAAGCCCCTAGCTCTTGAGAGTCTTTCGAAAGTCTGAAGGCAGTCAGACGAAGAGCGTGGAGGATTGGGTGTACCTTCTTTACGTGAGGTAGACTTAGAAGGTTCACTCCTAGAGGAAGAGTCCTGGGAATGTCGACCAGCCATTGCAGTACCTCTAAGAACCATTCTCTCGCGGACCAGAGCGGAGCCAACCAACGTCAGCCGTGTCCCTTAGTGAGAGGAGAACTTCTGAAGTACTCTGTTGACAATCTTGAACGGCGGGAATGCATACAGGTCGAGATGGAACCAATCCAGCAGAAAAGCATCCACGTGAACTGCTGCTGGGTCTGGAATCGGAGAACAATACAACAGGAGTCTCTAGGTTATCGAGGTAGTGAACAGATCTATGGTTGGCTGACCCCACAGGGTCCAAAGTCTGTTGCAAACACTCTTGAGAAGGGTCCACTCTGTGGGGATGACCTGACCCTTCCGTCTGAGGTGATCTGCCATGACATTCATACCGCCCTGAATGAACCTCGTTACCAGTTAGCTTTCGATCTAAAGACCAGATGAGTAGGTCCCTTGCGATCTAGAACAACTTCCACGAAAGAGTCCCTCCCTGCTTGAAGATGTAAGCCAGGGCTGTGGTGTTGTCAGAGTCCACCTCCACCACTTTGTTAAGCTGGAGGGACTTGAAGTTTATCAAGGCCAGAATAACCGCCTACAACTTCTTGCAAATGATGTGAAGTGTCCTTTGCTCCTGATTCCATGTTCCCGAGCATTCTTGTCCGTCCAAAGTCGCACCCCAGCCCGTGTCTGATGCGTCCGAGAGGAGACGGCGGTCGTGTTTTCTGAACAGCCAAAGGTAGCCTTCCTTGAGAAGAAAGCTGTTCTTACACCACGCGAGAGAAGACCTCCTCTCTTCGGAAACAGGAACTGAGACCGTCTCTAGCGTCATGTCCTTTATCCAGTGAGCAGCTAGATGATACTGAAGGGAGGGGAGGTGGAGTCTCCCTAACACGATGAACAGGGCCAGCGATGAAAGTGTCCCTGTTAGACTCATCCACTACCTGACTGAGCATCGGTTCCTTCTCAGCATGCTCTGGATGCATTCTAGGGCTTGGAAGATCCTTGGGGCCGACGGAAAAGTCCGAAAAGCTCGACTCTGAAGATCCATACCCAAGGAGACAATGGTCTGGGATGGAACGAGCTGAGACTCCTCAAAATTGACCAGGAGGCCCAGTTCCTTGGTCAGATCCATAGTCCATTTGAAAATCTCCAGACAGCGACGACTTGTGGGAGCTCTTAAAAGCCAGTCGTCTGACGGAGCCGGACACAAGATCATGATACTGCTGCACAGTCTGTGAACTGTCAATCATGGGCAAGCGAGGAAGTACAGTGACAACCCGAATCTGTCTAGACTGTCTGGGTCGTACAGACAACTCCTTAACGGGTTGCTGAGGTTGCCGCACTGCGTCACAACAAGTCACTTCTGTTGGTTGTTGAACGTCTTCCCCGTGACACATTGACTCCGTAAACAAAAAATCCTCTAACAAGGACTAAGCTTGGACTGCATGTCATGCAACACAGCCCAAGGTCTATGGGAGCAGGTGTGGTAACAGACGGGATTAGCGACTGAAGTGGAACCTTCCCTGGAAGCATGTTATGCTTAAATAAAAGTCCATAAGAGGTTATGCAGCTAAAGGCTCCCTCCAAATGACAGAGTCCTCAAGGGAATATCAGAAGGAGGGAGAAAAGAACTTTCTCATCTACAGGGACCTTATCCTAGAAAAGCTAAGTTCTCTGAGTGAGGGTTCACTGGTGCAAAAGCAGCAGACTAGAAGGCAACGTTATGAAACTGCTTGACAGTCTAGTGAGTTGGCAACAACCCAAGATGTGTGACTGAGAAGCATGCGGTAAGGTATGCAGAGCATGATGTATGCAGAGTATGCTGTATGTAGAGCATGTTGTATGCAGAGCATGCTGAATGCAGAGCATGCTGTATGCAGAGCATGTTGTATGCAGAGCATGCTGAATGCAGAGCATGCTGTATGCTGAGCATGTAGTAAGCAGAGCCTGCTGTAAGCAGAGCCTGCTGAAAGGAAAGCAGAGCGTGTGCATGGCGTTTAACATTTCTCAGAAATTCCATGACCAGTGCTAGAGTGCTTTATGCATGCTTGCATGGGGTTTTAAAAATCAACATAATGTTTACCTTACATTCATAACTCATGATTCATATTTTTGCCATGGTTTGAAAATGGAGGTAAGGTATGCTGAACAGCAGAGTCAGAACGAGCTGGAACAGCAATAGTTGTGGTTTCCTCTTCAAGACTCTGTTGAGGGAACACCTGAGGCTCAGTCTGCAAAGGCTGAATAAAAGACAAGCAGAAGGAAGGCGCATGGGTGGAGGAGGCTGACTCCTAGCATGAGTGGTTGAACCCAAGGGTTGCGCTTGCTGAGCGGTTGGCGGAAGCAGAGTAGCAAGTTCCAGTTCCTGTGGTGTGAGCGGAGCGCGATGAGGAAGAGGCTGCGCAGAACAAGGTAAATGTCTCGCAAGCTGAGGCTCCTGAGGCGCAAGGCTAAGGTGTTGTGGTGCTTGCCTTGTGGAGGGTTGAGCTCGCTGCAGCGAGAGCTGAGGAGACTGACTCATGGACGGGAGAGGTTGTTGTACCTCAACCGAGTGTTGCATCACTGGTGGAGCAGCAAGTGGAGGCGGAGGAAGAGAGGTATAATCCTCCTGATCCCATTGTAAAGGTTGCCTTAAGGAAGGCGGAGGCTGAACACCACTGGGAACAGCAAACTCAGCACGTGGCTCAACATCGTACGCCTGGCAGGTGGTACTGCGATCAGGCGGAGCGAGCGTAGGCGGAGGGAGTGTAGGCGGAGGCGGAGGAGCAACACTCTCAGCCCGACACTCACGCATCAAGTCCGAAAGCTGTGCTTGCATGGACTGTAGTAGAGTCCACAACATCGTACGCCTGGCAGGTGGTACTGCGATCAGGCGGAGCGAGTGTAGGCGGAGGCGGAGGAGCAACACTCTCAGCCCGACACTCACGCATCAAGTCCGAAAGCTGTGCTTGCATGGACTGTAGTAGAGTCCACAACATCGTACGCCTGGCAGGTGGTACTGCGATCAGGCGGAGCGAGCATAGGCGGAGGGAGTGTAGGCGGAGGCGGAGGCGCAACACTCTCAGCCCGACACTCACGCATCAAGTCCGAAAGCAGAGCTTGCATGGACTGTAGTAGAGTCCACTTGGGGTCGGCAGAAACTACAGTAGGCTGAGGTAAAGCCTTAACAGTCGAGCTCTGTTGTGGCAGAACCTTACTCCTCTTAGGCGGAGTGCATTCAACTGATGACTGAGGAGAGTCAGAGCTAACCCAATGACTGTGAACTCTAACTTCGTACGTCTGGCATAGGTCTGGACTTTACGTTTAAAAGGTCTTGAGACCTGAGACCAGCGTTTTCTCCTCTAAATTTCTTCTGCAGACGAGCAAAATAAGGGCTCAATCGTCTGCGGGTGGGAGTGACGGTCTCGGTAAGACACGCCCACAACCACCGAGGATACTTCTGTGCGCCGATCAAGGCCTGCTGAACCCTTCTGCCCTTCGACATTGCTTCTCCCCTGGGCTTGGGAGCTTGCAAGAGGTCCCGGACTGGGAGGACGACTGGCGCGCACAAAAGTACCCTCACGCACAACACTGACATACTTTGCGCTAATCACTTATCACTTTGATTTCTGTTTGCACTTATTTCACTGAACTCGAAACTTTAAGTGGTTTGTACCTGAAACACGCAATTCTATCCTTTCTCAAAAGTTAGTAATTGCGAAAACAGAATTACAATGTAACAGAAAAATCTAATGAAAGATAATTCAGTGGCTGGAAAGAGACTAAACACTAGATCACTCTAGAAACGTTTAGTTTCTTCCCCTAAAGAGACTAGGGAGAAGAGCAAAAACGATAACGACGTTACTCGTACGCCTGGCAGGCTTGAATGAAACGTTTATCCTCTTTCTCCCTACGTCTCTATCTCTCTCTCTCTCTCTCTCTCTTGACTTAGAACCTGAGAGAAGAGCCCAATCATATATATCGTTAAAACATATTATTGTTAAAGGAAAAAACTGAAAAGTTCCTTTATTAGGATCAAAACCATTAAGTTAAGAAAGAATGAACAAAACGCTAGACACGGTTACTCTTACTGCAACGTGAAACCGTGAACATTCTTTCTCTATCGTAACGATAGAGTGCAAGTTGAACGTTCTGAACGTCAACAACTGCAGAGACAAAACAAAACGTTAGTTCAACTTTGAAAACAGTACGAGACTATCAAAGAAATTCTTTCAAACTCTGTGGCGGAAATAGCATAATATGTTAACAGGTAAAACCGAAATGACGGGCTCAATGTTAATTAACTTCGGTACCAAGAAAAGACCGCCTACTATTAGGAAGGTCGAATATAAACAAATATAAAAATTAATTTTAATAAGTTTATAATAAAAGGAAGTTAATCGAAGAGGCCTATAAGAGGCGGAGAGATATAAAATAAATCTATAACTTTTGTTAAGCAAAATTAAGAAAGAGAGTCTATACTCTCTTAGACACCAACACTTCCGTCTAAGGGAAGGGTCGGCCATTGAAAGGTGAACGAGAGTTCATACTCTCTTCGTCACCATAATTAATCAAATTAATTCCAAAAGCTAACTAAGCTAATATAGAAGTTTCCAGTAAAGCGACAGCCGAAATCAAAGAGAAATACTTCACCAAAGTCGTAAAAATACTCCAAGAACATAAGCGTATCCCAGAACGTCTTGCCGGAAGCACGACAGAGGAATAATTGAGGAGGTGTCAACAAGAAGTACTTGAGTACCTGGCCACAGGTGGCGCTGGTAAATACACCCCCTTCTAGTATTGTGATAGCTGGCGTATCCCTCCATAGAATTCTGTCGGGCAACGGAGTTGACAGCTACATGATTATCGGGTAAGTTTAATATTGAAAAAGTGAAATTTACCAATTTTTACTCCTCTACTGCAAAATTCTGGAATGGGTTAGATACAATATTATTCATGATTCTGATTATACTATGTATGGGGCTCAAATTCTATACCAACTCAATGTGGCGCAAAAATTGTTTCTATGTCTGGCAACCAGATATGTATATCAGTCGAGAAATGTCAAAAAAGTGAAATTTACCAATTTTTACTCCTCTAATGCAAAATTCTGGAATGGGTTAGATACAATATTATTCATGATTCTGATTATACTATGTATGGGGCTCAAATTCTATACCAACTCAATGTGGCGCAAAAATTGTTTCTATGTCTGGCAACCAGATATGTATATCAGTCGAGAAATGTCAAAAAAGTGAAATTTACCAATTTTTACTCCTCTAATGCAAAATTCTGGAATGGGTTAGATACAATATTATTCATGATTCTGATTATACTATGTATGGGGCTCAAATTCTATACCAACTCAATGTGGCGCAAAAATTGTTTCTATGTCTGGCAACCAGATATGTATAACAGTCGAGAAATGTCAAAAAAGTGAAATTTACCAATTTTTACTCCTCTAATGCAAAATTCTGAAATGGGTTAGATACAATATTATTCATGATTCTGATTATACTATGTATGGGGCTCAAATTCTATACCAACTCAATGTGGCGCAAAAATTGTTTCTATGTCTGGCAACCAGATATGTATATCAGTCGAGAAATGTCAAAAAAGTGAAATTTACCAATTTTTACTCCTCTAATGCAAAATTCTGGAATGGGTTAGATACAATATTATTCATGATTCTGATTATACTATGTATGGGGCTCAAATTCTATACCAACTCAATGTGGCGCAAAAATTGTTTCTATGTCTGGCAACCAGATATGTATATCAGTCGAGAAATGTCAAAAAAGTGAAATTTACCAATTTTTACTCCTCTAATGCAAAATTCTGAAATGGGTTAGATACAATATTATTCATGATTCTGATTATACTATGTATGGGGCTCAAATTCTATACCAACTCAATGTGGCGCAAAAATTGTTTCTATGTCTGGCAACCAGATATGTATATCAGTCGAGAAATGTCAAAAAAGTGAAATTTACCAATTTTTACTCCTCTAATGCAAAATTCTGGAATGGGTTAGATACAATATTATTCATGATTCTGATTATACTATGTATGGGGCTCAAATTCTATACCAACTCAATGTGGCGCAAAAATTGTTTCTATGTCTGGCAACCAGATATGTATAACAGTCGAGAAATGTCAAAAAAGTGAAATTTACCAATTTTTACTCCTCTAATGCAAAATTCTGAAATAGGTTAGATACAATATTATTCATGATTCTGATTAGACTATGTATGGGGCTCAAATTCTATACCAACTCAATGTGGCGCAAAAATTGTTTCTATGTCTGGCAACCAGATATGTATATCAGTCGAGAAATGTCAAAAAAGTGAAATTTACCAATTTTTACTCCTCTAATGCAAAATTCTGGAATGGGTTAGATACAATATTATTCATGATTCTGATTATACTATGTATGGGGCTCAAATTCTATACCAACTCAATGTGGCGCAAAAATTGTTTCTATGTCTGGCAACCAGATATGTATATCAGTCGAGAAATGTCAAAAAAGTGAAATTTACCAATTTTTACTCCTCTAATGCAAAATTCTGGAATGGGTTAGATACAATATTATTCATGATTCTGATTATACTATGTATGGGGCTCAAATTCTATACCAACTCAATGTGGCGCAAAAATTGTTTCTATGTCTGGCAACCAGATATGTATATCAGTCGAGAAATGTCAAAAAAGTGAAATTTACCAATTTTTACTCCTCTATTGCAAAATTCTGGAATGGGTTAGATACAATATTATTCATGATTCTGATTATACTATGTATGGGGCTCAAATTCTATACCAACTCAATGTGGCGCAAAAATTGTTTCTATGTCTGGCAACCAGATACTGTATGTATATCAGTCGAGAAATGTCAAAAAAGTGAAATTTACCAATTTTTACTCCTCTAATGCAAAATTCTGGAATGGGTTAGATACAATATTATTCATGATTCTGATTATACTATGTATGGGGCTCAAATTCTATACCAACTCAATGTGGCGCAAAAATTGTTTCTATGCCTGGCAACCAGATATGTATATCAGTCGAGAAATGTCAAAAAAGTGAAATTTACCAATTTTTACTCCTCTAATGCAAAATTCTGGAATGGGTTAGATACAATATTATTCATGATTCTGATTATACTATGTATGGGGCTCAAATTCTATACCAACTCAATGTGGCGCAAAAATTGTTTCTATGTCTGGCAACCAGATATGTATAACAGTCGAGAAATGTCAAAAAAGTGAAATTTACCAATTTTTACTCCTCTAATGCAAAATTCTGAAATGGGTTAGATACAATATTATTCATGATTCTGATTATACTATGTATGGGGCTCAAATTCTATACCAACTATATGTGGCGCAAAAATTGTTTCTATGTCTGGCAACCAGATATGTATATCAGTCGAGAAATGTCAAAAAAGTGAAATTTACCAATTTTTACTCCTCTAATGCAAAATTCTGAAATGGGTTAGATACAATATTATTCATGATTCTGATTATACTATGTATGGGGCTCAAATTCTATACCAACTCAATGTGGCGCAAAAATTGTTTCTATGTCTGGCAACCAGATATGTATATCAGTCGAGAAATGTCAAAAAAGTTAAATTTACCAATTTTTACTCCTCTAATGCAAAATTCTGAAATGGGTTAGATACAATATTATTCATAATTCTGATTATACTATGTATGGGGCTCAAATTCTATACCAACTCAATGTGGCGCAAAAATTGTTTCTATGTCTGGCAACCAGATATGTATAACAGTCGAGAAATGTCAAAAAAGGTGAAATTTACCAATTTTTACTCCTCTAATGCAAAAATCTGAAATGGGTTAGATACAATATTATTCATGATTCTGATTATACTATGTATGGGGCTCAAATTCTATACCAACTCAATGTGCCGCAAAAATTGTTTCTATGTCTGGCAACCAGATATGTATATCAGTCGAGAAATGTCAAAAAAGTGAAATTTACCAATTTTTACTCCTCTAATGCAAAATTCTGAAATGGGTTAGATACAATATTATTCATGATTCTGATTATACTATGTATGGGGCTCAAATTCTATACCAACTCAATGTGGCGCAAAAATTGTTTCTATGTCTGGCAACCAGATATGTATATCAGTCGAGAAATGTCAAAAAAGTGAAATTTACCAATTTTTACTCCTCTAATGCAAAATTCTGAAATGGGTTAGATACAATATTATTCATAATTCTGATTATACTATGTATGGGGCTCAAATTCTATACCAACTCAATGTGGCGCAAAAATTGTTTCTATGTCTGGCAACCAGATATGTATATCAGTCGAGAAATGTCAAAAAAGTGAAATTTACCAATTTTTACTCCTCTAATTCAAAATTCTGGAATGGGTTAGATACAATATTATTCATGATTCTGATTATACTATGTATGGGGCTCAAATTCTATACCAACTCAATGTGGCGCAAAAATTGTTTCTATGTCTGGCAACCAGATATGTATATCAGTCGAGAAATGTCAAAAAAGTGAAATTTACCAATTTTTACTCCTCTAATGCAAAATTCTGAAATGGGTTAGATACAATATTATTCATGATTCTGATTATACTATGTATGGGGCTCAAATTCTATACCAACTCAATGTGACGCAAAAATTGTTTCTATGTCTGGCAACCAGATATGTATTGAAGTCGAGAAAAGTCAAAAAAGTGAAAATTACCCATTTTTACCCCTCTATCGCAAAATTCTGGAATGGGTTAGATACAATATTATTCATGATTCTGATTATACTATGTATGGGGCTCAAATTCTATACCAACTCAATGTGGCGCAAAAATTGTTTCTATGTCTGGCAACCAGATATGTATATCAGTCGAGAAATGTCAAAAAAGTGAAATTTACCAATTTTTACTCCTCTATTGCAAAATTCTGGAATGGGTTAGATACAATATTATTCATGATTCTGATTATACTATGTATGGGGCTCAAATTCTATACCAACTCAATGTGGCGCAAAAATTGTTTCTATGTCTGGCAACCAGATATGTATATCAGTCGAGAAATGTCAAAAAAGTGAAATTTACCAATTTTTACTCCTCTAATGCAAAATTCTGGAATGGGTTAGATACAATATTATTCATGATTCTGATTATACTATGTATGGGGCTCAAATTCTATACCAACTCAATGTGGCGCAAAAATTGTTTCTATGTCTGGCAACCAGATATGTATAACAGTCGAGAAATGTCAAAAAAGTGAAATTTACCAATTTTTACTCCTCTAATGCAAAATTCTGAAATGGGTTAGATACAATATTATTCATGATTCTGATTATACTATGTATGGGGCTCAAATTCTATACCAACTCAATGTGGCGCAAAAATTGTTTCTATGTCTGGCAACCAGATATGTATATCAGTCGAGAAATGTCAAAAAAGTGAAATTTACCAATTTTTACTCCTCTAATGCAAAATTCTGGAATGGGTTAGATACAATATTATTCATGATTCTGATTATACTATGTATGGGGCTCAAATTCTATACCAACTCAATGTGGCGCAAAAATTGTTTCTATGTCTGGCAACCAGATATGTATATCAGTCGAGAAATGTCAAAAAAGTGAAATTTACCAATTTTTACTCCTCTAATGCAAAATTCTGGAATGGGTTAGATACAATATTATTCATGATTCTGATTATACTATGTATGGGGCTCAAATTCTATACCAACTCAATGTGGCGCAAAAATTGTTTCTATGTCTGGCAACCAGATATGTATATCAGTCGAGAAATGTCAAAAAAGTGAAATTTACCAATTTTTACTCCTCTAATGCAAAATTCTGAAATGGGTTAGATACAATATTATTCATAATTCTGATTATACTATGTATGGGGCTCAAATTCTATACCAACTCAATGTGGCGCAAAAATTGTTTCTATGTCTGGCAACCAGATATGTATATCAGTCGAGAAATGTCAAAAAAGTGAAATTTACCAATTTTTACTCCTCTAATGCAAAATTCTGAAATGGGTTAGATACAATATTATTCATAATTCTGATTATACTATGTATGGGGCTCAAATTCTATACCAACTCAATGTGGCGCAAAAATTGTTTCTATGTCTGGCAACCAGATATGTATATCAGTCGAGAAAAGTCAAAAAAGTGAAAATTACCCATTTTTACCCCTCTATCGCAAAATTCTGAAATGGGTTAGATACAATATTATACAATATTTTACTTCAATATTCTCTATTCTTGGGTAGTGCCATAGCCTCTGTACCATGGTCCTCCACTACCTTGGAGTAGAGTTCTCTTGATTGAAGGTACACTCGGGCACACTATCTTAATCTCTTACTCCTGTTTTGTTTATATAGGCGATATTTATCTTAATGTTTCTGTTCTCAAAATATTCTATTTTTCCTTGCTCCCTATCCTCACTGGGGTATTTTCAATATTGGAGCACCTAGGCTCTTAGCATCCTGCATTTCCAAGTAGGGGTGTAGCTTTGCAAGTAATAATAATAATAATAATAATAATAATAATAATAATATGTAGGAATGAGAATTTTTTTTTTTCAATGTCTGTGCAGTCATTCAAACCCACGGGTCCAGTCACGGACTGATACAGTGATAGGTCTATTATGATTATCAGTAATAAGGTCCTATCGATACAGGTCGGGACCATTATATATGAGTGGTCAGCTCCCCCAAACGTGCATAAAAAAGGGATACTAACTAATTTCACTCCTTCTTACCAAACCTACAAGCCATGCCCCTTAAACAGCCCTATTCTTCGTCAACCGTCACTATACATACAGGTGGCCTCTATCATATATCCACCCACACGTCTACTACTGTAATAGTGATATATTCAATAGATAAGTGAACATTGAAACACTATACAAACCTTCTTTATGTATTTTCGTGTACAAATACCTCCAGATAAACAAATCCGAAAGCATCGTCTGTTATTATACCTGGCCTTACTAATCGAGAGAGTTATTTACTGCTAGCCGAACATAACGCTATCCTCGGGTAGCTATCTCCGGGTAGAAAGATTTCAGTAGCAAAAGTGTTCGGATGGGATGAAAATACTCAATAGAGAGATACAGAATCGTCGGTGAGAGGAGTTTCATGGTCTAAGAAATGACTACCAAATGTTTGACATTTTTCCACTCTCAAATATATTTTAATTGATTCGTGTAAGCTTCTTTTATATTACATAAGCACCTTTAATTACACATTTCAAAATAATTTTCCCTTTCATTTACATATAAAAAGCTATTTTGATTCTGGCATATTAATATTTGAGTAGAAATTAGGATTGAAGTAGATTTATGCAGTGATTCATGATTAAGATGGCTTTACTATCAGGAATATATATATATATATATATATATATATATATATATATATATATATATATATATATATATATATATATATATATATAAATATATATATATATATATATATATATATATATATATATATATATATATATATATATATATATATATATATATTTGTGTGTATGTGTGTGTGTATGTATGTGTCTGTGTGATGGAATTCATCATTATCCCTTTTAAGAGGTATATAACTAACGCTAAATGAAACTGTCTAACTGCCTGTTAAGTTTTACATGTTATCAATTAAACTGGGACAATCTTAGAGTCGGTTAATCGCATTAGCAAAGACCGGAAATATTATGAAATTAAATATGTTTAGTAATTATTTTCTTAATGCATTGTGTGAAATTACAGACCGAAAATTAACTATCCAAATTAATACGGAACTTGTTTCAAATGATCTTACGTGCAACTAATCAAAACATCGCTTGATAAAAAATAGCAAGCTATAATAGTTACTTTTTCATCAAATGATCCATAAAACAAACAAGATAAAAGGGGAAGGAGAGAAAGCGCCCTTTTGGAGAGCACAGGATTGCAAACATGTAAAGTTGACCAGGTTCTCTACTGAAATACAGATCAGTGATAATTCTTGAAATGTTCGAAAGACCAGACTTTGACTTTATTTTTTATTTTTTATCGTGAGTAAGAGAGGAATGGTAAAACTAATAATGAAGGTGCTTGTCTTTTTCTTTTAAAACATATTACTGTTCTTTTGATAAAGACTTACTCATAACAATTCAAAAATAAAAACAAATTTCGTTCAAATGATTCAATTTATGGATAGAATTTCCTCCTCGGAATAACAATAAATTTATCCTCCTTATGAAGTAACAGTGGAGGATGAAAATGATGCCACGTGATACGCGTGTTGAAATTCTGAAAATATGACCCTTCTTCTATTTGAATTAGGAGAGCTATTGTGTTGGTTTGATTGCGAACGCCATTCAAAATGGAAATGCGAACTTGAGTGACAAATGATAGATAAACTTATTCTGGTGTCCCAATGTAAACTTGTAATTTTCTTTTTATAGGAATAGGTTTGGTAAAATTACTACGCAGTATGCCACTGTTTTGTGAATCACGTACAAAATTGCAATTATCGTGAATATAGACTAGATATGCAAGACTATGTGAGGTAGAGCATCGGTTAGTGGCCTTACGAGCAGTGTAAATGAGATGAGATTTTATTTTGGTTTGGTGCTTTGGAGATACATGGTGCTCCTAGCATTGTCATCTATATGTCCAGCTTCTCATCATAAAAATGCAGTTCGGAGGTGGGTTGTTTTCTACATACGCAGTTATTTCAAAATTAATCTCTGAAACAATTATAGGCTACCCATGTCAACCGTATAAATGACCAACCAAATACCTTATGAACATATTTTGTCATCTAATCTGCTTGTCAGTACTGTCTTTTTATTCTTGTTTAACATTATTTAGAATATTTTGCATTCTTCAGCGCTGAATACTTTAAATGTTTTGAAGGTCACTCATGAATGGCAGAGGCAACGGACAATACAATTATTGAAATTATTAAGCTTGAGTTGGTCTCGAACCCCAGTCTAGCAAATCGCCAGGCAAGGAACGTTTCTAATATGCTACGATAACCTAGTTGACACGTGAGGAGCATCCACGAAAGGACAAGTGAAAAAATTGATAGGAATTAGTACTTTCGTCTTATTGGTGACGTCATCGAACTCACAATAATAATAATAATAATAATAATAATAATAATAATAATAATAATAATAATAATAATAATAAATATACTGCACAGGGATATCATGTTTATACAGAAAAGCACCCATAAAATGTCAGTTTCCGAATGACTCCAAATAAGTCAAATTCAAGAAAATATAATATAGCATTACTTGAAAGCAGACCATTGCTCATATATAGATTGTGACCTTGGGTGCAGGCAATCATAAAAAAAAAATCACAATATTTCATAAGGATCACCAATCAATTCTGTGACTTAAGCTAAGCAATATAGGCTACTGGCAAAGCATTATTAAAAAACTAAACTGGAGACAGTCTCCTAGCTTATGCTGTTTTGCTCTGACAGACATGCTTTTCGATAATTGGCCGATATAAGACAAGTTGTATTCTAAACAAGGAATAATATAAATGACATCACTGTCATTTCCAGGGCTATTCTTAATTAATATGTTTTTCAATGTCCTAGTATATCTAATCACTATCCTTATTTAAAACTAAATTTATGGGAGGAAAGAGTAAAATTATGGCGATATAAGAATAAATAGAGATCACAGTCCAAAAAAAGTTCAAAAAGGTTTTGTGATATACTCATGAATAAGAAATAGAACTCGGAGAAACCAGTTAACAGTGTTTATCAGGAAAAGTGTAGCAACAATGAGTCACCATTTCATAATTCCATCAATCTTTCAGCCAAGGATAAGCTCCCTCAACGCTGATAAACAACACACTGCAAATATTATACAGTATACCGAAAAAGGCTACGTTATATCCATCTCTGGTGTTCGTACATTGCTTCCGTTTGTGAGTTATGCTTTTCAACTTTGTTGTAAATTAAAACGAAGCAACGCAGTAGATTAGAGGTAGAAAATTACTGGCACTGTTACCCTTTCAAGGACACCTCTGAATATTTCAGAATTGGCTTAGAAAAAAAACAATCACTGGTTTCGTCATTTAACGAACCGTAATCTTCTGAATTAAGTTGATTACAGATTTATAATAGCTTGTTTCTTCTACTGAACTTTTTAATTGCATTAGCTTTAGTTTAGCCTGCTAAGTAGTTCATTAAGAAAATAAAAAAAAACTATTTTATTCTTATTCAAATTTTATATATCCATCAATATTTTCCATTTACACATAATTTATAAAGCTCCATTATAAACATAATCCATGGAAACTTTTGAATATATATATATACTAATTAGGAGAAATTTGAAGGATTTTTAGTAACATTTTCATATTATTTAGAATGGTCTTTTTGAAACATAATCTGGAAAGGAGGGGGACTGACATTCTGACAAATAGCAAAAGGGGTGCATGGGCAAAGCAAGGCTCAGAACCCCCGCTTTAAGATGTAAATAAGATAATAGTTCAACCTTCGGTCATGTTAAGGATAAAAATCCTTATATCTTTATTTCTCTTACGTTTTAGAGTAATGGCAATGTTAAAAAACAATAATAACAACGATAATAATAGAACTGATAAATTTTCAATTACTTTTCAGGTTGTCATTTGAACTCGTATCTTCAACAAAGGGCACGACACTCAAGACCTACTGCCCTCTGGGAGATTGTAGGGCTACCTCTCAAACAAGGATCAGTTTCGTCGATCATACATTGCAACCTTTAGTCAACCCAAGTGAAGACCAAGATCTAACCACCCAAAAACAACCATGGGAACCAGGGAGAAATGATGGAATAGTTGTACAAGTAATACATGAAATAACATCAGAGATTCTTATCACAAAAACATTTAATACTTGGAATCCATTTACTTACGCAAAATTCTTAGTATGGTGGTTAGAACAAGTTAGACCAGGACGTGTAATAACCATGGCTATTCACAGGTCAGGTACTGCTGGTTTGGGACCAGCTATACCAGCTTTGGTGAGTCTTGGTTCTGTTCTAATACCATACTCACCTCCTCATGCCCTTTGGACATGGATATTCATTAAAGGTGGGAAAACTGTACTCGAGAGTGTCACTTCTTATACAGAGTCTATGTGGCATGCAAATCTTTCATCACATTCATATATACAAAAGCCCCAGCCATATTCATCTTACCTTGAAAATTTAAGAACTTTTTCTCATTCCTATATTTGTAACAAATGTGCTGCAATAAGATCTGTGTGTGATGATGAATATCTAGAAAGAAATCTGGCTAGAGGGAATTTCAAGACTAATATCTACAAGACTGGAATATTGCTGTGTGCTGGTGGAAATATCCAACATCTGGCATATACACTTTATCGTTTATTCAGCAATCCAGAAATAACTAAATCAATGGTCTTGGTAGCTGTTGGCACAGATTATCTCACAGGAAATCCAAATTCCTTTATTCTGTTACTCTTAGATATCTTAAAGTTGAATTATATGATTATTCATGTTCCCCGTGGTGCTCCCTCCATTAATCATCATCTATTCCAGTACTATAGAAAATCATGGGAAGCAGCCGTTCGTACATTTCCTGAGGCTAAATATCTTGCGTTTCTTGATGAAGATGTTGAAGTGTCAAGTGACTGGTTTGCCTTGCTTATGGATGTTGCTCCTGCTCTTGAAAAAGACTCTTCATTGTGGTGCATTTCTGGAACAACCGCATCTCATCGTAGTATACATGGTGGTCCACGAACACTATTACGTGCATTACGACAACCTGGCTGGGGCTTTCTCCTCCAAATGAGTAGTGTAAAGGAAGCTGTTTCGTTATGGCCAAGGGACTCCAATATCTCTGTTCTATATGACAACTTTCTGTATACAGTATTAGCTAAAGGGCGTGAGTGCATTTACCCTGCTATCAGCAGGGCACGTCACTATGGAGTGGGCGTGAACACTGTTCCACAGATTCACCAGCTATATTTCCTTGATTTTCCATTATACGATGGTAACCGTGTCAAATTTCCACCTATTGATACTCTAACTTGGGATACCTATGAGAAAAGAGTGATGCTTCAACTGCAAAAAGCTAAACCTATTACTAGAGACCCATGTGCCCCAGGATTTTTAACACCTTCTGATTTCGATTTTGCATCAGATTATGTTTTCTATTTCTACATGGACAGTATAACGGAAGCGCCAGAATGGACCCTTTTGGCTGAATGTGTCGGTACCTGGCCTTATTCAACGCAAGGAATGCATAGGGGAAGCGTTGAACTCCCACAGTTTGGCAGAGGATCGCTATGGCTTGTAGGAGTTCCCTTCTCTCCGTATAGTGCATTAAAACCATTGAATATTCCTGTATGGAAACCAAAGTTTGACGATGATTATTTAAACAGGCAGATGATGTTTATAGCTGCTCTGTATTTGCAAAGTAACTCAAATAACAGAACTTTAGAAAGGTCTAAACTGGAATTGTTCCAAAAGTATAGTTAACAGTTTTATGTAGGGTACACCATTGTTGAGTTTGCAGATTTGTTTGAAAGCCTCAGTTCAATGCGTTTGAAAGTTGTGCCATATTGATAACAAAATCCATATGAAAAGTATGTGCTTTACAAGCAATAAAAAGATAGATAATTCAATTCGTATTTCCTTTTAACATCCCAATTTTGGTTTCTTAATCATTATCACGAACCAGTCCTCTTAGAATGTGTTTTAATAACATAGTACACTACATTTAAAAAGTTAACACTTTACTTTTAGCGTAAAATTTCAAGTGAAACCGTTTGTGTGTTAAGAATGTTATCTGTTTCCATGAAGGCTATGTTTATGAGATGCCAATGGCCTATGTATAGAAACTAGGTCATTGGGAAACTCAGCAACTCATGGTTAGGCTACAGGTATGCTTTACTCGACTGGAGTATCCGCGATGGTATCTTCACATGTTCGATTATCTCTTGTTCCATCTAACTACTCTAACATAGGTAGCAGCCATATAAATAATGTTGTAGGAGCATGGGTTGAATTATAGCCTGTGTAAATGATACGGCCTTCCACAGAATTGTAGTTGAGTTAACCTTGTCTGAGCTATACTTTATTATTATTATTATTATTATTATTATTATTATTATTATTATTATTATTATTATTATTATTATTATTACTTGCTAAGCTACAACCCTAGTTGGAGAAGCAGGATGCTATAAGCCCAGGGGCTCCAACAGGGAAAATAAATAGCCCAGTGAGGAAAGAAAACTAGGAAAAAATAAAATCCTTTAAGAAGAGTAACAACATTAAAATAAATATCTCCTACATAAACTATAAAAACTTTAACAAAACAATAGTAAGAGAAATAAGATAGAACAGTGTGCCCGAGTGTACCCTCAAGCAAGAGAACTCTAACCCAAGACAGTGGAAGAACATGGCACAGAGGCTATGGCACTATGGCATTATTTGAGCTGTATTTTTCATAATTAGCTTAAATTTAAATACCTATTTAGGTATCCTGACATTTTATCACTTTTATTTGCTAAATCCGCCGTAACTATTATGTGTTAACTGAACATAAGTTTTACTATTAGCCATTCCGCTCAGTATATTCTATGTTTTGGAATGCATCTATTATACCTGTATTTTGTAATATATGTTTATGCCCTTGAATTGAAATAAAGTACTATACTGTATATCATTATCATTATCTGTATTTAAGTACTGGTTTACATGACAACCTGGCTAAATAAAAGTCATTGAAACGCTGTGAACCATGGCACCACGAACTCAAATTTTCTTAGGAGACACACCTCCTATCAATATAAACCAAAGGCTCTTTGTTATAAAACAATATCACGTTCAATTTGGAGCAGTTATTTAGGGATGAGTTTAAATTAAAAGTCAGGGTACTCTGTGAAGCTCCCTTCTAATAAATGACGGGCAGGAGATCTTATAGGATGTCGAAAACTTGACATTTACTACTTATAGGCTATTCATGTCAGTTACTACCCAAGCTCCTGATTAGAACTAGTTTAGAGATAGATGCAGCACTCTACAGATATTGTGGAAATGTTAAAAACTGTAGTGAAGAATAACCTGATGAAAAACATAGCTATTACTAATGTTGCATGTAAACTTAGCATGAACCAACTAGTTGAGAAAGATCGGGGCTAGAGCTCACCTGGTAAAAACTGTAAAGAGAAATATTCACATTCTAATTGTATGAAAGAACAAGATATTCAGGTTTAATTGTAATACTATTGACTATAAGTAAAAAACCTGCATTACTGGGCCTATTTTTGAATTCTCATAAAATATTATAACGTCATTTCTTTCGGTTATGGCGGGTTTCCACCATCCCACAAAACCTATCTTTAGTTTATTGTGATAAATATAGTGAATAAATTCTATTTAAGGTAAAAAAAAAAAAAAAATATATATATATTTCCTACCGTAGCTACTGATATACGAAGGTTTTAAGTCTGAGAATACATTTCGTATATCCTTATTTACAGCCCAAAGTTGTTCCCACTGATTCCCATATATTTTCATAGTGGAATTTTTAAGAGGAATAATATTTCAAAGTCAAAGTTTCACATAAAGTAGCAACATCATGACGAAGAGAGAGAGAGAGAGAGAGAGAGAGAGAGAGAGAGAGAGAGAGAGAGAGAGAGAGAGAGAGAGAGAGAGAGGAGAGAGAGAGAGAGAGAGAGAGAATGTTCCGACTCAAGAGAGGTTGTTCTCACGGGTCTCAATTTATAGGATTTTTTTTTTTAAATGATTACCGAGAAGAAACAAAAATCCTATTTTTAAGTATAAAATGTCGGGATATACAGTAGACCTCACAACGTGTGCATAAATTCTGTGGGATACACAAGCATTGTGGGAAGTGACTAACATCTTTCTTTTTAAATAAATAATTAAACCGGCTTTTGTAGTTTTGCTCAATTTGACCGAAGTGTTTTATGACGTTACATCTTTGATCTGGGCCTCTCTGGGAATCTGATACCATCTAGTCGAATTCACAAGATTATCAAACTGATATAACAATCATTCTAAAGCAAGCAATGTCAAAGCCAGATGTCTATGCACGGGAGTGAAAGCACACGCAAACACGAGCCATTACTCATTCCTGCATTACATATTAAACTACTGAAATATTGTATTGTGACAGTAAAGACTTTAGATACCATAATAGAAAAACAGGAGTCAAAATTATTACATCAAAAAGTACAAGAAACTGGCAGATAAGATACAGTATGGCAATAACAGAACAGCTGTACAAATAAAACCCACGTGACCAAGAGGAAAAAAAAAATGTAAAAACTTGGTATCAATAATGCTTTTAAAAATAATTTTATAATACATAAGATATATTGACTTTTTATACTCAACATATTTTGTTTACACTACACACACACACAAACACACACACACACACACACACACATATATATATATATATATATATATATATATATATATATATATATATATATATATATATATATATATATGTGTGTGTGTGTGTGTGTGTGTGTGTGTGTGTGTGTGTGTATGATGATTTAGTATCAATATTGCTTTTAAAAAATCAGTTTGATAATTCATAAAATACATCGATTTTAATGCTCAACATATTTTGTTTACACTATCTATCTCTATATGTATATATATATATATATATATATATATATATATATATATATATTATATATATATATTTATATATATATATATATATATATATATATATATATATATATATATATATATATATATATATATATATATATATATATATATATATATATATATATATATATATATATATATATATATAGTAGGTTGTCCAGGGCATCAGCCATCCGTTGAGATACTACCTCTCGAGTTTTATTGGGTCCTTTGACTGGCCTTGGATATCTTTTTTTCCCTCTCGCTGGTTACGGCTCATTTTGTTTTTGCCTACATATACACCGAATATTCTGGCCTAGT
>NC_090739.1:72620289-72630289 GCF_036898095.1 Palaemon carinicauda
TCAAACCTAATTTCTTTCGTTGTTGTTCCTTCTGCTTTACGTCGAGTTATTACATCCGTTCTTCGTCGTAGGGTCACTGAGCCCGTGGGTAGGCTCCGGCCATGTTAAGCACCGTGCACTCCTACGTTTTGCTGGCATCCGTAACGAGCGGTTCTTCAAACTCGTTACACACATGATTCCACTTCTATTCCAAGACGGGAATAGCATTCCTACTTCCATGATCGGGAGCGGTGGTGAGGGGCTGCTGCTCCACCCCTCTAACTTCCTTAGGCACTCCCTGGGAAGACGCACTACCACTCGCTGGCAAGTGGGTATCCCTTACTGCTCACTGGGAGAGTGTCTGGCTCCCCTCCCCCCACACTCTGGGCAAAGATTGCTGGCTGACCCCTTGGCACTCCTGTCCCCAGCCCTTGCGGGTCTGATGGGCAGCCCGAGGGACCCTCGGTCCCCTTCCTGCATCGTCTTCCGCTTCCTCTCGTTGGTACCGGGGGAAACATGATTTCTTGTGCCGACGCCGTTTTTTTTTTTCTTTCTTTCTTTTTTTTTCAAACAGCTTTCAGAAGTGGGTTTGTGGCCTGACATCCATAACACTACCGCTGGTCATCGTAGGGGCATAGAGCCCGTAGGTGGCCCCTTCCCCCACCGTTCCAACAACCGCCAGCCGCCGCATTCCTACCTCTCTGATCTCTGCCTCTTCGAGGTTCTCTTCTACAAGCGCCTCATCCTTGGTAGGTTGTCGATGCCGGTTGGGTGCCAGTCTGCCTCGATGGTTGTGTAGCTGTAATGTGTGACGGGAAACCGTTCACCGAGTACCGGTCATATAAGAGTTACAGGATTCGTTTCACCCCTCTCTCAATCATCGCCACCCGACGTCAAACTTCTCGTGTTATCCATTATCACTATTATCTTTTGTTTCCACTTTTTCAAAAATCTCACTGTAGTAGAGTCCGTCATAGTACCAACGATGGAGGGGCGAGGGAGGTGGGGGTGGAAGGCAGTGGGAGCGAGTCGACTTCCGGGGTCACCAATGTGATGGTGCCGAGAGAGAGGTTATGACTCAAAGGCAGGATGCAATCAACTGAGTGTTTATTAAAGAACACACTCCCTTATATACAAAATCTCAAAGCAACAAGAATTTTCATGTTCAAATATTGACAATGTTACAGAGGAGAAAAGAAGACATGAATTTTATGTTCGTTTTAGTGTGAGGGAAGAGCGAAGAATAAGCATAATATATACAAAAGGAATTATGTACAATTGTGTGACACACGGTTGGTACAATATAATATATATATATATACACACACACACACATGTATATATACATATATATATATATATATATATATATATATATATATATATATATATATAATTATACAATGGCTCGTGAATCTGGGAACCAAATATATATAATATATATTACGGCTGGCAAGCTAAACAACCTCTCGAATTCCAAACTCACTTGTTTGCTTTTACATTAAATCTGTTACACTTGGAAATATTAATACCCAAACTCTGATATAGTTATATAACTCACAGACAGCAATATATAAAACACTGAATATCCAAAGGTCTCTTAAGTACACTCAAAACTAAACTGGGTAATTATTCATAAAAATTATTCGAAACCATTACTTACTACGATTCTTTACAGGATACGAGCGAGGTTGTAATAAACACTAATGATTGAAATAATATACTCTTTACAAAAACAAATATATTTTATACAAATTACAAAACTTTGAAATAATTTACATAAAACAAATAAATCATTTGAAATATTAAGTCTGAACGAAACTTACATCAAGAAAAAAATATTACTATCTGAAAATTATATAATCACTTGAATTGTAATATTAAATCTGAATAAACCTTACACTAAGACCAAAGAAATAATACATATGAAAATTATACAATCACTTGTTTCACTTGAAATTAAATCTGAATACAATATTTATGTTTGATACTTAATGAAAAATAGATAACCAGATCACCATACAAGTACCTTTCTCCTTCCTACAGGGCCGTTTACAAAAACTATAAGAGAATTTTTATAAGTACTCACTATGTTTACAAAAACCCATCACACCAAACCTTCAATATTTCACTGAACACTTTTAAAACAATACACTGAGCTGAGTATGAGAGAGAGGTGTGGAGATGACTATGACTTAAGGGGACCATCCGCCATGTCCGCCATTTTTTTTTCTAATGATCCAAATTACACCATTTCTATATATGTTTTTAGACATAAAATACCTTCATCATATAAAAATTTCAAGTCATTTGATCAAAAACTTTTGGATTTATTAGCAAAAATCATCATTTAAAAAAAATTAGGTACATTTTCCCCACTACTATAATATCTATTGTATTGAAACTTGTACCATAAAAACACTATCAACCGAACAATTCTGTCAGACAGAATTTTGATTTTCCTTTTTGTTTTTTTTTATGAATTTTTATTTTTTTTCCTCGTCTAGACGGAAAATAATCGTGAAAAAAAATATAAAAAGAAAATAAAAATTTTGTCTGACAGCATTGTGGAAATGTTATTCTTCTTTTCAATGATATCTTTCTCTCTAATATCGAACAACAAATAAGTGAGAAAAATGTACCTAAGTGTGAATAAGTATGTTTTTGAGCTATGAGCTCCCGAAGATTTGCAACAAATTTTCGCTTCTTTTCTTAAAGAAATCAAGTTAATATTATTATGATAACTTTTATTGTTTATTCCTACATAAATGCACCCTAAACGAGGTATTTGAACTCTCAGTTTACTATTCTTATGTTACGAGTTGCCAGCGATCTCTCATTGTTGCCAGTGTTTCAGTTAGCAGGTTTCAGCTTTTACTCTTATTCATGTTTCCCTTTCTTGGTTCTTTTTTTTCACTTACTTTTTGTTCTTTCTATCACCTTATGTAACATTGGCATTGCTATAAAGTTCCAGAAGACGTTGTGAAAGCACAATCTACATACGAACTTCAGATAAATAAACACATGCATTAGAATTGCTATTTGTCTTTGGAAACTTTGCTGATGTTCTCGTAGCTGGTAGTTTTCATTTAGCTACCCTCTACCAATGCCTTTCATTTCTGCCAGAAGTACAATATATCAAAACATAAGAGTAGAGAGAGAGAGAGAGAGAGAGAGAGAGAGAGAGAGAGAGAGAGAGAGAGAGAGAGAGAGATCATGAATTTAATTTTGGAGTGATAGCATTTGGTTGATATACTGTAGATGGCAGTTCAAATTGAGAGAGAGAGAGAGAGAGAGAGGAGAGAGAGAGAGAGAGAGAGAGAGAGAGAGAGAGAGAGAGATCAACCATTATTTGATTCTAAGAGAGTTGAACATTGATATTATAGAATTTGTATAAATGGCAGCCTAGAATGATTCTAGAGAGAGAGAGAGAGAGAGAGAGAGAGAGAGAGAGAGAGAGAGGAGAGAGAGAGAGAGAGAGATGCAAATATAAACATAACTACGATTCTGTCAAACTCAGTCATGCAGACGACAGTAGGTATGACGTCATAATTTAAAGACCGCTATATCATTATTGTTTGGAAAAATGATAGACTATTTTTTTCTTTTTATCCCCTTTGGTAACATTGGGATTGCTATAAAGTTCCCAAGGATGTTATGAAAGCACAATCTACATGTGAACTTCAAGAGAGAGAGAGAGAGAGAGAGAGAGAGAGAGAAAATTATAGTATTTGTATAAATGGCAGTTTTATATAATTCGAGAGAGAGAGAGAGAGAGAGAGAGAGAGAGAGAGAGAGAGAGAGAGAGAGAGAGAGAGAGAACTACGATTCTGTCAAACTCAGTCAGATAGACGACGCAGTAAGGATGACGTCACAATTTAAAGACCGCTATATCATTATTGTTTGGAAAAATGATAGACTATTTTTTCTTTTTATCACCTTTGGTAACATTGGGATTGCTATAAAGTTCCCGAGGATGTTATGAAAGCACAATCTACATGCGAACAGCAGAGAGAGAGAGAGAGAGAGAGAGAGAGAGAGAGAGAGAGAGAGAGAGAGAGAGAGAGAGAGAGAGAGAGAATTATAGTATTTGTATAAATGGCAGTTTTATATAATTCGAGGGAGAGAGAGAGAGAGAGAGAGAGAGAGAGAGAGAGAGAGAGAGAGAGAGAGAGAGAGAGAGAGAGAGAGAGAACTACGATTCTGTCAAACTCAGTCAGATAGGACGCAGTAAGGATGACGTCATCATTTAAAGACGCTCATTGTTTGGAAAAATTATTGACTATTTGTTCTTTTTATGACCTTAGGTAACATTGGCCTTGCTATAAAGTTCCAGAGGACGTTGTGAAAACAATCTACATACGAACTTCAAGTAAACAAACGCATGTATTATAACTTCTGTAAGTGTTTGGAAACTTTGGCTTCTGTTCTCTGAGGAGTAGATTTCGTTCAACTACGTTCTACCAATGCCTCCCATTTCTGCCAGACGTACGATAGTTCAAAACATAAGTGAAAAATCGCTATAGATATGCAAAATTAACACACACAGACGATTTTTTCAAACTCAGTCATGCAGACGACACAGTAAGGATGACGTCATCATTTAAAGACCGCTATATCTTCGTTATTTGTAAAAATAATTGGCGGAAACTTCTGGGGAGCATGTACGATATGTTTATGCATACATAGAAGCAATAAAACAATTTTCAATTTCTGAAAGTTGTTATGTCAAAACCCCATGGCGGATGGCCCCCTTAAGGCTGGAATTCTCTAACTCATCTATGCAACCCTGGGGTGCCTTTACATGAAACTTAGCTACTTCCAAAAACTTCCAGGAGATCTGGTAGCTTGGGGACTTGGCCTAAAGGCGTCAGAATTACCAAGTATCGCTCTCTCAAACGCATACTCATGCAACAGGGAGACAACTCTCTCAAGTCAGCTAGCTCCGCCCACTCTTTGTCCCCGAAATAAAAGAAAAGATAAGATCTATCAATAGGTTTTTTGAGAAAATTCCAAAGCACATGGCACAGTATCAAAACTGTATTTTCTCTCAAACATGATGCAATACCTCATAAAAATATAAAAGAACATTACATAAGCCATTGTTCATATCTCGTATGGGTTACATAACACTCTCAAACAGATTATGTAAGACTTCGTAACAAAATATGTGAAATAAAAAGTTAATTCCTAAAAATAACATAAATTTACATATACTGACTTGAATGAAGAATACAATGAAATTAGCGACGAAAGTCTTACATAATTTACATAATAAACTTAAGTCTACATGAGAGGAATTCATCTTATGGGATGGCTATTCATCTCTTCAATCCACAAATGAAAAATATAAATAAAATCATGAATAAACTATTGTATTTACTCTACACTAGACCAGCTTCATAAGAATATATATATATATATATATATATATATATATATATATATATATATATATATATATATATACAGTATATAAATTTATATTGAATTGACTCTGCCTAAAAAATAATGTAAGAGAACTGAACTTACCCTTGTCTACTGCGCCTGATAGATGATTCAGAAATTTTCAACAAAGGGCTATTTATGATAATATCCCTTGAACACTTACTTAGACTTTCATGCATTCGGCGATAAATAGTTTATGATTTCAAATTAACTATGGTTCGAGAATAAAGACATAAGGGGATTTTTTTTAGTATGTCTATGTATAAGTCAATACAATAAGAAAATAAACTTTAACCATTTGTCTATAAAACGGGAAAAGACTTCACATTAACCCTACTCTTCATATTTGTAATTAAAATGAGTTTGACACTAATGCTTGCAATTATCATAGATTTACGTTCAAATGTTGAATCATAAATAGTTTTTTACTTTTGAGCAAATGGACCATCGTAGGAAAACTTATAAAAAGCAAATAACCTAATAAAGGAAGAAACATGAAAATAAAGATTAAAGACAAAATATATATTTTCTACAAATATGCAGAGTTTAGCATAGTTTTTTTTTTTAAATCCAAACCTTAACAGTCAAACTTTTTTGAAGACCCGCAAGTTTAACAGTAAAATCTTTTTTAAAACCTCAAGTTTATCCGTCAAACTTTTTATCTTGAAAACTCCAAGTTTTTTAAGTAAAAACTTTTTTTCTTAAAAATGGGGGTGTTGTACCGCCATCCTGGATCCGCTAGTGAAATGGCCACATTCAGAGCGACTCACAACTTTTTCTAGCAAGACAACTGAAACTTAGCTTCTTCCTATGTTGTTAAAATCAAGTCATATTATTCATAAGAGAATTATGCCTTACGCAAATATAACATATCTTATAATGGTATTGCAATGTTTTTGGGATTTTTTTGCTCAGCTTGGCTATGCCATACCTAGCTTAAATTCAGCATTTATCTGGATTCTATAAGCACAAGGGTAGGAACATCCAACTATTTTTAACAAATATTTTTCTAGAAATTCAGCTTGAGATTTCCTATGGGATATTGGATGGAATATTTTTTTTAAATACTCAATTTTAAAGATACTTCTCTGCTTTTTTAATAAAAGTCTCCATTAATGGAATTTTAGTTAGTTTCTACATACTAATCATAAAAGAAAGTGAAAAAAGTAGAAAGTAGAAATCTTCTACAAATGCAGCCCTAAAAGACAAGGCATTTACAACTTGCAAAACGTATCAGAAAGAAGGTACCCAATGATGGAGATGCACCAGATGTACTGTATATACAATTGTTGACATTCTTGTAACTCAGATGAAAAATAAGAGGAGATATATATGGAGAAATGGAAGAATTATCTTTCTTTCTAAGCAATGTACCACTAGCACATAATGTCACTTCATCTGTTAACACAAAGGTATTCTAATAGCTGTCAAAAGTTTACCCAAAGTATTTCAACTGTAATTTCTTAGCTAAGCTTCAGCAGTTTGCATTCATAAGTGCGCCATGAATTCAGTGAAATAAAAGATGTAGAAAAAAGATTCAGTCATCCGGAACTTTATAAAAAAAAAAAAAAAAAAAAAAAAAAAAAAAAAAAAAAAAAAAAAAAAAAAAAAAAAAACTTGCAGACGATAACAAAGATTGTGCTTTTTCAAATGCAGACATAGGCTTTCGTATATCTTTAACGTAAATGGTTGTATATCGTTCCGCTCAACTCTTCTCTCAGTTAAAGCACATTAAAAATACCATCAGAACAACAATGCAACAAGATCAATTTTGAGGAACTGATCAAAGACTTTGCATTAAAAGAAAAGGATTTTTTTTTTCAAAAGTAAATGAAAGTATACAAAAATAGAAACTGTTTTCTTTCTTGCTGTCAGTTTTTATTTCAATTCTTAAAATTTTGTGGTTTATTATGCTTATATATTGAAATACATACATACATACATATATATATATATATATATATATATATATATATTATATATATATATATATATATATATATAGGGCCTATATATATATATATATATATATATATATATATATATATATATATATATATATATATATATATATATATATATATATACATGGGCGTAGGAGCAGGGGGGCTATAGCCCCCACTTTTTTGCTGAAAATATGCTTTTAAACATTCAGATTTACATTTTGTAAATGCATTTCATATCTGACAACAGCTCTTGTACAGTCTCACCCTCCCACCCCACCCCCGCCACGTAAGTATCATGTTAGTACCCAGCAAGGCCAATATATAGCCTACCCAGCATCATAGTTTCACAGTCCCGTCACTCGCTTAGTTTTACAGAGAGCAGCCCCAATATTGGTAATCAAGCCACTTAAAATGTTTGACCCCCAGTGCATACCGTGCAAACTTATGTTAAATCTATCCATCATTAGGCTACCAAACACTATTATAGTAACAAACTACATTATTGATACGCAGCAATAAATTGAAAACATGACACACGCGAACACATGTAGTTGACGAATATCACACAAATAAACATATGCATGAATGTATATATATATATATATATATATATATATATATATATATATATATATATATATATATATATATATATATATGTGTGTGTGTGTGTATGTATATATATATACATACATATATATATATATATATATATATATATATATATATATATATACATACATATATATATATATATATATATATATATATATGTATATATATATATAGATAGATAGATAGATAATATATATATATATATATATATATATATATATATATATATATATTATATATATATATATATATATATATATAGGCCTATTGGTATTTTATGATTGTTATTGTGTAAAAATTGGAATTGGTCACATAAAAATCTTCCAAAAATATGTTTTTGTTTTTGATACAATATGCTGTCAGATGCCAGGAAATCGCATCTGAGGGTTGTTTCATCATAAAAATTTTCTGGGGGAGACCCCCAGAACCCCCCCCCCCCATACCTTTGCGCCTGCGGCTCCGCCTTCAGTGTTATTTCGAACTTTAGCCCCCCAAACAGGAAAACGCTCCTACGCCCCTGCCTATAGTTTAATCATATTCTCATTTTGCTTTTTCTTAATATCGTATTTCCTCAGTTAATTCTATTATTACTATACATACGTTTTTACTTCTATTCAAACACTATTCTATTTTTTATTTTCCTCTTAGATATGTAGTGAAAGGATTTGCATATCGCCATGATCAAGCAAGGCTGTACTAATCAAGATCACCCATACTAGGTAGGTTTGCTGTGAGCGATCAGACTAAAGTCTCCCACCATCATCAATTCACAGTGGCCAGTGGTGTGATCAAAATGGCCAAACACCAGGCATGACTAAGGACATGTCTGAGGCCTATGTCCTGCAGTGGACTAGAATCGGTTTATTGTCGATGTATAAAACACACACACACACACACACACAAATATATATATATATATATATATATATATATATATATATATATATATATATATATATATATATATATATATATATATATATATATATATATATATATATATATATATGTACACACACACGCATATGAAGCCATTATCTGATACACATTGGGTGTTGAAAAAAAGAAACATTGTTGGAGTGTTGGAGGAAATCCCATCAAATTGCTAATACTTTTACGTAATCTATTTTAAAATCTGAAGATCTACGTTCGTGTTTTCAAGAAAATAAGCCTCAGATATTATCATTTAACTTAGAGAAATAGTATATACATCTCTAATTTGTTTATTTATTTATAAAGGAAAACTTGAGATTATCTACGCAGATAAAACCAGCCCGCTGTATACTAGGCCTATGCTCGCCCGTGCCCAACGTTGTCATGGCAAATCTCGTATGGGCGTTTGAACTCTCTTATGATATAAAAGATGAAATTACTCTTCCCTGAAGATTATTCATTGAAAAATATTTAACCAAATGACATATTGAAGGATGCATTACACTCGATGTTACTAGAGGAAGCTCATATTTTGTAGTATCGTAAAACTATATTTGAGTAAACAGCTGACTAAACTTTCCCCGACTTGAAAGCACGGAGTGCAAATCATCTACACATACGAGGAAACACCCATAAAACAACATTAATCGATATACTACACATGGAAATCAAATGTTACGCTTACATTTCACTTTGATATACAGCTGCAGGTTGAAATCTCATCACGAAACGAGATAATATTATGTGAACCGCGACCGCGCTTGTCTTCACTCACACTTTAAACAAGACTGACGGATTATGACCTGATTCAATTAGTTGCATTGAGTCAAAGGAGAGTTGTTTTTTTTTTCGTAGATTCGAAAATTAAAATATGAAGACTGTTTTCAATTTTTTTTTATTTGCTTAAATGTCAAATACGATTTCTATTCATGTTTTGTATTTAAAAGTAATTAAGTTTATGTTCATTTTCATAAAATAGACGATAAGAATATTTCGTTAGCAAGGATGAAGGACCTTACCGAACAAAACCTCCTCCAGCCATATCTCAAACTGCGTAAGGTAAGCATAGGCCCAGGCCG